>NW_018164444.1:476688-480295 GCF_001263595.1 Phalaenopsis equestris
AATTCCGATGACCGACAGCTTCTTACAGGCAAACCACACACAATAAATAATGCCGACAGTCGAATTCATACATAGACCTTTTGATTCATATTTAGGCCTTTCACCACAGCATGAGGCTTAAACCCTAGCCTCCTTGGACCTCCACGAACGTGTCGAGCACCTCTAATTAAAGCTTCCCTTCTCAGAGCTAAGGTATTAATCTCCTCCTCTTCCTGAGCCTATTTTAACTCTCCATTTGTTTAGAGTTGATTTCATAGCATCTTAACCGTATAGATATGTTCTACTAATCAAAATGAGCATTTAAAAAAAATCATTAAATTTTGGTTAAAAAATGAGAGAGATATCAAGTTTTGAAAACGGAGGGTTCTCACGTTAAACCCTCGGGGACGATGATGGAGTGTCGTTGGATCGCACGTGTATCAAACGGAGGGCTTTGATTACGCCAGATGGGAGCACGGTTTGAAAGGCGGGACACGTGGTTGCTGGGGTGGATGGAGGCGTTGAACAGGAGTGCGCCGCGTGGAGCTTCAGAGAGGTCTAGGATGAAGTGGCGCTGCACTGTTTAAATAGAAAAATAGGGATTTTTCTATTTATTTAAATAGCCCTAACTTCAAAAATCCATATCTTGGGGAAGAAAATTCACAAAAATAAAATAAAAACACCCTCTTACTCAGTGAACAGAGAACACTGTGGAAATAATTTGAAGTCCATTTTATGCATGTTTTATTTTTAATTAATTAAACATTGTTTTGAGTCTTTTGATTCTCCATGCATATAGACATTTCTCCATGGCTTGAAATTTTGGCATGTTGTTGCCTCTATCTTAGGGAACATGCTCTGATTTTTCCAAAGTCAGAGGAGATCTCTAGATAGAGAGCCATATTTTTCAAGATTATGTCTATTATTTGCATAAATTAATCATAATAATAAGCATGTTGCTTAGAAAATTCCAAAAAAATTTTTAGAAGGTTTGAAGTGACCAGAGAACCCTTTCGAAAATATTTCATAGGTTAAGTCATTAAGAATGCACTTAATTTCCACCAATCCACCAACCCTAAAACACAAAGTTTTTGGAAAAACAAACATCTAATGACTTAATTTTTACGTTGTTTGTAATCTCTACGATAATTTGATGTTAAGAGAACTCCCCATAAAAATTTTAAAATATTTGGAACTCGCATTTGGAGCTCATTTAATAACTCA
The DNA here is from genome assembly GCF_001263595.1 of Phalaenopsis equestris. Lineage (NCBI taxonomy): Eukaryota > Viridiplantae > Streptophyta > Magnoliopsida > Asparagales > Orchidaceae > Phalaenopsis > Phalaenopsis equestris. Next base: position 477,892 of record NW_018164444.1, read on the forward strand.
AATTGAACTTTCAAATTAAATGACATTTTTGGCACTAAAATAATTTTTAATAATTAGAATATAACTAAAAAAAATATAAAAATTGGTTTTTGGAGTTCTCTATGATCAGAGAAATTTTCTAAAAATAAATTTGGAATTAAAATAAAAATTACATTTTCAAGTCTATTTTTAATATTTAAATAATTAAAAAATGATAAAAATCACAAAAATAATAAAATTCATGGAAATGTTCTAAATTATTTTCTAAGCACTTATGAACAATTGGAATATTTTTCCTGATTTTCTAAGTAAAGATATTGAATTTTGAACCTTAACAATATTTTTTTTAAATGCTAAAAATGAATTTTTAAAAGGCTAAAAATAAGTTTTCACTAAACTAATTCCAATAAATTAAGGAAAAATCAAAAAAATGTAAAATTTTCTTCTCTGAGTTCTCTGACCTTAGAGAGATTTGAAAAATCGCATTTTCTCCTTTGATGTCTTAATTGACCAATGAGTGAGGTGGGATAAAAATTCCAAAGTCATTTGGATTAAATTTAATAAATTATGAAGTGTTAGGGCCTTAGGGGCAAAAATGTAATTTTAGAAATTTAGTCTTAATAAACATTTAGGCTTAAGTTAAAAAGAGAAATGGGTAATCATTGATCCTAATTAAAATATTTGGATGGTTGAAACACAAAGAAATAATTGATAGAAACCAATCTCATTTTTATTAATTAAAGGATGAGTTTGTACTCTCCCTAAATTATTAAAATTTGGAAGTCTAGTCGATTAAATGATCCTAGACTTAGGGGTATATGATTCTAGAAGTTGATAAGTCACTAATTTAATACCCCTACTTGATGTTCAAACGACATTTAAGTGTTTTGAAAATGAATCATTATCATCACTTAAAAATTTAACTTCTTTCGAAATACCCAAGATATCCACCTAGGTCTAAAGGGCTTAGAGATGATCTAAGTTAAATCAAATTTGATTAAATGAGGATTAGAAAAGTGAACATAGCTAAATTTAACACCTTTGAACACCACAAGCCAAAGATAAAACTCAAATTGGCCAAGTGTTTTAATAACATTAACTTATCCTTTTAAGAGTCATCACCCATATAATTTACAAATTAAATCACAAGTGATAATTACCTTACTCATAGGGATAATTGAAACATCAATGTTCACTGATCATTAAAAGTATTTTTATAGGATGGATTTATTAAGCAACATAATAAGTTTAAACGAACTCAAGACTTTTCACCAGGCGGCGAGAGGGAAGCATGGACCTGCTTCTTCCTCTAGACCTGTTAGATACCTAGAAGATCTACTAAACTTAATATGTTTTGCTTAACAAAAATCATTCATAATCAAATTAATAAGGACCCACCAAGATATGGTTTAGAGTGAGGTAGGTCACTAAAACTTTTCTTTACTGCTTCATATAAAATGCCTTCACATGCGTTTTCAGTTTTAGGTGGTGGAACGAGAAGACTCGCTAGATACGTTTTTTATAATTTACAGTACCGTCTTCTTGTACATTCATACTGTACTTTTATACCTGCAAAATTGCATGCTAAACAACGATACCACCCTGAAACTAAAAATGTCAGGATAGCCACAAAACCAAAACCAAAACTAAAACTAAAATCAACCAAGATAAAATTCACCCCTACAACATTCAAAATATAAAATAACTCAAAATTTAATCACAAATATCACACAAAGCTACAATTACAACTAAATTAAGATGTCTCTATCGGATGATTGGGAATCCCTCGGAGGAGGTAACCTACAGTTGCTAACGTGGCTTCCCACGGTCTAAATAAAATTATGGAACTCATTAAGTTGAATTATGAAACTCATTAAGTTGGGTTTAGTAAATTCATTTGGACTAAGTGAATCCAATAGAAAATAGTGGTGCCAGAACGAGGGAACCATATAATCTTAACCGATGTCGCTCTAATCAACTTTAACATGCCCCATAAAATTTAAAGAACTTCAACCTTAAGGCCACCTGATTTGACATCATAACTTGACACCCTAAAAAACTTAAACTCGTCATTGTAAGAAGCTTGGAGCTAGCATGGTGGGCAGCACGACAATCTTTAACAGCAAAACCTGTCTTCCCCAGCTAAACAATTCATTCCTTAGAATTAAACAACCAAGTCATACAATTTCGAGGTTGTCTTCTTATGCAACATAAATCCTCACATTATCTTTAGGCATATGTACAACCCAGCTATACAATATAAGCCCTAACTCATCTTAGGATTCTTAGGTTGTTGTTCGTCATGACCTAAATCCTCACATCTTCCAGGCTATTTGTGTGATCGTTTCACATAAATGTAAGTCCTAAATTAATGAAATTTGTAGGATGAAACATTTAAATATTTCTCCTCAAAACTGAAGCCAAA
>NW_018164444.1:480415-499926 GCF_001263595.1 Phalaenopsis equestris
CAATCCCTTTTCACACCTCTTCGTCCGATCTCGTTGAAAAATCCTATCCTTTTGAAATCCTTAAAGATAATATTTCCTGATTTTTATCGAGAGTTTTCTTAGGTGACTTCAGTCATTTAAGATGTAATTAACTACAGGGGTTTGCCCTTATAAGAAGTTTTCTGAACCTAGCTTAATATAAACCTTATTTAATTCTTCATATCAAATAGAAGAAATTGTCGGCAAATAAAATGGTTTCGCAGACCAAACGGACGTCATACAATTCTCAGTTTATTTGATCGAGCCTCATCATCAAGTCTTGTGTTTATCCTTCGGGATAGATACAAGGTTTGAGGTACAACGCTTTTTCATTTAAACTATGAAGAATATGAGGTGAATTTGATTTCATTTTTTTCTAAACATTAAAATGTCTTTCCGGAGCGGGCGACGGGATTTCAATTCCGGTGACCGACAGCTTCTTACGGGCAACTCCTCAACTTTTTAGTGCCAACAAATTCTTAATTATATTTAAAGCATCAAGTTTTTGGCACCGTCACATAGCGGAGTCAACTTTATATATTTTGCACAACTATACCATAAAAAATTTCGGGATCAAGTTTTTGGCGCCGTTGCCGTAGATGGTAATGGTAAATTAAATAGATTTGGTAAATTAAGAAATTTAGAGATAATATAAATATAAAAAAATTAACAAAATCAAAAATAAAAAAAGAAATAACATTTTTATTTAAGAATATTTTAAAGATATTTTTCCTTGCTTAATATATGCAAAATATTGGATCTGAAGGTTTAGTACCTTACGATTCAGAATTAGAACATACTATTCGAAAATTTGAAAACAACAAAAAGAAATTAAAAATTTAAACGAAATGGAAAATAACTTAGATAATCAAATTAATGAAAATCGACAAAGACCTTTAAGAGATTATGCTAATCCTAGAGTAGATGAACTTCACTTGACTTTTCAAAATCCTGATGTTGGTGCTAATATATTTGAGCTTAAACCTGCTATTATCCAAATGATACAAAATAATTAGTTTGGAGGAACACATATTAAAGATCATAGCTTACATCTTGCTAGTTTTTTTTGAAATTTGTGCTACTTTTAAATATGACGGAGTGTCTAATGATCTATTAGGCTTAGACATTTTCCTTTTTCATTAAGGGATAAAACCAAAGCTTGGTTAAATGCACAAGCACCTGGATCTATCAGAACTATCAGACCTTAGGGAGAACTATCAAAAAAATTCTTGGCAAAATATTTTCCACCCTCGAGAATCGCTAAGCTTAGAAATGATATTACACATTTTTTCCAATTTGAAGGGGAATCGATATATGAAGCTTGGGAAAGATTTAAAGATTTTAGATTTAAAGATCTCCTTAGGAAGTGTCTACACCATGCTTTATTAGATTGGTTAATAATTCAATTTTTTCACAATGGATTAGTAGGATCACTTAGATTTATTATAGATGTTGTTGCAGGTGGATCACTAATGTCAAAACATTTTGATGAAGCATACATTTTAATCGAAGAAATGAGTACTAACAATTTTCAATGGGCCTCTAAAAGGGTAAATCCTAAGAGAGTAGCTAGTATTCCTGATTCTGATGCAATCTCTTATTTTAGTAATTCAAATTGTTCCTATTTTGAAAAAGATTGATCAAATTGGAGTGAACTATTCTCAAATACCCCAAGTATTAGAGGAAAATTCACTAGGGCAGATAATTGATATTCAATCATCTTATGAAACTTTAAATGCTATAAATAATCGAAATAACAATTCTTATTCTAATACTTATAACCCTGGATGGAAAAATCACTCTAATTTTAGTTAGAATAATTATAACAATTCGGTGAATCCTTCTGGAAATTTGAACAATTAAGGAAATCCTAATTATCGACCTTATTATCCTCTTGGATTTAACTCTAACCCTAACCCACAAGTTAAAGAAAAGAAGTTGATAATGGAAAAAGTAATGTTGAACATGAGAAATTAAATACAAAATCAAGGTGTTGCTATTAGAAATATTGAAAATCAATTATGACATATTGTTACTGCACTTACTAACAGACTTTTAGGAATTCTTTTGAGTACGGTGGAAGTTAATCCAAAATATCAAAATAAGGAGCAAATTAAAGCTATTCAATTATGAAGTGGAATAGAAGTTGAAACAAGGATCCAAAGAGAAATTGAAGTTGTTGAAGAGAAGGAATAAATAAAAAGTGACCAAAATGAAAATGAACAAACACAAAGTCCTTTAGAAAAACCATTACCTCTGTTTCGTCAAAGACTGAAGTAGAAGAATAAAGATAAACAATTTACAAAATTTTTGAAAATTCTTAAGAAATTAACGATTCATATTCATTTTATTGAAGCTTTGGAACAAATGCCAAGTTATGTGAAATTTATGAATGATATACTAAATAAGAAAAAGAAGTTTACAGATCACGAGACCGTTGCACTCAGTGAAGAGTGTAGCGCTATTATTCAGAAAAAGCTTCCTGAAAAATTAAAAGATCCTGATAGTTTTACTATACCTTGTGATGTTGGTGAAAAGTTTATGGAAAAGCTTTATGTGATTTAGGAGAGAGTATCAATCTTATGCCTTTATCTATTTTCAATTGATTAGATTTAGGAGAGATTTTCCCTACTACTGTAACTCTTCAGTTAACTGATCGATCAATAACTTATCCAAAAGGAGTTATAGAAGATGTGTTAGTAAAAATGGATAAATTTATTTTCCCTGTAGACTTTATAGTATTGGATATGGAGGAAGATAAAAAAATTCCTATTATTTTAGTAAGACCATTTCTTGCAACAGGGAGAGCTGTGATAGATGTGCAAAAAGAAGAAATAATAATGAGAGTTAATGGTCAAGAAGTAACATTTAATATAACAAAAGCAATGAAATCTCCCACAATAGAAAAAGATAATGAATGTTTCAAGATGGACGTAACTGAATATCTGAGTAATAAGCAATTTAAGAATGAGTTTGAAGACAAATTGAGGCAAGGAGAAATTTTTGAAAATAAGGATGAGATAAAAGAAGAAGATTTGGATTATATTCAGGGCCAATTTGAAACGTTAGACTTATTGGAAAATAATTAAAATCTTATTCTTCAAATATTCTTGAACTGAAAATATTACCTGCCCATTTAAAATATGTATTTTTAGGAGAGTCATCTACATTGCATGTTATTGTATCTTCAGAGTAAACTGAAATTCAAGAAAACAAAATAATAAAAATATTGAAAGAATATAAAAAGGCTTTTGGATGAACTTTAGCAGATTTTAAAGGATTTAGTCCTTCTATTTGTATGCACAAAATTCTATTAGATGAACAATACAAACCTAAAGCTGATCCTCAGAGAAGATAAAACCCAATAATGAAAGAGGTTGTTAAAAAAGAAATTTTAAAATAATTAGATGCTGAAATTATATATCCTATTTCAGACAGTGCTTGGATAAGTCCAATTCACTGTGTTCCGAAGAAAAGAGTAGCCGGAGTGACCGTTAAAGAAAATGAGAAAAATGAATTAATTCCAATAAGACAAGTTACTGTTTGGCAAATTTGTATTGACTATAGAAAATTAAATATGACCATCAGGACAGATCATTTTTCTTTATCCTTTATAGACCAAATGTTGGATAGATTGACTGGAAACAAATATTATTGTTTTTTAGATGAATATATCGGTTATCACCAAATTCCAATTGCTCTAGAGGATCAAGAAAAAACAACATTTACAAGCCCATATGGAACATTTGCTTTTTGTAGAATGTCTTTTGGACTATGCAATGCACATGCAACATTTCAAAGATGTATGATGTCGATTTTTAGTAATTTTATTGAACATGGAATGGAAGTGTTTATGGATGATTTTTCTATATTTGGAACTTCGTTTGATCTATGTTTAAATAATTTAAAAAAAGTTATGGATGTGAAAGAGTCAACCTATTACTAAATTGGGAAATATGTCAATTTATGGTTGCAGGAGAAATTGTACTTGGGCATAAAATTTCTAAAAATGGTATGGAAGATCCTGCAAAAATTCAAGTTATTGAAAAATTACCATCTTCTACTAACGTAAAAGGGGTAAGAAGTTTTCTAGGACATGCTGGACTCTACAGGAGTTACATAAATTTTTTTTTAAAAATAACTAAACTAAGTCATTATGCCAACTTTTAGAAAAAGATACAAAATTTGATTTTAATGAAAAATGCATAAAAATATTTGAATTATTAAAAGAAAAATTAATCACTGCACCTATACTAGTTCCACCTAACTGAGAAAAACCATTCAAAATAATGTTCGATACTAGTGATTATGCTATTGGAGCTGTTTTAGAACAAATGCACAATAAAGTTTTTAAAAATAATATATTATTCTAGTAAAACTTTAAATGATGCTCAAATTAATTGCACTACTACTGAAAGAGAGATATTAACTATTGTTTATGCCTGTGATAAATTTAGATCTTATTTAATTGAAATTAAATGTATAGTGCATACAGATCGCAAAAGAAAGATGCTAAACCAAGATTAATTATATGGATACTTCTATTGCAAGAGTTTGATTTTGCTGTGGTAGATAGAAAGAGAAATGATAATCAAATAGCTGATGATTTGTTTGGGATAGAAATAGAAATATTAACTAATTTTGCAAATGAAATTTTAGAAAATTTTCCTTATGAACATTTATATAATATTGATGAAATGAATATACCGTAGTATGCTGATGTAGTAAACTATATTGTAAGTGATATTCTACAACCTGATATTAAGAATCCACAACTTAAAAAATTTATATATGATTCAAAAATTTATTTTTAGGTTGACCCATATTTATATAAATAATGTAAAGATCTAATTATTAGAAGGTGAGTATGAAAAAACTCAACAAATAATTGAAAGATGTCATGATTCTGAATTTGGAGGACATTTTGGAACAAATAGAACTGCATATAAAATTTTACAAGCTGAATTTTATTGGCATACTCTTTTTAGAGATGTAAATGAATATATTAAAATATATGATCGACGTCAGCAAGTAGAGAATATTTTTAGAAGAAAAGAAATGTCTCTAAATTACACATTAGAAGTTGAAATTTTTGATGTGTGGAGATTAGATTTTATGGGACCATTTATGCCTTCATTTAGAAATTTATATATATTACTTGTTGTTGATTATATGTCCAAATGGATTGAAATGGATTGAAGTTATTGTTGTACCTAGATGTGATGCTCGGAGTGTTTCTAAATTTTTAATTAAGAATATTTTTACAAGATATGAAATGCCGGAAATAATTATTACAGATAGAGGATCTCATTTTAGGAATAAGATAATTAAGAAATTAACTAAGAAATATGATATTATGCATAGATTATCTACTGCTTATCATCCTCAGACTAGTGGTCTAGCAGAGATATCAAATCATTAAATAAAATGAATTTTAGAAAAAGCTATAAATCCTTATAAATTGGATTGATCTGCTAGATTAGATATTGCAATATGAGCATATAGAACTGCTTATAAAACTCTTATAGGAATGTCCCCATTAAGACTTATTTTCAGAAAAACATGTCACTTGTCAGTAGAATTGGAGCATAAAACATTTTGGGCTATCATTTTGGGCTATTAAGAAATTGTGGGCTATTATGGAATTTAATTTTAATCTAAAAGATGCTGGTGAGAAAACATTATTAGAACTCCTTGAGAAGATTAGAAATAGAAATGACACATCTGATAATACAAAAATCTATAAAGAGAAAATAAAAATATGACATGATCAAAAAATTATTAAGAAGAAGTTTGAACCTGGACGAAGTTTTATTATATAATACAAGATTGAGATTATTTCCAGAGAAACTAAAATCTATATGGTTAAAGTCTATCATTATGGAACTGTTGTTATTAAAGATCCTAATACTGGAAAGATATTTAAAGTTAATGGGCATCAATTGAAATAATATTATGAAAAGCACATACCACAAATTTAAGAAGTTTTAATGTTAAGTCAACCCTACTAAACAAATGGTATGTCGGGCTGACGACGTTAAACCAAGCACTTTGTGGGAGGCAACTCATACATATATCTATGTATTACTATTTTATGTGATAAGTGCTTATATATTAGTAGATAATAATCCTACACAATTTTATATATTATTAATTAACACAAACATTGGTATTGGAGGAAAATTTGGAATTGAATTGAACCAAAAAAAATAAAAGAGTGATTTTAGCCTCTAGCGCCGACGTCGCCATAACGGGCGCCAACAGCTCCCGTATACACGAGCTAGGATGCAGACAGCGCCTTCGGGAGCGCTGACGGCGCCGATAGCAGTTTGATGGTTCAGGATGAATTTAGCAGACTTTGGCTCAATTTCGCTCTGTAATAACCGTCGAGAGGTGTTTTTAAAGTCCTAAAAACTACCTTGGACGACCAGAAAATTTCTATTTTCCAATTCCATGGCTTCCAATTCCAGAAATACTTTCAATTATTGAGTTTTTAATAGAAGAAAGTTTATTAGTTTTGATGGGCAGAGATTATTTGATAAGGTTATTACGAAGATGAGATTGATCAAGGAGAGATACTTTGTCAATCATGAATTGATTAATCCAAGTTCTTTGATTGATATAATTATTGTACAAAGACAATGGGAAATTTTGTGCTACCCTACCCCTGCAGTTGTTTTACCAGTGGTAAAGGAATTCTATGCTAACTTACATGGAATTACCCAAGGAGTTGTCTTTGTACAAGGTAAGGTTGTACCCTTTACTCTGGCGTGAATTAATGAGTTGTATATGATAGAAAACGTTCCAATCTATCATTATATAAATTTCATTCCTACGAGAGATTTGATGCAAGATGTCTACAATTTTCTGAAGGATAAAAGTGATATTTGGGAAATGCGAGATGAAGAAAATGTTAGTTTCTCTGCTTCATTACCTAATCCAATATCGAAGCAGTGACATTTCTTCATTGCTTCAAAATTACTCCCTACTATGAAGATTAATAGATTCACCAAAGAAAATGCTATCTTAAACTACTGCATTCAAATGGAAAAGCCTATTGATGTAAGATCTATCATTTTTAAATCTGTTATGGATATTATTACAAATGGGTCAATTTACGGACTTGGACATCCTTCCACAATTTTCCTACTTTGCAGTCAATCTCAAGTTTCATATGAAAGTTGGGAAAAAGTTTTATTGCCTTGGGAGCCCATGATTTCTATTTATGATAATTATGTTAGGAATAGAAATGAAGCAATAGATATTATTTTAGATCATTCATCACATACTTCAATACCATTGATGCCACAAATAGTTGGAAGTTCAATAGCTTTTGAAAAAGAAATTGAAGAAAATTGAAAGAGAACTTCAGAGTATTACGAATGCAATAGGAGATCTTAAATACATTTTTGATCACCTAGATTAGAGGATGAAGAAGAATTTTGATCATACTGGAACATTTGAAGCAGGATTAGTTCGGATGTTTAAGGAAAAAGGATGGATCGAAGAAAATTTGACTGATCAATTCCCGTATCGACCCTTTTATAATTTGTATGTTCATTACCAGTCTATGGGATAGATTAGAGGAGGAGAAAGCACTGAAGAAGAGACAGAATAATTGAAGAATTTGGACTCTCTATTAGTTTAAAATACTTATGTATTTAATGTAATTGTGTGGATTTGATTTAGTTTGCTTTGCTTTAGAATTCTGAAATTTGATTGTATGTTTAGTTTTGTGTTAGTGTTTAGTGTTGTGTCTTGATTTCGACGCTGATTTATAATTTAGTTTACTTAATATTTGTGAAAGTGTGATTAGAAAAATGTATTTGTAAAAGTGTATTTTTATATATAAATGTTAGTTTGTTGTTGCTTGTGAAAATGATTGTTTGTGAATTATTGTTAGATAAAAATTTGTTTTTAAAAATATTAAAAAGACTTTAGAGAAAATTGAAAAGAAATTGAAAATTGAGAAAAACAAAAAATAGAATATTTTAGGCTTTCAGCGCCGACGGTGCCCTCGACCCGAGAACAGCCTAAACTCTCTTAAAATTTGTGATTTACACTGTAAAAGTCCATTTTTAACCTTTGAGTCACCTTCAACCTCCGGTTTTTGCACCTAGGGCTCGCATTTGCTCTAATTTGGGGCGATTTCAAGGCAAAGGAACTTTGGATTTCATCTTCTATAGGTAAGAGCTATACTTTGAACTAAAATTTTTTTATTTTTACCAAGGATTTATCTCACATTGCCGAGATCCTAAAAGTTTGGAATGTTTTTAGATATTTTGAGAAAATCCTTTGATGAAAAACTCTTACTTAGTAGATTTGAGTTTAAAATGTTTTACATTGTGATTTTCAGAATTTTGAGATTTATTCAGATTTTTATCAATTTTTCTTAGATTTACCATGGCACCTCGAATGAGCAAAGGAAAAAGAAAAGTGGACTATGACGAAAAAAAGTTTGTTAGCTTCAAAGCTAGTGCTCATTTTCATAGTCTACTTGTAAATAAGAAAGTGATTTCGGATTGTGGATTTAAAAATCTGGGTGGAGAAATCTAGCAATTAATCAATGCTAGGCAGTGGGAAAATTTTTGTTATTTTACTGCTGAGGCGATTATTGGTGTAGTAATGGAATTCTATGCCAATTTTAAAGAGACTTCTGATGATTTTGTTTTTGTTCGTGGGAAAAAGGTGGAGTTTTCTCCGAGAAAAATTAATGAGTTTTATCAGTTGGAAGATATTTACAGTTGTCAGCATAAATCGTTTTCTGCTACGAATCAGGCTTTGGATGAGATTATTTCTTTTCTTACTAATGGAAGAGGAACCTGAAAAGTGAAAAATGGAGTTAAAGTAAACTTTCCTCTTTCTATGCTTAATGTCATATCTAAGGCCTGACACTATTTTATTTCTGGAAGAATGATACTGACAAATCATCATAGTAAGGTTACAAAGGATAGAGCTATCCTAAACTTCTGTATCCAGCAAGTGATGAGGATAAATGTAGGCTCTATTATTTATATGAAGACTCGATCTATTGCTTTTGGAAAGATCACTGGTGGATTGGCACAACCTGCACTTATCTTCTCACTTTGTGAACATACAGGAGTTGATTATAGACCAGAGGAAGAGAGGATTGAGCATCTAAAACCTATTGGGCCTGCCAATATTAATACATATGAATCTCATGTTGGATAGAGATCAAGAAGTAAGACCAGAGATGTTCCTTCTACTTCAAGGACCCCTACTTCTAGTGACCCTACCAACCTAGAACTTTTGGAACAGATGACAATCCAAAAGGGAGATATCTTGAGGATGGATCATAGAATAGAAAACGCGGAGGCCAGAAATGTTCACACTGATGATTTGATTAGACAAAAGTTCAAATATGATGCTGCTTATGATGATGCAATGGTCAGATACATGAAGAGTGATCATTTAGTTCAGTTTCCTACTCACTCTGTCTTTACTCCATATCAGCAACAGAATTTGAATGTGGAGAAGAGAAGAAGAAGATGAATAATGATGATATGTTAGTTTGATCTTTTCTTTTTGTTTATGTTTTGATTGTACTTTGTTATGTTGTTGTTTGTCATTGTTATATTGTTGAGATAGTTTATTATTAGATTGTGAGACTCTGTTTTGTTGTGTTGTGAAGTATAGATTGTAAAACTGTTTGTTATTTGAAATTCAGCTTAGTTCTGTTGTTAGTTTTAGTATTTTGTTAAATGTATTGCAATTAACTATTTCACAGCAGATTTCATATGTATTGTGTGTAATTTAATATTTCAAGTCTTATAGCTTTTCATATTAGTACCTGCAATATTTCAGATATAAGTTTCAAATCAGAACCTTCACAGGTAAGTCTTTTCTTTATGTATTTAATATTTTCTTTCACCCTTTATTTTTTAAGTTCTTCATACAAATCTTTGTATTGAAATGTTGGTGGGTGGGGGGGGGGGGGGGGGAAAGAAAAATTCTTTTTAAAAGAAAGAAATTTAATTTTATTTGTCCTCACTTAGCTATATTTTTAAAAATTTTAAATTTAACATGACATTTGGTATTAGAGGTTAACTTTAGATAACTATATTTATGTTCCTAAATATATAATAAGCTTAAATAAAAATTTTCAATAATTAAGGTTAATTTTAGAGATTAAGATATTTGGTAAAAGAGAATAAGACTATGTTTTTCTATTTTAAGTAAAGAAATTTATATTTTTTAAATATTAAACATCTTAAAGATTCATGTAAAAAGAAAAAAAATTACACTTTATAAACTCTTTAAGCTAATATAAATTTGTTAAGTGAAGGAATGTGAAAAATTTTCGACTTTAAGAAGAGAATAGTGAAGTTCAAAATCATTAAAGGCTATCCAGAAATAGTAATCTCATAATAAAAAAAAAGGAAAGAAAAGAAAAGAAAAAAAGGATTGAAAAAGATCCTGAAAAGAAAAGAAAAGAAAAAGATAATGTGAAGGGATAAGCTTGAAGAGATGCCTAATTAAAAATTAGCTTCACTTGAATCAACTTAAAGAAGAAGGCGTGGCTATATTTTCTAAACTTATACTTAAGAAATAACTTATTTACTAATAAATATTTATGAAGTTCTTTTTCATATGAATACTTTAAGTTGATTTAATATGACAAAAAAATAGAGAATAAAAAATCTTAGACTTGACTACTAGATATTCTTATACTTTTAGTATTAACTGGAGTTGTTTTGAATTTTTCTTAAGTTATACTATTGTATTTAATGGACTAAAATATGGAAATGTAGAAATTAAATTTTTTATCATAAGTCATATTTTTTATATAATAGAGGAGTTACTTGATGACAAGTAACATGTAAGTTTGTGGGATTTTGATACACAAAAAAATATGCATTTTTAGACCCATATTTTATACTCATTTTTTGTGGTATTGTATTTTAATGGAAGATATTTTTATGTTTTCTTGCAAGTTGTTGAATTTTAGTACTTGGACCAAAAAATAAGCAAAAAGAATGAAATTTGGAGTCAAAATGGATAAGTTAAGAGATTTGTTCAGTGCCGACGGCGCCAAACTAAGCGTCGACGATGCCGTTTGACAGAGAAAACCTAAATTAATTACAGAACAGTGGCGCCGACGATGCCCACCTACGACTTCAATGTCGGTTCAGCCCCCGTTTCTAGAAGATTCGATGAATTTGGACGCTTTTTAAAGAGTTTTTGGATGCACCTATTGGAGAACCGACTCTAGGCAATATTTGGGGCCAAAATTGACCATAAAATGGGCTCCTCCTTATTCTTCCTTGCTTTCAACCGCCACACCTCACCTCCAAACATCCCCGCCAAACACTTTTTCCATCTTCATTCCACCACCATTCAGGAGTCTATTAGTGAGTTATCTTTAAGAGTTTAAAGTTTTGATGGTGAGATTTAGTGTGAATTCTTTTTTAAGAGTGTTGGAGAAGAAGAAAAGTGAGATTTCTTCTTCCAGCATTTCTTAGGAGATGCTACAAGGGATTTGTTTTGAGAAAGAGTTTCAGATAAGTATTGTTTATTTATTAATGTTTTATGAATTTTCATTTATATATGAAATTTGTGTTTTGTTATTTCTTTCTCATGAAGTCAGAGTAGTTCTCTCTACCTTTCTCCCTACTCTGAGATATGGTGAAATGAAGAGATAATATGAATGTATCAATATTAAATTGTAAAATAAATTGTGATGATTTTTTAACTCCGAACTTAATTTACTTTTCGATCTGGCCAATTGCTAAAATGTGTTGTGAAACATATGATCCGAGAAATGGAGTATGAGTTATACAATAGAGTGAGGATCACATTTGATTTCATTTCATGAAATTAAGTATAAATAATAGAGAAATATACATTGTTGGGTGTAAAATTGAAGATTTTAGGATCACAGATTAAAATTTCAATTCTGTCATAGTATTTAAAAGCAAAAGCGAGAGTTAGCCTTCAGGTAAAGGGAAGTGGGAGCTAGTATCCTCCTAGCCTAGCCACGGATTTAAGGACTAAACATGGGATTAGCCAATGATTTTCTATAACACTGTATCATGGTAGAGAATTAAAATTGTTCTTATTTGGCACAATACATATTAAACCATTTGTCTCATCTCATTTTACCAAAATCTCATTATAGTGGGAAAGATGTTTTTTCATATAAGAAATCTTCATCACATAAACATAATTAAATAGTTTAGTAGTTACTGTTTAAACTTTACATTGCAATTTGCTCATAGTTAAATAATTTAGCTTTGATAACATTTTGATAATATCTCAACATTCAAAATTAGTGACAGTAATTTCGTTTTACTTTCTGTGAATTTCCTAGTAAATTTATCATCTCAAATTTAAACTTTCCTCGTAGGATCGATATTCGGGACTTAAATAGAAAGTTCTTTATTACTTTATAACGATGACTATACTTGCGTAGAATCCCAACATTAATTGCTTAAATTTCTTAATTATATTTAGAGCATCAAGTTATTGGCACCGTCGCATAGTGAAGTCAACTTTATATATTTTGCACAACTATACCATAAAAAAATTTGGGATCATTTGAGTAATTGGTTTCAAGGTTTGAGACAAGTGTAAGAGCGGGTAATAAATTTTTATCTAAAACGACAAATCACACGAGACAAGGAGAAGAAGGGATTCTTCAAGCTTAATGCGGAGAGGCATTCTATTCCGGTAAACCAATGAATAGAAGGAGATAAAGATGGAAGTTTCTCTCATGTCATAACCCCCTCGTTGCTTCCTCGCAGGCTCTAACATGCTTGAATTAAACGACAAGCAAACTGAGAAGAGTTTGAAGTTTTTGTGGCTTATGGGAGCAAGCAGGACGACAAGAATAGAGATGCAGCTTCGTTTCCATCTGGGGACAGAAGTTTGGAAGGTCTCTGTACGTCGTAATCCCATCATTGCTTTCTTCATTAGCCTTAGTCGTGATTGTGTTGCAAAGCTCGCGATCACAAAAAAGGAAGGGAGGTTTGGGATTCTATTTTGCAAACATTGGCGAAGGAGGCGAGATTTCGAGTTGGAGGAAGAAAACCAACCTGGTCTTCAGTTCCTGTGGCTAGGGCTGACAAGTTGTGCGACATAGAAAGAAGGTACATGCAACAGGCTCGGATCAAAGAGTGGGGAAATTTGGAATTTCGACAGTTTTTTTATGTAAAGATCCCCTCATTGCCTTCTCAAGTTGCTCTATGGCAACTGTATTGAAAAAGATGAGCACGAGAAGAAGGCAGGCAGGTGCACAAAAAAATTGGAAGTTTTGAAAATCTTCGCATGTCGTAATCTTGTTATTGCCTTTCCAACGAGCAATTGCCGCAACTGCATCATGATAGAAATGATGCATAAGGAGAGAAAGACGAGTGTTTTAGAGGTCTTTGTATCTTGCGATCTGGTTTCTGCTTTCCCCGTTAACTCTAGTTGTGATTGTATCGTGACAAGATGCAAACAAAGAAGCAAGGATTATGTTGTGCACGTTGGTGCGTCGACAAAGCTGGGAGAGATAGAGGATGGGAATTTTGAAGGTTTTTATATGTGCAGCCCCGTCTTTGGTTTCCTTGTTGGCTCTAATTGCGACTGAATCATGAGCATTTCGATCAAAAGGGGCATGGAGCTTATGGGAGAGAACTAGTTTTCTTTCTACGAAGAATGTATAGAGTTGACCCAAATACGGTATGAAATTAGATAGATTATTCCTACATCTAACCACTTTAATATCTCCTCCTTCACCACTTCATTCATAACAGGATTTACCTTCTCTCGAGATCAGCTTTAGGTTGGTGATTTTCTTACATCAAAATTCTATACATACAAAGTCAAGGGCTTACACCATTTATATTAGTTATTGTCCACCCAAAAACTTTCCTAAAATTCCTCAGTACTTTCATTAAATTTGTCTTTGATATATATGGTAATTCATAGGAAATAATAATGGGCAAAGTTGAAAATTCTCCCAAACATGCATATTTTAGGTGTCTAAGGTGAATTTTGTTCTATTTCTGTTGCTTCAACAATGGAAGGTACTAAAGGTTTAGCAGTAGTTGAGATGTCTAAGACTTTAAACTCATCCCTAATCACTCTAAGGATTGCATTTAATAGTAGAGTAGATCCTTCTTTGGGTTTTAACTATATTACTCAATCAATCCATGCTCTACTGGATCAACCTCAAAAGTATCCATAAATTAGTTATTAATTAACTCATTCACCAAGCCTAGCCTATAACATCAATCATCACTAGTCGTGGGATATTTAATTGATTTCAAAACATTAGATGTCACCTCTTGATCTTTAACTCTAATAGTCAATTCCCCATTTTACCTATTAATCGTCACTGTGGCTAAAAAAGGTGCAACCTCATTATAGATGAAGGCAATTGTGTGAATGTGACATCTATAATATGGTGGATAAATTAAGCCTCGCTACATAAAAGAATTCCCAAACATATTCTCTTTTGTGATTAAGGAAAAAAGATAAGATCATAGATGATAGGAGATGTATTGTGGAATTTTTTTGTGGGAGACAAACTGCAAGATCATGTTTGGTGTGATGTCGTGCCTATGGATGCATATCACATTATTTTGCGTCGATTGTGACAATATGATAGGGTTACACTTCATGATGAGTGCAAAAACATCTACTCATTTATCGAGAACGGGAAGCATATTGCACTTTTGCCGTTGAAAGAGTTTGTCGTGATGGGAAATCAAACAGAGGCAAAAACTTTAGTGGTTTATGCCACATTCCCACAGATAAAGAGAAACACGAGTGCAACTAACTTTGGTGATTCTAGAAGACAGTTCATGAAAGAGATGATATATGAGGCAATGTGCCCCTCACTAAAGGAGTTACAAGATTTTCTTACCTTTAGTTTACCCTCTAGGTTGTCACTATTGAGAGCATTCCAACATATCATCACTTCAAACAAAAATGACTACTTCTTGAGCGATTTCCAAAAGATCTATGGAGTAAGCTGGGTGCTAAATTTTAGTTTAGTTCAGTAATGCCCCCATCGACAGATGGTTACACAAGAGAAGTGAAACGTAGCTTTAGATATCTCATTAGACGCTTTGTGGATAAAAAAAATCTGATAGTGGAAACCAGCTCTTTCCATAGAAGAAGAAGCTTCTCCCAGCCCAAGAGAATGATATAGAGCATCTGCTTTGCGGAACTCTTCAATTCCACAGACCGAGGACCGCAGAACGCAGGATCGTGAGATAAGCCGCAATTCGGCTATAGTTCAACCAACAAAGAAACTCAAAATTTCCTCTTTTTAGCATATTTCTTTCCTTTTTGATTTTTTTCTATTCATTTATTTATTATTTTTTTATTTCCTATTTCTCTATTTCAAATTAGGTTATTTTCTACTAGGAAACAATTTGTGTTATTGTTTTCAGGAGTAAGACTTTACTCTGTTTGAGTATTATGGAGAATGTATTGTCTTAATTTCTTCTTTAGAAATGTTGTATTCTTTTGCAAGTGGTGTTTGTATCTTCCTCGAGAACAAGTGTTGAACCTCCAAGCTGCCTACACCATGCCATTCTTGTCGTTAGTCTCACAGGAACAGTCGTCGAACAACGTAAATCTATTGTTCAATAGCAGATCTCATTGTTTATCCTCCTCCAAGCCCTTGCATACTATCATTTATTTGTTATTATACAACCTCCTCTCCTCTAAATCCACTCCCAAAACATCTTTTAGGAGCCCTAGAACGATATGACAAATTTACCTCCAAATGATCAAAATGACATTAATGCTACTTCTCATAAAATAATTGATGCGTAGCATTAAATTTAAAATGAAAAGTGGTAAAACATACATACGACTTATTTCTCTATTCCCACCCTTGCAAAATTGACATAACCAAATAAAAGAAAAAGAGAATACCGAGGAAATAACAAAATAAAATTTCAACATTTGTATGAAAACATAAAAAATATTCTAGTCATGGAATGCTTGCAGAGATGACTATCTTCTTATCCACACTAATGTCTTTGGATTCTACAATAAGTATCATTAACTTGACAGTATTCTGCTGCATCAAAGAGTGTGCATCAAAATGAACTTAAAGGAACAACTTTTTTTTCTATAATAAAGTTTCTTCCTTACAGTATCATATTTCAATAGATAACCTTTGTGATGTGAACTACTCGGGAAGGTGGTGGGTAATACCACAAAAACAAGGCTAATTCAGTTAAAAAATGTTCTTCGATTCCATTAACCCACTTTCTAACCAAGAAATTCATGATTGACCAGCATGAACCCTTTACCATAAAAGGTTAATGCAAGCCAATCACGTGATCCATATTAAAATAAACAATCATTGATCATGAGCTTAACATCCATAGGCTTAAGAGCTTGAACCGTTTTATTCCATGAACATTGAAATAAATCCATGCCCAAAATTGTTTAATTTGACCAATTATCTCACTGTTTGTAAACTCAAGATATGACTGAAGTATAAAAAGGTCACAAAATGTTAGATTTATTGGGTGAGGTACCTTGTAGCTCTGCCAATAACCAAACCAGTAGCCAAATCTTTGAGAATCCAATCACGCCTATTGCCAACTCTTCTTACTCCTTGGAACCAAGTTTCAATCTCAACAACATCACCCCTAAAACAAGGTATACATAACAGCTTCAAAACATAGAACAAAGAACAAGTAAGTCAAGTTTGATAAAACCCAACTGCGTACCATTTAGGATACTCGTATATTTCAATGTGCAAACGAGAAGTGACCCATATAAGACGAAGTTCTCTCATGATGGTGGTTGTGGCAAAACCATCGGTAGAAAACCCAACACTCCGTAAATGATTGCAACCAACTTCCTATATTGATTTTGTGAAAACATAAAAACAACTTTGATCAGAAAAGAAAATTAAAATTCTCCTCTGTAAAGACCATAAAATGACTAGCAGAGAATATATATATATATATATATATATATATATATATATATATGGGTTGCTTTGTTGTTCTATCAATAGAAACCATTATGTTAGGAAATACAAAACCCTAAATCTAAGCGCAGGAGCAATGAATTTATATAGCTCGGCTCAAGTAAGTAAAGCAGAACCAACCTCTCTTTTGAGGGTAAGAAAATAAAAAGTTAATTTTTGTCCTTACTTTTGGAAATATTAATTTATTGAGGTGGCAAAATAAAATAGAGAATCCTATAATATTAAAAGAAATTACATTTTAAAGAAGGCAAGAAAAATAATCTTAAGGGTGTGAAATTGCTTGCATTGAATTGTAAGTGGACCCACCCCTGTAAGTAATCATAGCCTCAAATAGATCAAATAACCCATTAAACTTCAAAAAAAAAAATGCATGAGAAATTACACATCATATAAAATTAGATAGAGACAAGGATAACACATTGTGTAGTTAAAAGAAAATTTCTTTCTTGAAGAAGAAGTGCCCTGAAGGCTTCGTCTTTTCATTCTTCGATGACACCCCTCTTCTCTTTTCCAATTCTTCCCATCTCTTTATTACTTTTCCTTGTGAATGTTGTTCAAATGAAGAATATGTGAGTTTATATAGTGAAATCTTTGCTTTCTAAGATTAATTATCAACCACCATTAAATATTTTTGTAGCCCCCACTCTACACTTTATGATAGCTTCAATTTAGGACTTTTTGGTATCCACTAATTAGAATGTTGTGATGGCCCTTAACATTTAAAAACTATAATTAAATATTATCTAAAATAATTATAAAAATAAATAGATTATATTCTCCCATTTGAAGTCAAAATTTTCAATTTACAAGCTTAATAATTATGAATAAAATAATTGTAAAACTTTGTGCCACCTTAATCTATTGGAAGCTAACTGACCAAACTTTGTAATTATCATGTTGCTCTTTTAATTTGATTTTTCCCTAGCATACAATGCCCATCAATACTTTGGAAGTTCTACCTTATAGAAAATGTTCACAACAACTCCCATATTTTTATATTTTATGTCATATTCTTAAATCATTTTCGTTCCATGACAGGTTGCCACCTGCCACAATATTTGTTAAAAACAATAGATCAACATGCAACAATGTAGAGTCCCCTAACTCTGTTTGATTTAAGCCAATTAATAGGCTCTTCAAGACCTTATGAGTGTCAAATGTCAATATTACCACAGAATTTGTATGTTGTGATAATAATATTGCTTAAAAATATTAAATTCTTCTTTAAATTTGATACATAACTTACTCTAGCAAACTATATGGTTATACCATCATGCACTTTTAATTTCACAATATTAGAACCTCTAGGGTGTCTTTGAGATAGCCTCTACACACATTTACTTTTAAACTATAATATATATATAAATATATATTTTCAAAATTTTTATGATGGGAACTAGTATTCATAATCAGATCCACTAGTTGTCCGATTTTCTAGATTTTAGAAAAATCTAACACAACCACAATAATGAAAAATATATATACTACTATTCACACAATTAGATTGTTTGGGATGGCAATAACAGTGAATAAACGAACTGTAAAATCATTGTGGTAAAAGCATTCCTTTTAACAATTATTGTAGCATTATAGGCATTTTCCTTTCAAAAACAAGTTGGATGACAGCTGACTTTTTTAGTCCACAATGGTGAAAAGCTCTTTCTCACCAAGTAAAATTTAAGAAAAATAGCAACAAAGTTGTAGCAAAGAAGAAGGCAGCAACATGTAAATTAAACTGTAAAAAACAATCACAATCCCACATTGATTTTGCATGCAGCTGCTACCATCCCAAATGGACCCTGCCTCATATGTTTAGTTAATCCAAATTTTAAGGAGTTAAGCCATGGATAACAACAATAAAGGATAACAGGATTAGACAAATCGAAGTTAAAAATTTAAAATTTAAAATTTAAAATTTAAATAATACAAAATGCAAAAAAAACATAAATGCAATAAAAAAAAAAAAAAAAAAAAAAAGAGCCACCAAACCAATTCCAAGGCCACAAACTTGAACTTCAGACAGAAGGAGAGTGGAGGAAATCCAACTCTATCTCCGGTAAAATATGCAATGATGAAAAGCGAAACATGCAGCAAAAGTGAAGCTAAAAAGTAAAATTAAAAAAGAACCAACTTCATCCAAATCAGAAACGAGTTCACCAAATTAGAAAATTCAATGCATCCTGGAAATGAAAGCATGAAGCAACGGAACCCAAAACCAATTCAGAGATCCAGACTCGTTGAAAAAAACTACACAGAAAAGGAGCATTGGAGGGGACCTGGAGGAGATTGGCGATGGTTTTAACGGTTGCCCTCTTATTAATCCCCACCTCATAGGAACGAACAATGAAGCTCTGTTTGAACGAAAACCCATCCTCTTCAAGCCTCCCCAGCCTCAACCGCTCTGCAAAACCCTTTCCACCGCCCTGCTCAGTCACCCGCGCCGGTAAGCCGACTGCCACAGGACCCACCCGGCAGGAGCGTAAGGCCGCTAGGGGAGACTCCGCCCGCCGAATTGGTGCGGCCA
>NW_018164444.1:499936-534637 GCF_001263595.1 Phalaenopsis equestris
CGATATGGCGGTCCTGCCGGAGCGTCCCGAACAACGGTTGGGCTCACGGCGGCGCAGTTCAGTAGCATCTTCCAAGCTCCGTGAATCGAACCCCTCAGGCTCCACGTCGGACCACCGTGCGAAAAGGCGGGAGCGTGCCCTCCCTCCCTGGCTCTATCTTCCTTATGTTCCTACAGACGAATATGGCAATCTGACTCCTATATATGGGAGATTATTGCGTGCCTGCATGCGGTGTCCGATCCTGGCCGTAGATCACGGTGATCTACGGTCAGGATTATTTCCGTTTTTTTAAATAAAAAATAAAAAATTTTAGGTGGGGCCCACCGAAATACATCAGGACCATAAATCATGTGATTTACGGTCCGGATCGGCGTCCGCACGCAAGCTGCGTGCGAACGCCGATCCGCATGGAATGAGCGGACGCCGATCCGCATGGAATAATTTTTCCCTATATATAGCTGGCTAGATCGATCGGACCGAGAAGAAAATGTGCGCGTCGACCTGAATAAAACTCTCAAACTACGAAAATGCCACTGATTTGCGGTTGCCTGCTTGGGTTCAATTCCCAGTTTGGTTTTGTCATTTAGCTGGTTTTAAGCACAGCAGTGGGGGGCAATGTACCTTCAGTTAGTTTGGCTTGTGTGGCATGGGTGCGACATTGGTGCGACCGGCTCCCAATTGTGGCACATTAATAGGGAGAGTGATTCGTCAACGAGCTCCACGATTAAGATTTTTCTCTTTAGATTTTAACGATTCTCATTTTCACTTTTTCCTTGTCTTTATCCCCAATATACCATCAATTAGGGATAAACTTTAGGATGCGAGTTTTGTTCTCTTTATACAATGTTGTGGTTGTTCTTTAATGTTGCTCTCGCTTTTTTCTCCTCTGACTACTCTGGAGAGATACCTCAAATTCTAAATTATCCTTTGTCGTTCTCGCTCTCTCTACTTTACTCTCATTGTTTCATGTGAATAGCTTAGGTTGTGAGTTTTTGGATGATTTACATTGGAATATTTTGTTTTGAGTTGTTGTTGTGAATGTTGGATTTTTTTTTATTTTCTTGAGCATTTGATGTTAGCTTGAATACTTATGTGATGCGATAGAAAGTTGGGCTGGTGTGAAGGAATTTGTTCAATTTGGATTGGCTCATAGTTATTTTTGCCTTTCTATGATTGTGGTATGATCTTTATGTCTTCATGACTTTCTGTGATCGTGGTATGATCTTCTTAGATTGTGTTATGATTTGTTGTTGTTATTGTGATCATGATATGATCCGTTACAAATTTATGTTGTTGGATGGGGAGGATCTCCTTAGAATACATTGCATGGTTAATCCATGTTTATTCAGCATTTGTTGCTACTTATAATTCTTGGAAAATGTCTTACATAAGTGTATGGTTTGAAGGCGTGTGGTAATTTTAGGTGTTTCACAAGTAAATACATTAGAATTATATGGTAAGTCCAACGAAAATATAGGGTTTAGCTATGGGAGAATTTTTATGGGTGTCTCAGAAACAAAACGCTTGATGATTGTGACTTTTTTAAATGAGCCGAGAACTATGAGAAGTTCACTTTAGACAACTACAAAGTATAGAGATTAGTTTCGGAAAGAAAATTCTCCAAGTGGCTTCCTTGTTTAGACATGAACATATATTATGATAATATTACTTTTTTTTTAATTATAGTTTTTGTGTTATTTTTTAGTATTTAAGCAATTTATGACTTTTAATGTAATATATAATGTAACATTTAATGCAAAGCAACAGAGCAAGGGGTCATTCAAACTGAAAAAAGGTTGAAGTTCTCGACTCAGATTCAGGAGATGATGGAAAGGATCACGAAGAGACCATGTCTACCCAAGAGAAAAAGAATGCAAACTTGTAGACGACAATGACCAAGATGGTGGCAATGGAGCACATCGAGGGGCCCTCCAATAAACTTCAAGCGAGCATCTCCTTGGCCACCTGTAGTTATATTAAAGGTTGCTTGGTCGACTGCAAGTGGGCTGACATGAAGCAGTTCGTCACCCTCCTTTCCGACTCAGAGGACGACAACGAACAGTCCATTGGAGCGACGAAAGAAGGAGGTGGCATCAACGGTAGATCGGCAACTTCTAAGACTTTTTTCTCTTTTTTTTTTTTTATCTTTACTTAGGAAGGAATTTTGCTCGGCTACATTTGATTGAACTGTGTACTCATGGAAAAAAAAACTTATATACAGATTTTCTTATAGTGAAAACTTTTTTAGGTTTTGTGTACTTGTCGTTTTACCTTTAGTGCTCGATTACTTGCGATGGTATGCATGGTCAAGTGTTCAGTTTTGAGAATTTTTTGTCAGTTTTGATTTGCATCAACCACTAGGCTCAAGTCTTATGCCCTCCATATATATTTTGCTCCATAAGCACTCGCCTCGGTTGAGCCTCATTATTTGTCAGGTGTTGATATTGGCGCTACCTTCGAGATGGAGAAGGAGGGGGTGGGGAAGGGTAATCGTCAAGACTCGCCGTCATGATGATTTTGCACGCCACTAAGTGTGGTTCTTATCGTTGATGAGTGAGGGAACCATCTCTGGGGATAAACTTGTGCTGAGCTAGGAGATAAGATTTTCTTATGCTGGGCATTGAGTAAGTTTAATGGGGCTTATCGATCAAACGTTAGTCAGCGTTGCCAGTTAAGGTTCAAGATAAATGTCAATCTAGTGCCTTGCACCATTGTCGAACTTCAACAAAATTTCTATTGATCAAATATCTTATGTCGTTATTGATTTTTCTACTCAACATAGATTTTCAAGTGTAAGACATCTTTTGGTCATTGGGAATTCTCAGTTCCCCAAGTGTTAGTCAAACCTGAAATTTATACATAGAATTAGCTGAGAAGCTTTTATTACATTTACAAAAAATGTACAAGCCATGGAGCGAAACTGCTTTTATTAATTCTGATACAAAAAATTGTTAATGAAAAAAATGTTATAAGTCATCCTCTCTCCAAGTGCGCAGGACTTCTTTTCATGCGCAAGTACTTAAGTTATAAGCTCCTAGGGTTATCCATCAGTGACAATGAATAGTCTCGTCCAGGTTTGGTCCATTTTGCTGACCACTTGTCCTCGTGCA
Source organism: Phalaenopsis equestris (assembly GCF_001263595.1). Lineage (NCBI taxonomy): Eukaryota > Viridiplantae > Streptophyta > Magnoliopsida > Asparagales > Orchidaceae > Phalaenopsis > Phalaenopsis equestris. The sequence goes on from NW_018164444.1 coordinate 503,047, forward strand.
GCTGGGTCGGCTTTTTTCAGAATGAGATCTTTGGAGGCAAAGAATTTCTCTCGGATGTGCCGATTGTAGTAGTGCGCAATGCGTTTCTTGATTTCTTCATGTTGGAGGCTGACTATGCTCAATTATCTTATGTCAAGTTGAGTGCTTGCATTATCCCTTTGTTATTTAATTTGTGTCAGTTGATTAGGTTTTCTTCATCGAATGATGACGCTATCTCAACCCATTAACTCTGATGGTTGTATTCGACTGACAACATAGCTCATTCAGTGCAACAACTTGGCTTCAATCCACTTCAAAAAGTAATCAATAGTGATGAAAAGAAATTTGTGTTGGCCCTTTGATGACAAAAAAGGCCCAATGATATCAAGGCCCTAGACAATGACTAACAGTCAATTGAAACATATGAACTAGCTATGTTGCAATAAAGCATACTTTTGACACTGTTCTCTCCTCCTAAAAAACTCATATGTATCTTTGTGAAGTATCAGATAAAATTTTTATTGCCGCTGAATCTTGTGCGACAAGGTCTTCCCCACTTGAGTGAGATCCGCAGTCATTGGAGTGCATTTCCCAAAGAATATATTCCACCCCATTTTCCCTTACACACCTCAAGTAAATGGAAGTGGATGACTTTCAAAAAAGCCTTACTTCAATCATGAGATATTAAGCTCCTTTGAATTTGACCCTCCTGAAACAACAAATTTTTCAAAAAATTTCTCATTCATTGAGTAATGGGTGTAAGGATCCATCCAGTTCTTCACTTCATCTGCTTCCATCTCCATTATTTCACATTACTCGATGTTCGGTCAGGCCAGATTCTAAGATGTTCCATCCCCCAAGTGAATACAATTAGAGAGGAGATCAGCTACTTGATTCTCATCTCGATCAACGTGCTCAATTTTAAAGTTGGCAAACTTCCTAATTTTTATTTTTATCTTGTTCATCCCTAGCCTTAAATTCTCCATTTATCTAGCCCACAACCAACTGTGAGTCTGACTTCCTAAGGAGGTTCCGAATACCCTTTTCATAGGTGATACGCAGCCCGACAATCAAAGCTTCATATTCTTTACGGTTATTATTAACAAAACCCCACTTCTACTGAGTGGCAGACGTGCTCCCTAGTTGGATGATCCACCTAAAAGTAACCTGTTTTAGTGCTTATTTTATAAGTATTTTATGTACATTTTTAATAATATTGCACTTTAAAGGAATGTATTTTGCATGTTTTTGGTTTCAGTGACATGGAATGAACATTTAGGGAAAATGAGGGCAAAATGGAGCAAAATTGAAGATTTTTGTGTGGCTCTATCGTGCCACCCCTTGGCACCATATCATTATAGACGAGAAAATATGGGCATTATAGAGCCTTAGACTGGATTTATAGCATCAGTAACTACTTTTCTAAAAGATCCATTGAATTTTGTAAAATTTTGGAGGGGTGTTTGAAGCAACCCTTGGTTATTATTTTCAATTTTTTATAAAATGAGAAGGATTTGGCTGAGTTTAGAGACTTTTTGGAGCCTCAAAACTTCAATTGGGGGGCAATATTGAATTATGTTTTTCATATTTTGTGTTCAAGTATAAGTGTGAGTGTGTTTTAGTGTGAAGAAGTTTGGAGATTGCTTAAAGGAAACTCCAAAAGTTTACTTAGGGAGAAGACATAAGGTACTTTGTATTTGTGTTAAGTTTTTATTGTAAGACTTGGATTTAAATGCAAATGTTTTATTTTTTATTAGTCTCCATGAATTCTGAGTAGTTCTCTTTCTTTCTCCTTACATGTGAGACTTAATCTTGTGGGATGAGAATGATTTAAACATTTCTTTTTACTCTTTAAAATTGTTACGGTATTTTCACCGAATCTTCATTTACTTACTACTTGTGAGGTTAAAATCTGTTAAGAAACATAATGACCTAGAAAGGCTATGATTTCACCCAATTAGTGGATACCTTTAGGCAGAGCCATTGTGATCACCTAAGGGGAGTGCAATTAAATAGGGAGATAAGTTTTGATCGGTGTAGAATTGGTTAGTTCTAGATTGACAAACTAGTTTCTTTTCAATTTGATTTAAGGTTTAGTACCCTTACACTGGTTTCAGCCATCATGGTGGCATAGGCTTAGGGACATCAAGAGGTGAGAGGCTAGATAGTTCTGATGCAAAATTGAGATGTTAATGAATCGGTCTTAAGTTAGCCAATGTTCTTTGCTAGCAACGAAAGGGAGTAAAGAATAAAATATGCTTCTGTTTGTCACAATACTTCAATTTTGTCTTGAATCATTTGAATCCTTCATAGATTAAAAATATCTTTGTAAGGGGGAAGGTTTACCATAATATGCAAACTCGTTGTTTTATTTTGGTAAGCTATTACATGTAGTTGCTACTTTTATTAGCTCTTTAGTAGTAATTTTTAGTAAGCATATCATTTTAAATTTTTTATCTTTTTAATTTAAAATTTAAATAGAATTTTAGTAAGTCAATTTTAAGAGTTACCACATTCTTCGTGGGATCGATACTGAGGTTTTTAAGGAAAATCCTATATTACTTGAAACGATGTGTATACTTGCGTAGTACCCATGGTGTGAAAATCTATTATAAATCATTACATTTATTTACACTAGCCGTTAGATATAATTTGAGACATATTTTCTGGAAAAATAAAGAATATTAAAAATATAAGTAATTGCAGGCCGGATCAAGTTTTCGGCGCTGTTGTTAGGGAATGCTATGAAACTTTTTAACTTATAATTTTATTTGAATTGTAGATTTTTAAAAATTAGAAAATAAAAAAATTGAAAAATTCAAAAGACTGAAAATAAATTTAAAATTAAAATTAAAAAATATATATTTTTTCATTTTTTGTGTGTCATTTTATTTTCTACAATTTTAATATTGTTTATGCGTAGTTTTGGATCTAAAGATTTAGTGTCTTATAATTCTGAATTAGAATAAACTATTAGAAAAATTTGAAAATAAGGAAGACTTCATCATTCTCAAGAAATGGCTAACACATCGCAAAACAATATTGAAATTCAAACTGCTGAAAATGAACATCATAATTAAAAAAAAAACTTTTAAGGGATTATGCAAACCCTACAGTACATGAAATTCAGTGAAGTATTCAAACTCCTGATGAAGGGGCTAACTCATTTGAACTTAAACTTTCAATTATATAAATATTATAAAATAAACAGTTTGGAAGAACACCATTTGAGGATCCCAATTTACATTTAGCTAGTTTTATAAAATTGTGTGCTACATTTAAATATGATGGCGTACTGATGTGCCTAAAAATATATTATTTTTTATGCTATAATTTATAATGCTATTGCACTTTAAAGGTGTGTTTTCTTATGTTTTTGGTTTTAGGTACATCAAATTGAAGAATTTAGAGTGATTGAAGCAAATGAAACAAAAATGGACCAAAACAGAGTAAACAAGAGCAAACCGAGTCGAACCAGGGCACACCGGAGCCATGGGGGCCAAAACTGAGCACTTAAGTGCCAGTGCCCGGTGCTTAAGCGCTCAAAAATTGTGCTTAGGGGTCACCAGATAGAGATGAGGACGCTTAAGCCCTCAAAATTGATGGTTAAACGTCAAAGACAATTTTCAACATATCTTCTTGAATATACATCAGATTTGGAAGAATTTTGAAGTGGTGCTTCGTGTGTCTCTTGGGGAAATTTTTGGAAATTTAAAAGGGAATTAGAGAAGGATTTGGGGTGGTTAGAAGAAGGTTTTGAAGACTTTTTAAGAAGCACTTGAGGCACCATTTGTAAGATTCATTGAATATGGACACTTTTGAAGAGACACTTAAGCACCTCTTGGGAGATTATAAATAAGGATTGGAAATGTTTTTTAAAGGTGCTCTTGAACTAATTGGAAGAGGAGAAGAAGGCTTTGAGAAGAAGAAGAAGTCTTGGGCAAGAGCTCTGAGTGGGGTGACAAGGTGATAGAGAAAGAGAAAGTGAGAGATTTCTTCTTTTCTTTTCACTTTATTTTTGGAGAGGATTGTAAGGAGATTGCTTTTGCTATACAAGGAGAATTTGATTTCCATCAAAGATGAGTATTTTTATTATATTTTGATTTGAATATAGAACTTTGTTTGTAGGTTTCAAAGTTTTGTTCAATGAAAACGTTGTTTCTCCATGTGTAGCGATTAGATTTCTTTACTCTTCCCTCTTACAATAAATTAGTATGCATGTGTAGGATATAGAATTGAGTAGAGTAATAATATATTGTGATGATTTTACTTTGTTCTTCATTTACATGTAAACTAGATCAACTTGCATGTTAAAATCTCTTGTGAGAACATGTAAGATCTGTGATGGTGTTGTCTCAATCAACTTTGGTAGAATCACATGAGATTTTATGGATGAGAATGTAGTCCATATGGTTGAGTGCAAATAAATAAGGAAATAATCTTTGATGGGTGTAGAATTAGAAGACTTTAGAGTGACAGGCTTAAGCCCCCAATTTGTTTCTTAGTTTTAGGTCTTAATACTAGATGTTAGTCTTCAGGTGAGGGGATAAGGGGACACTAGAGTGAGAGCTAGTATCTCTCATGCCTAACCAGTCTTTAGGATTCTTAAACTATGAATTAGCTAATGTTCTTTATATTAGGTGATCGAGGGTAAAGAATATAATTGCTCTTATTTGTCTCAATCTCTCTCACTACTTGTTTAACTTTTACACATGTCACTAATTTCATTGCATGAGGAAGGACACTTTTAATATATTAAACCCCACTTTCAATTTTTCACTAAGTCAATGTTTCACTAAGTATTTTAGTTTAAGAGTAGAAGTAATATTGTAGTGATAATTTTAAAATATAATCAAAACCAAACCTTTATCTACCTTCCATGCTAGGGCGAGTTATTCTAGACTAGAACTTCTCTTGAAAGCCGTCGTGATTAACCTCGATCCTCGTGGGATCAATATTCGTAGCTTAATAAAAAAACCCTATATTACTTGATAAAGATATTTATAATTGCGTAAAATCCTTACTATTTAAAGATATAATTGAAAACTTGCTTTGCTTGGGACCAAGTTTTTGGCGTCGTTGCTAGGGATTAAAATCTTGAAGTAGTGGTGTCAACTTCATAAATCCTTACATATAAAAAATATCAGGATCACCTATCAAATGATGTCTTTAGACTTAGACTTTTTCCTTTTTCATTAAGGGATAAAGCTAAGATATGGTTAAATTTATTAGTACCTGGATCTATTAGAACTTGGGGAGATTTAGCTCAAAAATTTTTGGCTAAGTATTTTCCACCTTCAAAAACTGCAAAGCTTAGAAATGATATTTCTTTTACTCAGTATGAATGTGAGTTTATATATGAAGCTTGGGAAAGATTTAAGGAACTCCTTAGAAAGTGTCCAAATTGGTTAATCAATCTAATATTTTATAACGGGTAAGTAGGATCCCCTAGATCTATAATTGATATTGTTGTTGGAGGTTCATTAATGTCTAAACCATTTAATGAAGATTATTCATTTATTAAGAAAATGACTACAAATAATTTTCAATGGCCTTCTGATAGGGTAAATCTTAAGAAAGTAGCAAGTATTCAAGATAACAATGCTATTTCAATGATTGCATGTCAAGTTGTTGCATTATATAAGAAGATATACCAAATTGGAATCAATTTTTCTTTAACACCGCAAATTGTTAAAGATAATTCATTAGGACAAATGATTGATTCTCATACTTCATTAAAAAATATAAATGCTATAAATAGACCCAATGACCCACATATTCCAATCATTACAACCCAGGTTGGAAAAATTATCCTAATTTCAATTGGAACAACAATCCTAATGGTGGAAGTCAAAAATGGGAAAATGCTCAAGTAAACTAATCAGGAAATTGGAACAACCAGGGTAGTGCCAAATTTAGACTACTTATACTCCTAGAGAATCAACTGGGACAGGGTAGTTCCAAATTTAGACTTACTAATACTCATAGAGAATCAATTGGGACAATTTGCTAATGCACTTAGCAATAGGCCTTAGGGAACACTTCTTAGTAATTTAGAGATCAATTCTGAAGACAAAAGTAACAAACCAGAGCAAGTTAAACCGGTCCAACTAAGGAGTGGAAAGGAATTAAATGTTGGAGTTCAAAAAGAGATTGAAGTTGAGAGAGAAGTTGAAGAAATTAAGAGACCTGAAGAAATTATTCCTAAGGAAGTAGAAAAACCTAATTCTCTAACTAAGATTAATTTAGAAAGTCCTCCACCACCTTTTTCTCAAAGACTTAAATAGTAAAAATTAGATCAAATATTTTTTTAAATTTTTTGAAATTTCAAGAAGCTTACAATTAATATCCATTTTGCTGAGGCTTTGGAACAGATGCTAAGTTATGCGAAATTTATGAAAGAACTTTTAAAAAAAAGTGGAAGTCTGTAGATCATGAGACTGTTGCACTTAGTGAAGGATGTAATACAATAATTTAGAAAAGCTTGCTAGAAAATGTAAAGATCCTAGTAGCTTTACCATACCTTTTGCAATTGGAGAAAAAATTTGTGGAAAAGCTTTATGTATTCAAGAGGCTAGGCTTAGGAGATATTTCTCCCACTATTGTAACCCTACAATTAGCGGATCGATCTATCACTTATCCTAAAGGGGTTATAGAAGATGTATCGGTTAAATTGGATAAATTTATCTTCCCTATTGATTTTATCGTATTAGATATGGAAGAAGATACATAAATTCATATTATTTTCGGAAGACCTTTTCTTACTACCGAATGAGCAATGATAGATGTGCAAAAAGGAAAATTAATAATGAGAGTGAATGATTAGGAAGTTACATTTACTATTTTTAAAATAATGAAGTATCCTGATGGAAAATGTTATATAATGAATATCATTGGTGATATGATTGTTAATCATTTTCAAAACAGATGTGAAGTCATATTGGATGAAAAAGATGAAGTCATTTTAGAAGAGAAAGATCAAGAATCTGAGACCAAAAGAGATTTGGAAGATGAATTAAATGAAATGATTACTGAGGATTCAAATTATGTTCAAGAAAATTATGAAATTTTAGATACTACTAAAAATAGTTTACCTATGATTCCATCTATTGAAAAACCTCTTGAACTTGTCTAAAGTTTGCATATTTGGGTAACTCATCTACGTTACCAGTTATTATATCCTCAGATTTAACCATAAAATAAGAAGAACAATTATTGCAAATATTAAAGAATCTTAAAAAAGATTTTGGATGGACATTAGCTGATATTAAAGGAGTCAGTCCTTCAATTTGCATGCACCAAATTTTGATGGAAGATAACCATAATCCTAGGGCTAATCCTCAAAGAAGATTGAATCTTATAATGAAAGAAATAATTAAGATTTAAAGTGGTTGGATGTTGGGATTATTTATCCAATTTTAGATAGTTCTTGGGTTAGTCCTATTCATTGTGTTCCTAAGAAAGGAGGAGATACTGTGGTTAAAAATGAAATGAATGAATTAATTCCAACAAAGCAAGTTACTCAACGGCGATTAAGCATAGAATATAGAAAATTAAATGCCATAACTAGAAAAGGCCATTTTTCTTTGTCTTTTCTGGATCAAATGTTGGATAGACTAGCATGAAACCGTTATTTTTACTTTTTGGATGGATATTCTAGATACCCCCAAATACCTATTACTCCTGAGGATCAAGAAAAAATGACTTTACTAGTCCTTATGGAACTGTTGCTTTTAGAAGAATATCATTTGGATTATGTAATTCCCCTGCAACTTTTCAAAGATGTATGATGTTAATTTCATGTGATTTAATTGAAGAAGGAATTGATGTTTTATTAGATGATTTTTCAGTCTTTGGAACTTCTTTCAATTTATGTTCAGATCTCATTTAGCAAGAGTTCTAACATGCTGTGAAGAAACAAACTTTGTTCTCAATTGGGAAAAATGTCAATTTATGGTTGTAGGAGGAAGAGTGTTAGGGCATAAAAGTTCTAAAAAGGGCATGAAAGTTGATCCAGCGAAAGTTCAAGTTATTGACGAATTGGCACCACCTATGAATGTGAAGGGAATAAGGAGTTTTCTAGGACATGTTGGTTTCTACAGGCGTTATATTAAAGATTATTCAAAAAATTCCAAGCCTTTATGTCAACTTTTAGAAAAAGTTGCCAGCTTTGATTTTAATTATAGATGCCTTTATGCCTTTAAATTATTAATAGAGAAAATAATCACTATAACTATTATTATTTCACTTGATTGGACAAAACCTTTTGAATTAATGTGTGATACTAGTGAATATGCTATAGGGGTTGTTTTAGGACAGAGATATGAAAAAATGTTCAAGGTGATATACTAGGCTAGTAAAACCATTAATGAGACTCAAATTAGTTACAATATCACTAAAAAGGAATTATTAGCAATAGTGTTTGCTTTTGATAAATTCAGATCTTATCTTATTGGAACCAAATGTATTGTGCATACTGATCATTCTACTAGTAAGTATTTAATGATGAAGAAGGATACAAAATCACAATTAATTTGATTGGTCCTTCTAATTCAAGAATTTGATTTTCAAGTTCTGGATAGGAAGGGTACTCATACACCAAAATAATATGTTATTTTAAGTATTTATTTTATGCTTATTTTTGGAGATATTACAATTTAAAGAAGGGTATTTTTGTGTTTTTGTTGCAGGTTTTGTTGCAGGTATAACATTTTTGGGAATTTGGAGCAAAAGTAGCAAAAAGGAAGAAATTTGGAGTCAAAATAGCGACTTCTGGGAATCTGGCGCATGATGTGCCGTTTGACAGAGCCTTGGCGCATGATGCTCCAGATTTGGTGCTAGATGCGCCAGAGATGACTTTTTGCAAACTAAGGTGGTTCGAGGCAAATTTTTCATGAATTTTCAAAGGGACACTTGTTCTAAACACCTTTTGGAGTAATTTAATGCATCTAGACACTTTAGAAGGTTCGTTTATGAAGGGATATGTCTTTTGGATCAAATGATGCATCTTTTGAATTCAAAAGAGTTGAATTTTGGGGGGAATTTTGAATTCCTTTTAATAGGAGGCAACCCCTAATAAAAGATGAAGAATTTAAGGAGTTGCTAGACACTTTAGAAGGTTCGTTTATGAAGGGATATGTCTTTTGGATCAAATGATGCATCTTTTGAATTCAAAAGAGTTGAATTTTGGGGGGAATTTTGAATTCCTTTTAATAGCTGTGAAAGAAGAGAGGGAAGTCTAGAGCTTGAATAGAGTTGGAGTGGCGTGTAAAGGGGGTGGCAAGAAGATATATAGAGAGAGAAAGACAAGGGCTTGGAGATTTTTTTCTAGGGTTGTAAGAGGAGAGAGAAGGTGAGAGATTTCTTCTTCATTACACTTCTAAGAGCGAATTGAGAGTGCTTGTAAAGAGAGAAAGTCTTGAAGAAAACTTCTACAGATTTGCTTGGGAAGGATTGTGAGATAAGTTGTGTCTTTTATTTCTTTTGTTTTGTAAACTTATTTTTATATATAAAATCCATGTTTCATCGTATCATTCTTATGAATTTTAAGTAGTCTTCTTTATCCTTCTCTCTACTTTGAGATATGGTTTTGTGTTTTTATTTTCTATGGTTTTAAATGTTAATAATTTGTGATGATTTGAACTTTGATCTTCATTACTTTTTTATCAGGCCAATTAAAATGTTAAAATGTGTTGAGAAACATATGTTCTAAAAGGGGCTATGATTTTTACAACATGAGGAGAATAACATTTGATTTCATGGGAGAGTATGTCATCCACGGAATTTAGTGTTAATAAATAGAAAAATATATTTTGTTGGATGCATAATTAGAGATTTTAAGGTGACAGACTAAAACACCCAATTTGGTCCAGTTGATTGGAAATTAATGCGAGATTGTTAGCCCTCAGGGGAGGGAGTAGTGGGAGCTCTAGAGTAGCAGCTGGTATCCTACCAAGCTAACCACAGAATATATATATATATATATATATATTTCAAATTTTTTTAATTTCTTCAAAATCCATATACTCAATATAAAAGGAAAGGATGCTTTCTTTAATTTGAACTCTTCGTCATAAAAATTTTGCTTAGTTTTCGTAATTTTTCTTTTGAAAGTTTAGTTTCTGGTTTAGTTAACTTTGTCTTTCAACTATATTTTAAATAGCATTCACCTATATATATATATATATTCAAATGATTTTAATTTCTACACAATCCATATACTCATTATAAAGGGGAATGATTCTTTCTTAATTTTAAACTTTTCGTCAACAAAAATTTCATTTAGTTTTCGTAATTTTACTTTTGAAAGTTTAGTTTATGGTTTAGTTAACTTTGTCTTTCAACTACATTTGAAATAACATTCACTTTAGTAGTTAATATTCAAATTTCGCACTTTACTTTTTTTTTGTAGTTTAAATTTTAATTATAGTTTTAAGAAATTAGTTATAAGCATTTCCAATTTCTCTATGGGATCGATATCTAGGACTCCATTAGAGCCCTTTATTACTTGAGTAATACATATACTTGCATTATTTTTAAAGGGGATTTGGTAATTTAAAAGAGTTTTAAAGATACACTATTTTTATTAAAGTTATTTTTGTTGGGATTACGTTGTATATTTATTATTATATCTGTCATGTGTATTTTTTAATATTGAAAAAGAATTGTAAAATTAACACACTAAATCTACCCGCATCAAGTACTGATAATCAAATAGCTGATCATTTGTCAAGGCTAGAACAAGAAAATAAGTAAGATTTAAATGATGAAATTAATGAGAATTTTCCTGATGAATAATTATATGGGATTAATGAATGAAAAATTCCATGGTATGCTGATTTAATAAACTACTTGGTTAGTAATATTTTACCTTACGGATTAGATAACCATCAAATTAAAAAGTTCATTTATGATTTAAATTTTTACTTTTGAATGACCCTTATTTATATAAAGAATGTAAGGAATTAATCATTTGAAGATGTGTACCATTAGAAGAAACTAAGGAAATTATTCAAAAATGTCATAAATCAGATTTTGGGAGCATTTTGGAGTCGATAAAACTGCATTTAAGATTTTACACTCTGGATTTTATTGGCCTATATTATTTAGATATGTTAATAATTATATAAAAAAATATGATCAATGTCAGAGAGTAGACAATATTTCTAGAAAAGATGAATTGCCCCTAAATTTTACTCTTGAGGTTAAAATCTTTGATGTTTGGGGATTAGATTTCATGGGACCATTTGTACCATCTTTTGGAAAAATTTATATTTTAATAGTTAGGGATTATGTTTCTAAATAGATTGAAGCAATTGCTTTTACCTCGTTGTGATGTTAAAATTGTAGCAAAGTTTTTAATAAAGAATATTTTCATAAGATTTGGAATGATACGAGTTATCATTAGAAATGGGAGAAGTCATTTCGGGAATAGAATGATTGAAACATTAATTGAAAAATTTTGGATTAGACATCATATTATCATAACTTATCATCTTCAGACTAGTGGTTTAGAAGAAGTATCCAATCAAGAAATTAAAAGAATATTAGAAAAAATGATAAATCCTAAAGGGACTAATTGGTTTGCTAGACTTGATAATGATTTATGGGCCCATAGGGCTGTTTAAAAATCACTTATAAAAATGACACCATATAAACTCATACATTGAAAAGCATGTCACTTGCCAGTTTAATTGGAACATAGAGCTTACTGGGCATTTAAAGTGTTTAGTTATACAAAAGATGCTAGAGATAAGTGGTTACTGTAATTAAATGAGCTTGATAACTTAAGAAATGAAGCTTATAAGAATGCCAAAATTTATAAGGAGAAAACAAAATTTAGGCATGACAGGGAAATTCTGAAAAACTATTTTGAGCCTAGGAAAGAAGTATTGCATTATAATTTGAGAATAAAATTATTTTCAAGAAAACTTAAATCGATGTGGTCAGGACCATTTGATGTGGTAAGAGCATATCCATATAGAGTTGTTGATATTGAAGATCCAAAAACTGGGAGAGTGATTAAGGTAAATGAACACAGATTAAAAGCTTACATTAGTGGAGAGGGTTCTGCATTTGAAGAGATCCAAATGTTTGGTCAAACCTAAGTAAAACATTGGTTATGTCGGGCTAACAGCGTTAGACCAAGTGCTTTTTGGGAGGCAAACCAATAAGAATAAATACTATTTGAGTCCATAGCTCAAGTATCAAATGTCGGGCTAACAACGTTAACCCAATAAGGATAGGGATACTATGCAAGTACATGTATCGTTATCAACTAATATATGACTTTTTTATTAAGCCCCAAATATCAAATCCACGGGGATTGTTCACAATATGTACTATTAAGTAAGAAGCTTTAATTTCAAAAAGACAATTACTTAAACTAAAGATATTAACATAGTAACTAAAGTTCAATTCTTTTTGGTATTTTTGATATTTTGACAAAACAATAATAACTTCTAAAGAAAACTTGAGTTTTTTTAAGATAAGAAGAATTGAATATGAAATATCAAAAGGACTGCTCATGAACCAATAACAAGTATAGGAATTCTGTTGTGGAAGTATGCAAAATTATGTTGTGCCAAATAGGAGCAATATTATTCTTTACCCTTACTTGAGATGTTATAATGAACGTTGACTAATTTAAAATTTGAATAATTCTGAAAACCAGCTAGGTAGGGAAGATACCAACTCTCACTCTAGATTTCCCTCGATTCCCTCCACCTGTGGGCTAACATCTTGTATCAAAACCTAAAACAATAAACCAACTTGGGGGCTTTAACCTGTCACTTTAAAGTCCTCTAACTATACACCCTTCAAAGATTATTTCCCTATTTATTTGCACTCAATCGGATGAATTACATTCTCATCCATACAATCTCATGTTATTCTTTTCAATTGTTGACTGAGACAATACCATCCTGATTCTTACATGTTCTCACAACAAATTTTAACATCTCGTTGGGCTAAATCAAGAGGTAAATGAAGAACATGGAGTTAAATCATCACAACTTCTTCCAACATTAAAGATCAATACTCTCCATCACTTCCATCTAATACTTTATTTACTTATCATTATAAAGAAAAAGATAAAGAAAATTACTCAGAATTCTTGGAGAAAACAAAACCAGACTTTAGTTTAAAAGCAGAAATCATTGTTAAACCAATAAGAATTCTCAATTAAAATAAAATGTAGTAACAAATAGATAAAAAATTATCTCAAATCCTCTACCAAACTCTTGAAGTTCCTTTGAATCTCTTATCTTCTTACAACACTCTCAACTCTGAAAAATTAGAAACTTAAAAAAGGAAGAGTAAACAATGTGGCATCCCAAACCTCTCCTCAAAATGCAATGAAGAGTCTCCCTTTAACAACAACAAAGAGATTAGAAGCCCCTCCATCCACTCCAACTTCCTCTTTTTATAATTTTCCAGAAGGTGCCTTGGTATCTATTCAAAATGTGTCCAAATTCAATTTATTCTCCAAGGGATGCCTCCTTTCACAAGTCTTTTAACTATATTTTCATTTCTAGTGGTCATAACCACCCTGTTAGCCAATAGGTGCGTCAAATCTCCCTTCAAAATTCATCAAAATGAATGAACCCGTCAAGTAACTGTCACTGGCACTTAAGCGCGGGGGTCTCTGACACTTAGACATGGCCTTCTCTATTTCTCCGTCTCTTAAGCGTCGGATCTGGTGCTTAGGCACCAAAATACTTTTGCACCATTTTTACATTTTTTCTGCATATTTGATCCTTTTTCATTCCTTTTGCCATTTTTCACCTTTTAGTAGTACCTAAAGAAAAAACACACAAATACCTTCCATTAAAGCACAATATCTAAAAAAAAGGTATAAAAATGTGTGTAAAAACACTATATATTTTAGGTGTATCATTAAGCGCCAGTGCTCAATTTAGCACAGGTCAACTTAACATCCAAATACACGTTCTAACATGTCTAAGTCATCTCTTAAGGTCTTAGAATAATTACTAAATCATATATATTCAAAATACTACCAAAATTTCTAAATCACACACAAAAACATAACAATAAAACATATAGATAACTATGAGTTGCCTCCCACAGAGCGCTTGGTATAATGTCGTCATCCCTACATAACCAGTACTTATTCTAGTTGACCCAACATCATAAAATCATTTATTTTAAGTTGGTCACCTAAAATGTAGGATTTCAGCCTATGACCATTCACTTTGAATATTTTATCAGTTTTAGGATCTTTGATATCCACCGCTCCATAGGGATAAACTTTCATCACAACGAATGGGCCCATCCATCTAGACTTAAGTTTGCCTGGAAAAAATTTTAACCTTGCATTGTAAAGCAAAACTTGTTGCCCTGGCTGAAAATTTTTAGTAAGAATCCTTTGATCATGCCACATCTTAATTTGTAAATGCTTAGGCACTAAAATACTTTTGCACCATTTTACATTTTCATTCTTTATCCCTTCAAGCTCATTTAATTGTAATAATCATTTCTCAATAGCATTCTTTAAATTGTAATTAAATTCTTTAATAGCCCACTATACTTTATGCTCAAATTTAACTTGTAAGAGACACACTTTGCCAAATATTAGCCTGCATGGGGACATTCCTATAGAAGTTCTGTATGCAATCGTATAAGCCCACAAAGAATAGTCAAGTTTGATTGACCAATCCATTTTGGTTGGATTCAAAGATTTTTCCAATATTCTTTTAATTTCACGATTGAATAATTCAGCCAAATCACTTATGTGAGGATGATAAGCAGTAGAAATTCTATGGTTAATATGATATTTCTTTAATAACTTTTCCATTATTGCATTTCTGAAATGACTTCCTCCATCAGTTATGATTACTCTTGGCATCCCAAATCTACAGAATATGTTCATTCTTCAAAATTTTAAAAACTTTGAGCATTACATCAAGTTAAAGAAACAACTTCTATCTATTTGGATACATAGTCTACTGCTATGGATACATAGTCTACTGCTAACAATATATAAATTCCCGAAAGATGGTATAAATGGTCCCATGAAATCTAATCCCTAAATATCAAATATCTCAACTTCTAACACAAAAATGAGGGGCATCTCATTTCTCCTAGAAATATTTCCTACTCGTTGACATTGATCATAAGTTTTGATATAAGCGTTAAGATATTTAAAGATTATAAGCCAATAAAATCCAGATTGTAAAATATTGTATGCTCTTTTATCAACACCAAAATGTCCCCCAAAATCATAACTAGGATATTTTTAGATAATTTTATAAATTTCTTCTAAAAGCACACATATTTGAATAATTAGATCATTTCCTTGATTATATAAAAATGGGTCATCCCAAAAATAATTCTTAGCTTCAGATGAAATTTCCTCTTCTGTTGGTATGTCATTCCATAGGGTATAATATCACTAACAATGAAATTCACAATGTCGACATACCATGGAACACGCCACTCATTAACATTGAACAATTCTTCATGTAGAAAATTTTTATTAATTTCTTTTTCAAAACTAAGTGGTTTTTCTAATTGAAGCCTGGAGTAATTCAAGACTGGACAGATGATCAGCAATTTGATTCTTAGCTCACTTTCTATCTACTATCTCAAAGTAAAATTCTTGCAAAAGAAGAACCCATTTTATCAATCTTGGTTTTTCATCATTCTTTTTCATTAAATAATTAATAGAAGAATGATCTGTACGCACAATGCATTTAGTTCCAATTAAGTATGATCTAAATTTATCAAAAGCATATACTACTGTTAATAAATCTTTCTAAGTTGTGGTATAATTAATTTGAGCTTCATTAAGAGTTCTACTAGCATAGTAAATAACCTTGAAAATCTTATCATGCTTTTATCCTAAAACAACTCCAATAGCATAACCACTAGCTTCACAAATTAATTCAAAATGTTTTTCTCAATATAGTGAAATAAAAATTGGTGCAATGACTAATTTTTTTTTTAATAATTCAAAAGATTTTAGGCACTCTTTATCAAAATTAAAAATTACATCTTTTTCAAGAAAATGGCATAGAGGCTTAGCAATTTTTGAAAAATCTGTAATATACCTCCTATAGAATCCAACATGTCCTACAAAACTCCTAATCTTCTTCACACTTGTTGGGTAAGGTAAATTAGCGATCACTTAATTTTTTGCATAGTCAACTTTCAAACCATTTTCTAAAATTTGATGTCCCAAAACTATTCCTCCTGCTACCATAAATTGACATTTTTCCCAATTAAGGACTAAATTTGTTTCTTTACAGCGCTTAAGAACTTTTAATAAATGTTCTAAACATGATTCAAATGAAGTTACAAACATTGAAAAAGCATCCAGAAAAGCTTCAATCCCTTTTTCAATTAAATCACAAAAATTAGTCATCACGCATCTTTGAAAAATAGCAGGTGCATTACATAAATAAAAGAGAATTCTTCTAAAAGTAATTGTACCATAAGGACTGGTAATAGTTATTTTTTCTTGAGCCTCAGGAGCAATTCATATTTGGTGATAACCAATAATCAATATATCCATATAGAAAACAAAAGTATTTATGCCCAGCTAGTCTATTCAACATTTGATGTTGAAAGGGTAGTGGAAAATGATCCTCCTTGTGGCGAGATTTAATTTTCTATAATCAATGCATATCAGTCATCCTGTGACATATCTTGTTGGTATTAAATTTTTATGTTCATTTAAAGTCACAGTCACTCCTCTTTTCTTAGGAACACAATGAATCAGACTAACCCATGCACTATCTAAAATATGGTAGATAATTCCAACATCTAACCACTTTAAATTTTCTTTCTTAACGACTTATTTCATAATAGGATTCAATCTCCTTTGAGGATCACCCTTGGGTTTGCATTTCTCTTCCATATGAATTATATGCATACAAATTGAAGGACTAATTCCTTTTATATCAGCAATTGTCCATCCAAAGGCTTTCTTGTAACTCCTTAAAGTTTTCATCAATCTCTCTTCTTCTTCTATAGTTAATTTTGAGGAAATTATAACAGGTAATATAGAGGAAGCATTTAAATAGACATACTTCAAATGTTTAGGAAGTAACTTCAACTCAAGCTCAAGAGGTTTTTCACTTGATGGACAAAAAGATGTATCTTTTCCTATTGTGTCCAAAACTTTAAAAATTTCTCGAACCTAATTTGAATCTTCCTTATATAAATCTTCATATTAATCTAACTCCTCTTCTTGTTCGTGTTCCATCTTTTTAAATTCAATTTTCTCTTCATAAGTTGCTTTGAAATGACATTCACTTAAGTATATTATCACATCCATTCTATAACATTCATCATATTTACTTTTTGCAAGGTATTTCATTGATTTGGAAATATTAAATGTAACTGTTTAATCATTGATGAACATAGTTAATTCTTCTTTTTGCACATCTATCATTGATCTTCCTGTGGCTAGGAAAAGTCTCCCCAAAATGATAGTTTTCTCCTTATCTTCCTCCATATTTAACACAATGAAATTAACCGGAAAGATAAATTGATCCACTTTCACTAGGACATCTTCTATAACTACTCAAGGATATGTTATTGATTGATCTGCTAACTGCAGAGTTACAGTAGTAGGGGATATTTTTCCTAATCCC
Organism: Phalaenopsis equestris; assembly: GCF_001263595.1. Taxonomy (NCBI): domain Eukaryota; kingdom Viridiplantae; phylum Streptophyta; class Magnoliopsida; order Asparagales; family Orchidaceae; genus Phalaenopsis; species Phalaenopsis equestris. The sequence goes on from NW_018164444.1 coordinate 520,644, forward strand.
AATATTTTAAACATTAATAAGGGCATAAGGTTGATGCTTGCACATAAATCACATAAGCATTCCCATAAAATCTGTCTCCTATTGCACATGTAATTGTAAAGCTACCAGGATCCTTAAGCTTTTCAGGAAGCTTTTTCTAAATTATAGCATTACACTCCTAACTAAGAGCAACAGTCTCATTATCTTCAAACTTCCTTTTCCTGTTAAGAATATCCTTCATAAAATTCACATAGCTTGGCATTTTTTCTAGAGCTTCAGCAAATGAAATATTGATTGTATGCTTCTTAAAAATTTCCAGAAATTTTGCAAATAGTTTATCCTAAATTTTTATCCAACTTTTGTTGTTGGAGCCTCTAAGGAAATGGAGGTGGTGGACTTTCCAAGTCAACTTTAAGTGGAGAAATAGGTCTCTCTAAAACTTTCGGAGCATCCTCTTTTGGTTCTTCAATCTATTCTCTCCATACTTCAGTCTCTTTTTGAACTCTATCTTCCAATTCTCTTGCGCTTCTGTGTTGAACAATTTTTACTTCCTCTTTATTCTAATTTTTAGATTTACTTTTGTATTAGTAGGAAGTATTCTTTGGAATCTATTACTTAATTAATTTGTTATTATTCTCAACCTTAATAAATTTATTATTTGTCTAAGTTGATTCTCAATATTTCTAATTGTAGCTCATTGACTTTGTAATTGATTTCTCATTTATAACACCACTTTTTCTATAGAATACTTCTTCTACTTCTTCTCTTTAAATTGTGAATTACTTTTAAAACCTAGAGGATAAGTAGGTCTATAATTACCATTCCCTTGGTTGTTCCAGTTTCCGAATGGGTTTACTTGATTGTTCCCCCATTTATGATTATTACCACTCGAAGTATTATTTTAATTAAAGTTAGGATGGTTCTTCCAACCTGGTTTATAATAGTTTGAATATGGGATATTTTGCTTATTATTTATATGTTATTTATGGCATTCAAAGTTTCTAATGATACTTGAGAATCTACAATCTATCCTAATGAATTCTCTTCAATCATAGGAACTGGTTGAGAAAAGTTCATTCCAAATTGGTCTAACTTCCTTGAAATTACAGCAACTTGCTTTGCTAACATGGAAAAAGCATTAGTTTCATGAACATTGGCTACATTTTTAAGATTTACCCTTTCAAAAGGCATTGAAAATTATTTGTAGCCATCTCTTCAATTAAAATATAAGCGTCATGAAATGATTTTGACATCAATGAACCACCAACAGTGGCATCGATAATAGATCTAAGAGTTCCAATTAATCCAATGTAAAAAGTTTCAATTATTAACCAATCTGGTATATCATGGTGTGAATATTTTCTTAAGAGTTCATTAAATCATTCCCATGCTTCATAAATAGATTTCCCTTCATACTGGCAAAAAGATGCAATATCATTTCTAAGCTTCACAGTTTTTAATCATAGAAAATATTTAGCAAGGAGTTTCTGTGCTAAATCACCCCAAGTTGTGATTGATCCTGGTGATAATGATTGTAACCATATCTTAGCTTTATCCCTCAGTAAGAAAGGAAAAAATCTAAGTCTTATAACATCATTTGATATACCATCATATTTAAATGAAGCACATAATTCTAAAAAATTAACAAGATGTAAATTTGGATCTACAGTTCGTGCTCCCCCAAACTAATTATTTGATATCATTCAGATAATAGCGAGTTTAAGTTCAAATGAATTAGCCACCACAGTGGGTTTTTGAATACTATAGTGAAGTTCATCCACCGTAGGGTTTGCATACTCTCTTAAAAGCCTAAACTTTTTAGCATTTTGATTATTTTGATTTTTCATTTATTGAAATTTTTCAGTAATTTTTAATTTTTAAATTTTTTTAATAGTTCTTTCTAATTCAGAATTGTAAGGCACAAGTCCCGTGGAACCTTAACTACACATAAATTACTATAAAACACATAAATTTTTAAAAAAATAAAAATAAAAAATAAAAGCACACAAACAAGAACTTAATATAGAAACAATACTACAATATTCCAATAATAAATCTTAAAATTTAAATAAGACTTTAAAAAAGTAGAAATTTTGCTTTTTAAATTTTTTTTTTATAATTTTCTAATTTTCTCCCTGACAACTGTGCCAAAAACTTGATCCCGGCTTTCTATATAGATGTCAAATGCAATGTATGCGATTGTAGTATATTTTCCTTAATAATATTCCTAATTTGCAACAAAGCCAAAAACTTGATCCAAAGCAAAAACTAGGTAAGTTTTCCACTATGAAACAAATAAGAATACAATTATAATATTTAAATATGGGAATATGGGGTACTATGCAAGTATACATATCGTTATCAAGTAATATAAGACTTTTTGATTAAGCCCCGAATATCGAACCCATAGGGAAAATTGATAATATGCACTTTATAAAACTAAAGAACTTTTATATAAAAAAAATTCTATTTAGCAAAATATTCTAACTTAAACTTAAAATTCGGAATAAAAATTTGATTCTTTTAATAATTTTTAATTTATGAAAATAAAGTAAGCAAGTAATTAACTTAACCAAATAATTGCAAGATGAATGCAATATAAATAAAATATCTTTTTCCTTATCATGAGTCAACAATAAGTACAAAAATTATGTTGTGGAAGTATGCTAAATGTGTTTTGCCAAATAGGAGCAATAATATTCTTTACCCTTACTAGAGATGCTATAAAGAACATTTGGCTAATCTATAGTTTAAACAGTCTTGAAGATCAGTTAGGTAGGGAAGATACTAGCTCTCACTTTAGAGTTCCCTCTTCTCCCTTCACCTGGGGGCTAACATCTTGTATCAAAACCTAAAACTATAAATCAAATTAGGGGCTTTAGCCTGTCACTCTAAATCCTCTAATTCTACACCCTTGAAAGTTTATTTCCCTATTTATTTGCACTCAACCCCATGAATTACATTCTCATCCATGAAATTAATATGTGATTCTAACCATTTGTTGACTGGGACATTACCATCTTTGATCTTACATTTTATTAGCATCTTAATTGGCCAAATTAAGAAGTAAATGAAGTACAAGATTTTAAATCATCACAACTTCTTCCAACATTGAAGTCTAATACTTCACACAACTTCCTTTAAATACTAATAATTTATCATTTAAAAAAAAAGATAAAAAAAACTACTCAGAATCAATGGAGAAATCATAACCACACATGAGTTTAAAAGTAGAAATCATGCACACAAACAAGAAATTTAATTTTAAACCAAATGTAGTCCCAAAGATAAACACTTATCTCAAATCCTTTCCACCAAATGTCTCTAATTTATCTTAGATTCTCTTCCTTCATCTCAGTTTCTCTTCCTTCACTCACAATACAAATTAACACTCAAAATAAAAAGAAAGTGGTCGGTGACGGCGGTTACTTGGATGAATGATGACTATAATGCTTGATGGATGACCCCTCTTCTTTTATGATCCAAGACTTTTTTTAGGAAAATCTAAATTGTGCCTTGGTGTCTCTTCAAAATGTGTCTCCATTCAATGAATCTTCTAGAATTTACTCTTTTCAAAACCCAATTGAATGATATTTTATGTCCATGGTATATTTCCCACATTTTTACCAAGGGTTGCTTCAAGCACCTCTTCAAAAATTCATTCAAATTCAATAAATCATCAAGTAACTACTTCTGGCACTTAATCGCAGGGTTCCTTGCACTTAGGCGCGACTCTCTAGCGCTTAGGGTCCCCAGTTTATTTTTTGTGCCTTCTTCATTTTTGCTCCAAATTTGATCCTTTTTACTTCTTTTACCATTTTTCATCTATTTGATTGTACCTGAAAGAAAAAACACACAAATACCTTTCATTAAGCATAATATCTCAAAAATAGATGTCAAAATGTGTATAAAAACACTATATATTTTAGGTGTATCACTTGATAAAAAGTAATAGCCAACCACTGACAGTGTTTGGCTCTCTACTTTCCCTCTACCCTTTTCAATTTCGCCATGTCTTTGCCTATTGGAAATGCTAACTGATATTGACTTTCTAAATAGAAGTAAAATGCGATGTATGTGATTATATGCTTAATTTCTTTAATAGTTATTCTTAATTTGCAACAAAGTCAAAAAACCTAATCCAAAGTAAAAGCTAGGTAAATTTTCCACTATGAAACAAATAAGAATACACTTATAATATTTATATATGGGAAACTACGCAAGTATACATATCGTTATCAAGTAATATAGGACGTTTGATTAAGCCTCGAATATCAAACCCACAGTGAAAACTGTCAATATTCACTAACCGAAAGGAGAGACTCTTTGGATAGAGCTAATGGATGACTAAGAATGCATGATTTTGTCTGATGAAAAACTCATCAATTCTTCTATCCTAGCATGCTCTAACCATAAAGGAATTCTAAAACATCTTTTCCAAAACTAGAAAGTTTAGATAACAAAAATTCTATCTAGCAAAATATTCTTACTTAAACTTAAGATGCTATAATAGGAATGAAAGTTTAATTCTAATTGTAATTTTTAATATAGGAAAATAAAGTAAGCAACAAATTAACTTAACAAAATATACTTGCAAGATGAATGCAATATAAGTAAAATATCTTTTTCATTATCATGAATCGGTAATAAGTATAGAAATTTTGTTGTGAAAGTATGTTAATGTATTTTGCCAAATAGGAGCAATTATATTCTTTACCCTTACTAGAGATGTTATAAAGAACATTGGCTAATTTATAGCTTTAATAGTCTTGAAAATTGGTTAGGTAGGGAAGATACTAGCTCTCACTCTAGAGTTCCCTCTTCTCCCTCCACTTGGGGGCTAACAACTTGTTTTAAAACCTAAAACTACAAAACAAACTGGGGGTTTTAGCCTATAACTCTAAAGTCCACTAATTCTACACCCTTGAAAAGTTTATTTTCTTATTTATTTGCACTCAACCCCATGAACTACATTCTCATCCATGATATGAAAATGCGATCCAAACCATTTTTTGACTGAGACAATACCATCACAGATCTTACATGTTCTCACAACAGGTATTAACATCTTAATTGGCCAAATAAAGAAGTAAATGAAGTTGTTGACCTCACTTTTGGTTCTGGTCTAGTTTTTCCTCTTTAGTAGCCTAGGGTCTAGCCATAGGACTTTCCTATTGACTATTCCTAGAAAACTAGAAAAGGAACTCTCACTATTAAAAATTCTAAGCTTATCTTTACTCAACTTGAACTTCTACATATTGGTCCTAACCTCTGGCACTTAGTGAGTCACTATGGTAGAGCTCAAGAAGAGTTCATATAAGATTGTTCGACCTTAGGGTTGACCACGGGTGTTGGTCTAAAGCTAAGGCACTCACGACATTCACCTCACTCGTAATCACTCACAAATGCAAACCCAAAATTTTCTTGACTCTGATCCCTTAATCTTTTGGGATACTCATGTAGATGGTCCCCTAAACCCACTGGCCCTAGGCTAGAGTTTAGCTAAGACCAGTACATTGAGGACACAAAATGGGGTTTCCATTGGTCTATGGCTTATTTATGGTGGTTGGCACCCCAACTCTACCAAAATGCCCAACTTAGCATTTTGCCCCTAAACACCCCCAAATTACTCAAGCATCCTTGTGGCCCTAAATTTGGCCAAAATACCCAAATTTGTTAAAAAATCTTTTCAAATATTTCAAAAATCATTTCAAACCTTTTGAAAATACCCAAATTACCAAAAATCACAAAAAAATTGTCAAATTACCAAAATACCCCTCAGCCCAAAATTCCAAAAATTCCAAAAATTCCCAAAAATTCCAAATATTTCTAACTTCACTTCTCTCAACTACCACATGACCCAATTTGACGAAAACCCCCAAATTATTTTTGAAGGTCCAATTTCCCAAAATCTACTTCAAATATCCATCAAAATGGTCCCCATTTCCCCCAATTTCAATCCTAAACTAAAATTAACCTTTTGTATGACCAATCTAAAACAATTCCAAGCTCAATTGGCCCATGTTTTGAGCCCAATTTTGATTCAAATCAAAAGCCCCAATTTTGGCCACATGACTTGATCTCGCCAAATTAAACTTATAGCCCACTCAATTTGCCAATATTTATGTTGAAATTCTTTATAACATTCCCATATATCAAAATTGAGCTTCAATTGGCCTTGGTAAAGCCATAGTTTCATTTAATTTTGACTTAAGTCCAAAAGCCCCAAATTTTGCCCCAAATTGGCTATGCCTCCAAATTTCACCAAATTGATTGCCTTAACCCCAAAATTGGCACCCAATTTATGTTGGAAATTATTTATGATGTTCCTATTGACAATGTTCAACAATCATTTGACTTAGCCCAAGGCTAGCCCAATCTAGACCCAAGTCTAGCCCAACATGCCCAAAATGACCAAATCTCCAAAATCCTTCAAATTGGCCCTCCAATTGAACTCAAAATCACTTCAACCCTTCACCTAAAATGTTGATTACAGTCATCTACATCAAATGAATCAATCAATTGGGTCAATTTGCTTGGCTAGCTTAGTTCAACCCCAAGTTTTAGTCATTTAAACCCACCTGATTGAACTCAAAATCACTTCAACCCTTCACCTAAAATGTTGATTACAGTCATCTACATCAAATGAATCAATCAATTGGGTCAATTTGCTTGGCTAGCTTAGTTCAACCCCAAGTTTTAGTCATTTAAACCCACCTGAACCCATGCACTAAAATTAGCCTAACCACCCCAAAACCACCAAATTAATGATTCCACAGCCATTAGTTGGACCCTAGTGACCAAGCTAACCCCATAAAACCACCTAAGCTAAGCCATGGATATAAGGTCCCCTAAATCAAGGGATTTTGATTCCATATTTTCTTAGGCCTTTGATATTTTTGCTAAAACTAAACCTCAACTCATTTAACCCCGGCTCCCCTGACCTCCGGGCCACCTCCCCTAGCCTGGCCGGCCGACCTAGTGGCCGGAAAATACCAAAACTGTGAGCCAGCACCATGGACCAAATCAAATTTACACCCATCCAATGAGGCCCACCCTTATTGGTTACTGGTGCCATCAAAATCAAAGGTTGGAGCCTCTTCGCACTCCACCTAAGCATCACTTTTCACCCCTAATTGGCCATGATAGCCACCCTTGAGCCATTTTTATAGAAGGAGAGTTGAAATTTTCTTAGAGAGAGCCCTCTAAATTGCTCACAAAGACTCTTTGAGACCTCCACAACTCAAGCCAACCATTTTCCCCCTTTGATTCCCATTGTGGAAGCTCAATTTTGAGCTCAAACTTCTGCAAAAAACTAGGACAGAGCCCACCACACCTCCACAGTCCATCAAACTCAAATTAAATTCACCCACGCCTTCACCACAGTAAAAGAAGAAGAAGCCCCATAAAATCCCCCTTCCACAGAGACCCTAGCATAGCTCTAGAGCAACACCTGAAATCAAGCTTGGTCGAATTCATGCCTAGACCTTTCACCATAACAAGAGGCTGAATTCCTAGCCTCCTTGGACCTCCAAAAACGTCACGAGAACCTCTAATAGAAGCTTCCCTTCTCAGAGCAAAGGTATTGAACTTCTCCACCTCCTGAGCCTATTTGGATTCTCCTTTTTATTAAGCTTAATCTAATTGCATGATTACCTTATAGATGTGTTTGTCTCACTTAGACGAGTCCATAGGATCAAACCCCAAGAGATTTGATTGAGTTTAGAGGGAGATCTTAAGGTTTTAGTGTGGATGGTTCTCGGGTTAGCCTATTTGGGGACGATGACGGGGAGACGTTCGATCGCGCATTTATCTCATCAACGGATGAGATCTCGCCGAACAATGTCTTCTTACATGAACCGCGGGCCAAGTCATCACTAAGGTGGATGGCTGCGTCGAATTGGGGCGCACCGCGTGGAGTTTCAAAGCCGCCGTAGGTTGACAATTTGCGTTTAAAAAGATAAATAGGGTATTTTCTTATTTAATAAAAAGCCCTAACTTCAAAAATTCATATATTGGTGTTGAAAAATCACAAAAATAAAATAAAAATAATCTAGTGCTTAGTGAACAGAGGAGAATACTGTGAAAATGGTTTGAAGTTTATTTGATGCATATTTTATTTTTAATTAAATAAATGTTATTTTGAGTCTTTTAATTCTCCATGCATGTAGACATTTCACTATGGTTTGATATTTTGGCATGTTGTTGCTTCATTTATGGGGAACATTCTCTAAATTTTTTAAAGTCAGAGAAGATCTCTAGACCAATATCCATGTTTTTCAAGCATGTGTTTATTATTTGCATAAATTAATCATAATAATTAGCTTGTTGCTTAGAAAAATCTAAGAAAATTTTGGTAGGTCTACTATGACTAGGAAACTATTTGAAAAATATTTCATGAGCAAAGTCATTCAAAATGCACCTAATCTTCATAAACCCTAAAACACAAAGATAATTAATTTGGGAAATACAGACATCAAAATAACTAGATTTCTTATGTCTACTATTGTTTAAGACTCAGCAAACTCTCCATAAAAATTTTAAAACATTTTGAACTCATTTGATAACTCAAATTAATTTTCTAAGTTAAATGGTATTTTTGACACTAAAATGATTTTTAACAATTAAAATATAACTAAAAAATTATAAAAATTTATTTTTGGAGTTCTCTATGATTAGAGAAATTTTATAAAAATAAAATGGTAATTAAAATGAAATCTTCATTTTTAGCATATTTTAAATATTTAAATAACTAAAAAATTATAAAAACAAAAAAAATAATAATAAAATTCATAGAAATGTTCTAAATTGTTTCATAAGCACTTAAGAACAAATTGAATATTTTTCCTAATTTTCCAAAATTAAGATATTGAATTTTAAAGCTTAAAATAATTTTTTAGAGGCTAAAAAATGGATTTTCACCAAAATAATTCTAATAAATCAAATAAAAATTAGAAAAATGTAAAGTTTGCTTCCCAATGTTCTCTGACCTTAGGGAGATTTTTCAAAAACATAAAATTTAATTTTCAACTCTTGAAATATTTTATAATTAATAAATGCTCCAGAATTTAAAATAATTCTAATAATTCACAAAAAAGCTAAATAAATCATGAAATTTGGTCCAAATAGTTCTATGATCTAAGTCTACCTCTAGTAAAAATTTTAAGGGATTAGGATTTGCCTTTGTCAAGTTATGGAATTTTGTTTGAAAAATCCTATTTTTGCATAAAAATAATTATGTAAATTAAATTAAATTTTGAAAAATCACGTTTTCTCCTCTTGTCTATGGTAAGATAAAAATTTCAAAGACATTTGAATTAAATTTGACAAATTATGAAGTGATAGAGCCTTAGGGGCAAAAATTTAATTTTACAAGTTTAGCCTTAATTAACATTTAGGCTTTATTCAAAGAGGGAAAAGGGAAACATATGATTTTAACTAATTCATTTAGATGATTGAAACCAAAAGGAGGATTAATTGGTAGTAACCAATCTCACTTTTTTTAATTAAAAGATAAATTTGTAATTTCATTAAATTATTAAAATTTGGAAGTCTAGTCAAATAAATGATCCTAAACTTAGGGGTATAGTTTTGGGTGTTACTAACTCACCAATTTAACACCCCTATTTGATGTTTAAATGAATTTAAAAAATGAATCATCATCATTTAAAATTTTAATCTCTTTCAAAAATAACTAAGACATCCACCAAAACCTTAAGGGCGTAGTAGTGATCTAAGCTAAATCAAATTTGGTTGATTTAGGATTAGAAAAAGTGGACATAGCTAAAGTTAAACATCTTCGGAACACTACAAGCCCAAACTAAAATTGTCTAAATGTCTTTAATAGCACTAACTTGCCTCTTTAATGGTTTTCACCCACATAATTTATAAATTAAATCACAAATGATAATTACCCTACTCTTAGGGGTAATTGAATCATCAATGTTCACTGAGCATTAAAAGTAGTTTTGTAGGATGGATTTATTAAGCAACATAATAAGTTAAAATAAGCTCGAGATTTTTCACCAGGCAGTGAGAGGGAAGTATGGACCTGCTTCTTCCTCCATACCTGTTGGATACCTCGAAGGTCTACTAAACTTAATATGTTCTGCTTAACAAAAATCATCCTTAATCAAACTAATAGGGACCCACCAAGATATGCCTAGGGTTTAGGTAACAAAAACTTTACTTTCTTGCTTCATATAAAATGACCTGACATGCATTTTGAGTTTCAGGTGGTGGAACAAGAAGACTTGCCAGGTACGCTTTTACGGTTTACAACACCATCTTTCTTGTACTTTCATATTGTATTTTCGATGTTAATACAAACCTGCATGCTAAACAACAATGTCACCCTGCCTGACAACTAAAATTATTAGGATAGTCATAAAGCTAAAATGAAAACTAAAACTAAAATCAACCAAGATAAAATTTACCCCCATAATATTTAAAATATAAAATAACTCAAAATTTAATTACAAACATCACAAAAATAACAACTACAACTAAGTTAAAACGTCTCTATCGGATGATCGTGAATCCTTCAGAGGAGGTAACCCACGATTTCAAACGAGGCTTCCCACGGTCTAAATGAAATTATGGAACTCATTAAGTTGAGTTTAGTAAATTCATTTGGACTAAGTGAATCCAATAGAAAATAGTGGTGCCGGAACAAGGGAACCGTAGGATCCTAACCGGTGTCGCTCTAATCAACTTTAATATGCCCCATAACATTTAAAGAACTACAACCATAAGGGCATCTGATTTGACACCATAACTTGAAACACTAGAAAACTTTAACTGGGTTTTCTTTGTTGTGGTGATTTTTAGACATCGAACAAATTCTTCAAACATTGAAGTCTAAAATCCACTACGTTGTAGTGGATTTTAGACACCGAATTTTTGTGTGTAAGGATTTAGGAAGTCTATTACTTCGCACAAATTCTTTTCAACACTTAATAACTTATCATTTTATGGAAAAAAAAAGAAGACTACTCAGAATCCATGTAGAAAACTCAACCACACATGAGTTTAAATGTAGAAATCATGCACCCAAATAAGAAATCTAAGTTAAAACAAAGTGTAGTCACAAAGATAGACACTTATCTCAAATCCCCTCCACAAAATGTCTTGAAGTTCCTTTGAATTTTCTTCCTTCACTCACAATACAAACTAACACTCATAATTAAAAGAAAGTGGCCGACGTTAGCAGAAATGTGCAGCGGCGACGGTGGTGGCGACTACTTAGATGAATGATGGCTCTAATGGCTGATCGTTGGCCCTTCTCTTGGATGATCTATGTATTTTCTTATAAAAAACTAAGGGATGACTTGATGTCTCTTCAAAAAGGTGTCTCCATTCAATGAATCTTTTAGAAGTTACCTCCTCAAAAGCCAATTGAAAGAATTTTTGTGTCCATGGACTATTTCCCGCATTTTTACCTTGGGTTGTTTCAAACTCCTATTCAAAAATTTGTTGAAATTTAATAAATAATCACATAACTATTTCTGGCGCTTAAGCGCAAGGTACCGATGCTTAGGCGCTACTCTCTGGCTCTTAGACGTGAATCCAGGGAGCTTGGGCGCCTCTGTTCATTTTTACACCTTTCTTTATTTTTGCTCTAAATTTGACTATTTTTCACTCCTTTGAACATTTTTCATCCATTTGACTATACCTTAAAGAAAAACACATAAATACCTTTCATTAAAGCACAATGTCTAAAAAATAGACATAAAAATGTGTATAAAATCACTATATATATATTTTAGGAGCATCAAAATCCCCCAAACTTAAGATGTTACTTGTCCTCAAGTGACCCTTCAATCTTTAAGAACCAATATAAGTAGATGATGTATTTAAGTTTCTTTAGGAGTTATGATCCCGAATTTTTATATGTAAGGATTTATGAAGTTGACACCACTACAGCACCAAAAACTTGATCCTTATATGAAAAGTAAGTTGTGTAAAATTTATATAATTATAGGCAATTAATAATGGGATTCTACACAAGTATACGTATCATTTTGCAAGTAATATAAGACTTTCTATTTAAAATATTGATCCCACGGGGAAGGTGTAAGTTAGCAATGATAAATTTTAATAGAAAATTTATAGAAAATCAAACAAAATCACTATCACTAATTTTGAATATTGAGATTTTAACCAAACTAAATTACTTAACTATTAGCCAAAATGGAAATGCAACTTTTAAATATTAAATACTAGTCTAAGAACTATGTTTAGGTAATGAAGATTTCTTATGTGAAAATGCATCCTTCCCACTACAACGAAATTCTGGTGAAATGCGATAAGATAAATGTTTTTAATATGTATTGTGCTAAATAGGATCAATTTTAATTCTCTACCCTGATACAGTGCATAGAAAATTATTGGTTAATCTTAGGTTTAGTCCATAAATCTATGGCTAGGTTTGAAGAATACCGGCTCTCACTATAGAGCTCCCACTTCCCTTCACCTTAATGCTAACTCTCACTTTAGTTTTTAAACACTAAGACAAAATTGGGGATTTTAGTCTGTCACCCTAAAGATTCTCCAATTTTACACACAGCAAAGAATATTTCCCTATTTATTTGCACTTAATTTTATGAATGAATTTCTCCTTCATGAAATCATATGTGATCCTCACTCTGTTCTAGAACTCATACTTCATTTCCCGGATCATATGTTCCACAATATATTTTAACAAATCAATTGACCAGACTGAAAAGTAAATTAAGTTTGGAGTTGAAAAACCGTTACAATTTATTTTATATTTTAATTATGGCACATTCATTTTATCTCTTCATTTTACCATATCTCCAAGTAGGGGGGAAGATAGAGGGAACTACTCAGACTTCATGAGAAAGATACAACAAAACACAAACTTCATATATAAAATAAAGTTAATGCAACACTAAATAAAAAAACAAACTTATCTGGGACTCTTTCTAAAAGAAAATCCTTTGTAGCCTTTCATTAGAAATGTGCGACGAAAATTGCTTTCCTTAGAAATGCAAGAAGAAGAACTCTCTCACTTTTCTCCTTCTCCAACACTCTTACAAAAAGTTTCACAATAAATATCACCACAGAAACTCTGGAATATGAAAGCAAACTCACTAATTGACTCCAATATGGTAGTGGATTGGAATGATGTGGAGCGAAAAATGAACGTAGAGGAGTGAAAAATGTACAGGAGCCAATTTTCTGATGAAATTCGGCCCCAAATAGAGCCCAAGATCGGTTCTCCAAGAGGTGCCTCCAAAAACTCTTTAGAAAGTCATCCAAATACATCGAACCTTCTAGAAACGAGGTCTGCACTGCCTTTTGCACCATCGGCGCTGGTCTGACGTCGTCGGCGTTGAGTAAAAATCTCCAGCATTATATTGTTCTGCGTCGTCGGCGCTGACCTCGGTGCTGCCGGCGCTGAGCATTTCTTCAAAAACTTATGTTTGACTCTAAATTTCATCATTTTTTACTTTAAGCCCTAAAAATCAATAACCTGCAAGAAAACATCAAAATACCTTCAATTAAAGTGCAATATCATAAAAAATGAGTATAAAATATGGGTCTAAAAATGCATATATTTTCGGTGTATCAAAATCCCCTAAGCTTACATGTTACTTGTCCTACATAAAAAATATGACTTGTGGTAAAAAATTTAACTTTTAGACTTTCATATTTTAGTTTTCTAAATATAATAGTTTTAAGATAAGAAAAATTCAAAACAACTCCAGTTAATACTAAAGGTGTAAGGATATTCAATAATTAAGTTTAAGGTTTCTGATCCTCTATTTCTTTCAAGAAAAATTGCAATTTGTTATATTAAAATCACTTAAAAAATTTGTATGAAAAAGAAATTCATAAAACTTTATTAATAATTAAGTTAACATTCAAATAAAAAGTTTAGAAAATGTGTCCAAGTCTTTTTCTTTAAGTAGATTTAAATGAAGCAAATTTTTAATTAGGCATCTCCTCAAGCTTCTCCTCACATCTTTTCTTTTTCTTTTTCTTTTTTT
>NW_018164444.1:534698-539078 GCF_001263595.1 Phalaenopsis equestris
TAATTCTTTTCTTTTTACATGAACCTCTTTAAGATTTTTAATACTTCAAAAATACAAATTTCTTTTACTAAAAATAGAATAACATAGTCTTATTCTCTTTTACCAAATATCTTAGACCCTAGAATTAACCTTTATTATTGAAAATTTTTACTTAAATTTACCATATATTTAGAAACATAAATATAAATATCCAAAGTTAACTCCTAATACCAAAGGTCATGTTAAATTTAAAATTTTGAAAATATAGTTAAGTGAGGACAAATAAAATTAAGTTCTTTTCAAATATTTATATTTCTTCTCCCCCCCAAACTTAAATTTTTTAAAAGATTTTTACATGAAGAACTTTAAAAATGAAGGGTAAAAGAAAGCATTAAACACATAAAAAAAAATCATACCTATTGGAGATTTTGATTTTTGAACATAAATTTTGAAATGCTTCAGGTGCTAATATGAAAACTACAAAGCTAAAAACATTAAATTGCACATAATAAATATAAAATTTACTAAGAAAGAGCTAATCACAATACATAACAAAGTGCTAAAAATAACAACAAAAAGAAACTAAATTCAAAAAATGAAAACAATTTTTCACATTAAAGTTTCACATAACATAACAACAGAGTCTCAACAACAACATAACATAAACAAGACAATCACACAGTACAAACACATACAAACAAACAAAAAAAAAGATCACCAGTCATCATCTTCCTCGTCATCGACATCTAACTTCTGCAGCTGATATGGAGCATAAGCAGGGTGAAAAGGGAACTAAACTGTATGGTCACCCCTCTAGTATCTCAATAAAGCATCATCTTAAGCAGCATCATACTCAAATTTCTGGTGAATCAGATCATCAGTGTGAGCATTTTTGGCTTTCATATTCTGCATCCTATGATCCATCATACAAACAAACAAACAAACAAAAAGATCACCAGTCATCATCTTCCTCGTCATCGACATCTAACTTCTGTTGCTGATATGGAGCATAAGCAGGGTGAAAAGGGAACTAAACTGTATGGTCACCCCTCTAGTATCTCAATAAAGCATCATCTTAAGCAGCATCATACTCAAATTTCTGGTGAATCAGATCATCAGTGTGAGCATTTTTGGCTTTCATATTCTGCATCCTATGATCCATCATACATACAAACAAACAAACAAAAAGATCACCAGTCATCATCTTCCTCGTCATCGACATCTAACTTCTGTTGCTGATATGGAGCATAAGCAGGGTGAAAAGGGAACTAAACTGTATGATCACCCCTCGAGTATCTCACTAAAGTATCATCTTGAACTGTATGGTCATCCCTCAGGTATCTCACTAAAGCATCATCATAAGAAACATCATACTCAAATTTCTGGCGAATCAGATCATCAGTATGAGCATTTTTGGCCTTCATATTCTGCATCCTATGATCCATCCTCAAAATATCCCCTGTTGAATCATCATCTAGTCCAATAACTCCCTATTGCTGGGGTCACTTGAAGTAGGCTGACTAGGCGTTCTAGAATTAGAAGGATCATCCTAGAATTAGAAGGAATATCCCTAGCCTGTCTTCCATATCTCCAATCAACATGAGACTCATAAGTTTTGATGTTGGCAGGCCCAATGGGTCTCTGAGTCTCAATCTTCTCCTAATTAGGTCTGAAATCAACTCCTGCATGCTCACAAAGTGTGTAAATCAAAGAAGAGTGCTCCCAAAGCAATAGATCAAGTGTTCATATAAATAATAAAGCCTACAATTATATCCATCACTTGCTGAATACAATAGTTCAGAATGGCTCTATCCTTGGTCACTTCACTATGATGATTAGTTGGAATCATCCTCCCACAAATAAAATAATGTCAGGCTTTAGATACTACATTTAACATAGAAAGGGGAAAGTTAACTTTAACTCCATTTTTTTAATTTTCTAAGCCCCTTTTTCACATGTCAGAAAAGAAATAACTTCATCTAAAGTCTGATCTGTAGCAGAAAAAGAATGATACTGGCATCTATACACATCATTAATTTTTCTTGGAGTAAACTCCACCCTTTTTCCTTGAAAAAAAAAACAAAATCATCAGAAGCATTGGAAGGTTGGCATAAAATTCCATTACAATCCCAGCATTTGCATCGACAGTAAAATAACAGAAGTTTTCCATTGCCGAGCAATAATCAATCGTTCAACTTCTCGTCCCAGATTTTTAAAACCTCGGTCCTGAATTACTTTTTTAATTTCTTGCAAACTATGAAATGAAGCACTGGCTCTAAAGTTAACAAATCTCTGCTCGTCGTCATATTCTACTTTTCTTTTGCTCAATCTAGGTGTCATAGGAAATCTAGAAAAAAATGAAAACTTTCAAATAAATTCCAAAAATTCCAAAAATTAAAAGGTTTAAATTATTAACCAATCTGGAAAAGCATGCTAATGACATTTTCTACGAAGATCCTTAAATCTTCCCCAGGCTTCATATATCGATTCCCCTTCAAACAGACAAAAAGATGTAATATCATTTCCAAGCTTAGCGGTTTTCAAGGGTGAAAAATATTTAGCCAAGAATTTTTGTGATAGTTCTCCCCAAGTTCTAATAGATATAGGTGCTAATGAATTTAACCAAGACTTGGCTTTATCCCTTAATGAAAAAGGAAAAAGTCTAAGCCTTACAACATCATTAGACACTCTGTCATATTTAAATGTAGCACAAATTTCAAGAAAACTAGCAAGATGTATGTTAGGATATTTAGTAGGTGATCCTCCAAACTGATTATTTTGTACCATTTTGATAATAACAAGTTTAAGCTCAAATGAATTAGCAGCAACATCAGGATTTTGAATAGTTAAATGAAGTCCATCTGCTGTCGGATTTGCATAATCTTTTATAGGTCTTTGTCAATTTTTTTTTGTTGGATTTTCTATATTATTCGCCATTTCTTTCAAATTTTTAGTTTCTCATTGTTGTTTTGGAATTTTTTTAATATTACATTCTAATTCTGAATCGTAAGGTACTAAATCTTCAGATCCAATATTTTGCATAAACAAATAAAGCAAACAAGGTAAAATTTCTTTAAAAATACAATCTTAATTAAATATCTTTTTGGGTTTTTTTTATATTTTTTATGTTTTTATAAATTTGTATATATATATTTATATATATAATCTAAATTTCCTAATTTATCAAACAATTTAATTTAATTAAATTTAACCGTTACCTTCCACGGCAACGGTGCCAAAAACTTGATCCTGAATTTTTATATGTAAGGATTTAGATAGTTGACACCACTACAACGCCAAAAACTTGATCCTTAAATGAAAAGTAAGTTGTTTAAAATATATATAATTATAGGCAATTAATAATGAGATTATACGCAAGTATACGTATTGTTATCAAATAATAATTGACTTTCTTTAAACCCTAAATATCAATCCCACGGGGAATGTGTAAGTAGAAGGTTTAAATTTGAAATAATAAATTTACTAGGAAATTCCCAGAAAGTCAGAACGAAATTACTGTCACTAATTTCTAATGTTGAGATATTATCAGAACTAACTTATTTAACTAATAACAAAACTGCAGTACAAAGTTTAAACAGTAACTACTAAACTATTAAACCATATTTATGTGATGAAGATTTCTTATGTGAAAAAATATCTTTATCACTACAATGAGATTTTGGTAAAATGAGATGAGATAAATGGTTTTAATATGTATTGTGTCAAACAGGAGCAGTTATAATTCTCTACCATGATATAGTGTTATAGAAAATCATTGGCTAATCTCAGGTTTAGTCCCTAAATTCGTGGTTATGTTAGGAGGATACAGACTCACACTCCAGAGCCCCCATTTCCCTTCACCTGAAGGCTAACTCTCACTTTAGTTTTTAAACACTAAGACCGAATTGGGGATTTTAGTCTGTCACCCTAAAGATTCTCCAATTCTACACCCAACAAAGTATATTTCCCTATTTATTTGCATTTAATTCCATAAACGAAATTCTTTTTCATTGAATCAAATATGATCCTCACTTTGTTGCAGAACTCATACTCCATTTCACGGATCATATGTTTCACAACATATTTAAAAAAATTAGTTTGCCAGACTGAAAAGTAAATTATATCCAGAGTTAAAAAATCATCACTATTTATTTTATATTTTAGTTATGACACATTCATTTTATCTCTTCATTTCATCATATCTCCGAAAAGGGGGAAAGATAGAGGGAACTACTCAGACATCATGAGAAAGATACAACAAAACACAAATTTCATATATAAATTAAAGTTCATACAAGACTAAATAAACAAACAAACTTATCTGGGACTCTTTCTCAAAGCAAATCCTTTGTAGCCTTTCCTTAGAAATGCGGGAAGAAAAATTCTCTCACTTTTCTCCTT
>NW_018164444.1:539397-542113 GCF_001263595.1 Phalaenopsis equestris
GGCGCCGTAGGCGCTGAGTAAAAATCTCCAGCGTTAAATTGTTCTGAGCCGTCGGCGCTGCCCTTGGCTCTATCGGCGCTGAGCAAACCTTCTAGAAACGGGGTCTACACCGCCTTTGGCATCGTCGGCGCTGGTTTGGCACCGTCGGCGCTGAGTAAAAATCTCCAGCGTTAAATTGTTCTAAGCCGTCGGCGCTGCCCTTGGCTCTATCGGCGCTGAGCATTTCTTAAAAAACTAAATTTTGACTCTAATTTTCAACTAAATTCTCTTACTCATGTCTATATTCAAATTTATACTTCCCTTATATAGCTTCATATACATAATCATTTTTCTTCAAATCAAAATCAAATTTATTTGAAGCATAATTGAGAGAAAATAAACTTTTAAGTTTCTTTTAGAAAAATTTTCATCCCTCTCCCAAACTAGAATTTTTAATAGAAGTAAAACATTTTAACACCATATATAAATATTGGCAGGAATGAAAACTAGAAACAACATGCATTGCAGGATTTTTCATATCCTAAATATGCTAGTACAAAAATTAAAAATATGACTAAAAATTAAATTGATCAAATTTTAATTTACTTAATATATAGAGAATCATTAGACTTCTATGCAGTGGAGTATAATATGAAAGCAAACAAACACACTAACAAACATACATGACTGCAACATAAAAAAAAATTACTTGTAGTAAATTAAAAATTTTAAACATGCAGCTTTTTAAGTAAAATGTTAGCTAAATTCTAAACCTTCCTAGGATCTACTTCCTAAAATTCAGAATTAATTTCAGCACAAACTAACTAACTACAATAAACAATACAATTATCACAATTACTACCACACATAATAACTACTCACAAAAACACAAATACATCACAGTCGTATCCAAGAAAACACATAATTAAAAAACTGACAGTCTCTACAATCACAATTGAAAAAATCACAAAAAAATACATAATACCTGCACCATCTACAGTTCATAACAACATATAAACTAAAAACATCAAACATAACTACAAATCCAAACTAATCATCATCCTTCTCTTGATCACTATTGTCACTACGCAAAACTCAAAATAGCTATTGGCTCATGTGATGGATATCTATGATACTGAGGAAATACCACATCCTGATTACCTCTCCTGAGATGCTCCATAACTAATTTGTATTCCTCCTTATAATAATTACATCTCTTCATGTATCCATCCATATGCTATACAAAATGTTCTAAGTTCAATACTTTATCCGTAGTGTAGTTGACGTTGTCCAAAATCCTCTGTAATAACTGTGTCTGATAATCAAATCTAGAAGTCTAACCGCGTGATCTAGAAGCATGTGAAGTAGATGCTCGTGATGTCGAAGCAGCAGTACAACGAGAGAATCCACCCCTCTAACTAAAAATAGAATGATGTGAATAAGAATTCACATTCACACTGATAATGGGTTTTAGTGGTTGTAAGATCTCCTCCCAGCTATTAAATTGAACTTCAACCTACTCGCATAAAGAAAAGATCAAGGATGTAAATCCCAAACCTGCAATAGTAGCAGCGACGGAAGAATTGGTAATAACTCAATGAATCAAAGCTCCAATATCAATAGGCTTGAACTGTCGAATGTAATAATTCAAGGTTTCTCAATTTTGGGTCACCTCACTCAAATGATTCGAAGGCAGCAGACGAGCAGAAATAAAATAGTCTCATGCCTTTGTCGTGGCATCCAACTTTGAAGCAGAAAAATTTACTCTTCTTTCATTTGTAATCTTCCATAACCCTCTCCCGGTAGTCAAAGATGAAATAATCTCGTCTAGCACCTCCTCGGTAGGACTATAGTTTGAATAAAAACATAAAGTACTCAGGGGAAAATGATAAAACTGATTAATTACCTCAGGCGAAAAAGACATTGTCTTCCCCCTCACCATGACTCCTTCATCAGCTTCAGGGAGATTCTCATAGAATTTCTACATTGCAAAAATAACTACGATGACAAAAAAATAATAGAACTGCTCCAACTAGCGGCGAACAATCAAATCTTCAATAGCTTCTCACAAATTTTTAAAAAACTGCTCAGGAATTAGCTTCCTCGATTGTAGTGCATCACTTATCGATCTTGAACTTTTGAACAGACAAACTTGTTTCAAAATAAATTTCTACATTTAACTCCAAATCACTAAACTAATCTGCCAAAAGCTTAAAAAAATTAATCCATGCCTTTTCCACAGGTTTTTCTCAAATTTTCACCATGAATAGTGATTTTCAAGTAGCTCATGAATGTGCTCAAAATACATGGTGAAAATAAAAAAATTTTGCATAGAAGTGAAGGTCTTACCTCAAGGATATCAAATATAGCAATTTTTACCTCAAATCACCAAGAAATCTTCAAATATGGTGAGCCCTAGCTTAGAAATTGTGAATGACCAGCATTTGACCTCATTTTTTATTGAGGTTTAGTTTTTTCTCTTTAGTAGCCTAGGGTCTAGCCATATGACTTTTTCTGTTGACTATTCCTATAAAACTAGACATGGAACCCTCACCATTAGAAATTCTACCCTCTTCTCCACTCAACTTGAAATTTTACATATTGGTCCTAACCTCTAAACACTCAGTAGGTGGGGTCACTGTGGGGGAAACTCAAGATGAGTCACCCTTAGGATTGTTGGACCTTAGGGTTGAGCTTGAGTGTTGGTCTAGAGCTAAGGCACTCACTACACTTATCT
>NW_018164444.1:542234-542728 GCF_001263595.1 Phalaenopsis equestris
TTTCCTTTGGTCCATGGCTTATTGGTGATGATTGGTACCTCAACTCTACCAAAATACCCATCTTGGCCTTTTACCCCTAAAACATCCCCTAATTACCAAAATACCCCTCTTTGACCCAAAATTCCAAAAATTCCAAAAATTCCCAGAAAATTGCAATAAATCCATAATATTCCTAATTTCATTTCTTTCAACTGCCTCATGACCCAATTTGGCCAATTTGACCATCTGTAACCAAAATCTCCAAATTGCCCTTTAAAGACTCAAATTTCCACAAGTCCAACTGAAATGTCCACCAATTTGATCTCAGTTGACCCCAATTCTAATACCAAACTCAAATTTACTTTTGATATGTCCAAAATAAACCAAATCTAAGCTCAATTGGTCCATGATTTGAGCCCAATTTTGATTTGGGTCAAAGCCCCAATTTTTACCATATGACCTAATCTCACCAAATTGAACCCATAGCCTAGTCAATTAGCCTCAATTAATGTTTC
>NW_018164444.1:542967-543442 GCF_001263595.1 Phalaenopsis equestris
AAGGCTAACCCAAGCTAGACCCAAGCCTAGCCAAACATGACCAAATTGATTAAAGTTCAAAATTCCTTCAAATTGACATTTCAATTGAACTCAAAACCATTTCCATCCTTCACCAAAGTTGTTCCTTGTGATCATCTACATCAATTGCAATAATTATTTGGGCCAATTGACATGGATAACCTAGTCCAAACCCAGGTTTTGGTCATTTGCACCCACTTGGACCCATACACTAAATGTGACCTAATTAGCTTAAAGCCACCAAATAACCTCCACCACAACCATTAGTTGGACTTAGTGACCAGTCCAAACACCATGAAACCATCTAAATCGAGCCATGTACCAATGGTCCCCCAAATTAAGGGATCTCATTTCCAAAAATGCACATGCTTAAGATATCTTTGCCAAATCAAAGCACATTTGCATTAAATTGCTGTGATGGATTCCTCTGGGTTCCCTGAGCTCTTAGCCACCTCCC
>NW_018164444.1:545307-548387 GCF_001263595.1 Phalaenopsis equestris
ATTTGAAAAATCATGAACTTTGGTCCAAGTAGTCCTTTGACTTAGGTGAACCTCTAAGAATTTTCACATAAACAGAAACTTTACTATGGTTAATTAGATAAATTAACATTGAAAATACTATTTTTGAGCTAAAATAATATATAGATTAAATAAAAATTAAAAAAATTCATAATCTCTCTTCTAATATTTTAATTTACCCATGAGTGGGGTACCTTAAAAATTTTAAAGTCACTTGAGTTGTATTTAATGAGTTATGAAGTGGAGAGCCCTAGGGACAAAATGATAATTTTGGGATTTGATACCCTAATTAAATTTTAGGTTAACCAAAGGTTAAATGGGTAATTTTGATCATAATTGACTCTTTTGGATGTTTAAAACATGATGGGTTAAGAGGTAGAAACCAACTTGTCACCTTTTCCTGATAAGGGTAGAATTGTAATTTTATAAATTATTATGACTTGGAAGATAATTCAATTGGATGATCCTAAGGTATTGGGTTTAAGCTAGGAAGATAATAACTTACTTGTTTGAAGCCCCTAGTTTGTGATTAGATGATGAGCATGATTTTTATGATGATTGAATTTCATTTCATTTAACATTTTGATTATTACAAATCTACCCCGAAATTGGATTAAGGGCTTAGTAGTGAGCTAGGCTTGATATTTAAGTTTGTCTAATGAGGTTTAGAAAAGAGAAATATGATTGATTAATTGACACCTTTAAACACTACAATCCCAACTTTAATTGTGGGTGCAAGATCCATAATTACTTAAGTTCGCCCTTAACGACATTACTTACATAACTCTTGAATAAAATATCACGTGAATGTTTGAGTACCCCATTTTTAGGATAATTAAAATATTAAGTTTCACTGAGCACAGGGTGTATTAATCTACTGAAACTAAATGTAACTTCTTGTGATTAATTGAGTGACATAATAAGTTCAAATGAACTCCAAACGGTTCAAAGGGTTCTAAAAGTTGTTTAAGGTTGTGCTCCAAACACTTTGAAGTCTTTTGGATAATTTGAAGGACAACTAGATTTATTATTTTTTGATCAAGAAAATCATCCATTAAAACTTTTAGGGACCCACCAAGTTATACCTCGGAACCCGACAAATCACTCCAATAAATAAAAATACCCTACACTACTTATCCTATATTAATTAATCCAATTCTCAAGGATTTCACTCTTCTCCAAGGTATTTAAATCCTTGTGAGCAATTGGGGATATTTTTTTTCCACATAGGAATCATCAAGCTTTTGTAAGTCTGAGGTCTAGGTGGTTAGGGCAATGATGATAATGTTAATGTGTGTTGAGACGAGAGATACGATGTGGGATTTTAGAATAATATCTCCTACCTGAAGGACCTTCAATAAAAGGAGAGGATAAGGACCGATGATGCTATTCAATGACCCTTGAGAAGTTGATTGCCCTAGATACTCTTAGGTTGCTTTTAGTCCTAGCTCAATCTCAGTAATTAACCTGTGGACTGCACCACTCTACAAAATATTTTAAACAAAAAAATCCCCATTGCATGATAAAGCTAATCTTATATCCATGAAAAATAAATTTGAAATGAAAACTTATAAAGGTCCATGGTTAATCACTTGGAGCTATTGGGTGGTAGCTCTTTCTTAAGGTCAGGAAGCACACAATTCAGCTCTGAGCCCTCACCTTTAGTATTGTCTTACACCCAGTCCCGATATTCTATATGTGACTACGAGTTTTATTTTACTTGCATTTTCCTACGACTTATTTTCCAACTTTTTCTCATACCATTTATTCTCGTTTGCTTTCCTATAAGTTATTTAAATTTCCTGCAAATATATTATGTTTTATGGTGCTTTCCTGCAATTTATTTACCTTACATCACTTTTCTTACCTGTATTTATTTACTTCACCTGCAAAAAACTGTACTAGCACTGGAAATTACAAAACCATTTTCAAAATTAAACAACATTTGCAAAACTAAATAATGAAACAACAATTACATAATATGTCCTCTTGAATTTATGGGAGCCCTCGGATGAGGTAACCCGCAGTTGCTGATGAGTTCTCCTTAATTTAAATGAGCTTAAAACTCATTTAAACCAGGTAAATTCAAGAGAAAATAGTGATGCCGAAACGAGGGAACCGTAGGATCCTAACCAATGTCGCTCTAATCAACTTTAATATATCCTCATACTTTAATATGCCCTCTATAAAATTTAAAGAACTTCAACCATAAGGCCACCTGATTTAATATTATAACTTGACACACTAGATAACTCAAACTCTTTGCAGCAGGAGCTTGGAGCTAGCTCGGTGTGTAGCACGGCCATGTTCAACAACAGAACCTGTCTTCCATAGCTAAACCAATCTTCCTTCCTTAGACCTAAACAACAAAGTCATAGGATTTCGAGGTTGCTTGCTTATGCAACGTAAATCCTCACCTTATCTTTAGGCCTTTGTATAGCCATGCTATATAATATAAGCCCTAAATCGTCTTTGGATTCCGAGGTTGTCGTCTGTCATGACCTAAATCCTCACATCTTCTAGGCTATTTGTGTGATCATTTCACACGAATGTAAGCCATAACTAATAAAATTGGCAGAATGAAACACTTAAATATTTCTCCTCAAAACTAAAGCCAAACATTAGGATAGCTTGGGAAGTCACCGAGGTTCACCTCTAAATCCATGACAACCCCTAGTTCTTCTTTCTTTGGAATCTACAATAAAAAAAATGTTCCAAATTTGAACCAATCCCCTTGCACACCTCTATGTCCAATTTCTTTGAAGAGTCCTACCCTTTGAAATTCCTTGAAGATAATATTTCTTGATTTTTATTGAGAGTTTTCTGTGGTGGCTTTGGTCATTTAAGATGTAATTAACTATAGGGGCTTACCCTTATAAGAAGCATGTCCGAACCCACCTTAATATAAACCATATTTAATCCTTTATATTAAATAGGGGAACTTATCGGCAAATACAAAGGTTTCGCAGACCAAACGAACGTCATACTTTTCTTAGTTTATTTGAACAAGCCTCATCCTCAATTATCGTGTGTATCCTTCGGGATAGATACAGGATTTGAGG
>NW_018164444.1:548487-561920 GCF_001263595.1 Phalaenopsis equestris
TCCGAGCTAACGCTCAAATCTATACATACAGCTTCAGTGTAAATCCCCTCTGTCCTGAGTTCAAATTCATTTGGGTTGAATTAACACACAAGGCGTGGACAGACACATGTTGTCGTCTATCTTTATAGATATAGATATATATAGGCGCACAACCAATGGCCACTTGTTTATCAGCTTCGACGTAAATCCTGTCCTGAGTTTGAATATATCTGGGTTGAATTAACACATTTAAGGTGGACAGTCAGGTGTTGTCGTCTATCTTTTAACATACATACATACATAGACATTTAAAAACATCTCATTTCCGACACAACTCTTATTTATTTATATATCCAACACACAAAACTTTTATATTCATATACATAACTCTCAAATAAGAGAAGAGTACAGGAAGCCATATGTATTACTATTCCAAACAGCTAACAGGAAGTAAGCAATGCATTGGCAATAAAAATCATATAATGGAAGAAGTTTGTACAAATTTCCCATATGACTCGGGCAATCAAGACTTCCTATTTCAGCTATCCTCTAACTATATTTTATTATATCAATATAGGTATAAATGCAATATGCAGGAAAAATGCAAGCATTTACATAATTTACCAAAGAATCTAATGTACTTTAGCTTGCTCCTCTTCCCTCGCCGTATGCCAGAATATGTCCTTGAGGCCGACTGAGATGTTATTGTAGAACTGGAGAGAATGAAATCAGGAGCAATAAATGTAAGTCAAAATATATATACATATATATATATACTGAAATTGCATTTCAGTTTGTATGAGTTTTTGATCCCAAACCTTGTGAAATTCTAGGGTGTCGCCATTGGCCTTGCGAAGCTCCACCATGTTTAGGGAAGGTGCAACTTCAAAAACCTTTAAAAATGAGAGTAGGATGCATTAATCTCTCTCAAATTTGTGTTATTTTGCAGTGAGATATATCGTTTAAATATAGAGAGGGAATACCTCGGTGGCGATGGCTAGAGGACCTTTTCTTCCGCATTTTTCGCCTTGCAGCTTTAGCTGTGACGAGAAAAATGGGAACAATATGTGAAATTTAGTAAAGAATTACCGTTTTGTATCAAGATGGGACAAATTTTATAAGCATGTCCATGGAATCACGAGATAATTGCTTGTTCTCCTATGATTTCATGCAGTCCAGTTATTTCTCATAAGGCTGTCTAAAATACTTGTTGTTCGCGAACAACTCTTGTTCAGTTTGTTAAATAGTTAATGTTTGAATGGTTCGTTAAGTAAACAAACCAAACACGAGCAAATTTTTTAAGCTCAAAATATAATCGAGTCAAACACAAACAACCCTTTGTTCAATGTGTTTGATTAGTTATAGGTTGAAATAAAAAAAAATTATATATATTATTTATATAATAATATATAATATATAATTATATCTAAGTTTAAATTATAATAGTTTTTGCGGTCATGTGGTTCTGCGTCTTTTAGTGCACAAAATTGATGCATATTCGAATCCAACACCCTACATCTATTTTTTCTAATTAATTTTAACGAGTCAATTTCAAGTTAAACACGAACCGAACAACAACAAACAACAACAACAACAAAGCCTTAATACAAGTTCGAATACAACACCCTACATATATTTTTTCTAATTAATTTTAACGAGCCAATTTAGAGTTAAACACGAACCGAACATAAACAATAATATGTAAATTGTGCCAAACACAAACATATTGTTCACAAACAATTTCAAAAATGAGTCAATTTCAAACGAACCGAACACGAGCGAAGCCTGAGCTCACTCAAGCTAGGCTCATTTACAACTCTAATTTCTCATATAATTTAGTCATGCCTGTAGTTGTACTCATCTTCTATGCCATAGATATTCAAAAATTCATCCAAAAATAACACAAGCAATAATATGTAAATATTATTGTTTGACCAAAAGGATTGTGTCAAACACAAACATACTGTTCACAAGCAATTTCAAAAATGAGTCAATTTCGAACGAACCGAACACGAGCGAAGCCTGAGCTCGCTCAAGCTAGGCTCATTTACAACTCTAATTTCTCATATAATTTAGTCATGCCTGTAGTTGTACTCATCTTCTATGCCATAGATATTCAAAAATTCATCCAAAAATTCTATGTAATCTTGTAGACATTCAAATAGTTTCTTCAGCATATTTCATCTTTTTTCTTTTTGTTTGTTTTCTTCTTTTTTTGGGAAGATTTGCATACATGCCATTCAATTCTTATGTATTCACTTATATGGCTCCTAAACTTTAAATTTTACATAAGACTATACCTAAGCATGAAAAAGTGTATTTCACTTTTCAAAAATTAAAATGGTGGTATTAGATGTGTTATGAACGATTTGGGTGATATAAATATAAAAATTACAGTTTAGGCGGTAGATATGCAAATTCATAAGAATCGGGGGGGGCGTATGAAGAAGATTTGCATACATGCCATTCAATTCTTATGTATTCACTTATATAGCTCCTAAACTTTAAATTTTACATAAAACTATACCTAAGCATTAAAAAGTGTATTGCACTTTTCAAAAATTAAAATGGTGGTATTTTAGATGTGTTATGAATGATTTGGGTGATATAAATATAAAAATTACAGTTTAGGCGGTAGATATGCAAATTCATAAGAATCGGGTGGTGCGTATGAAAATGTCCCCTTTTTTGTCATGACAATTATTTGGAATGTTTAACAGTTTAATTTCTTGCTTAAGAATTAAGCTATATTTATCATTTAAATTTAGACGTATTATCTAATAGCTTAGTTGCATTAAAAAGATAACAACTGAAATTAACAAACTAATATAGTAAAAAAAGGCCTTATTCTGATATAAAATTTATCAGGTATCCTGATTTTTTTTTTTTTTTCTTCTGTCAGCACATTGAATTGTATTTGAGGTAGAAATGGAAAACTTTCATCAAATGTGAAATTTAAGGCTCAAATAAAAGAAAGAAAGAAAGAAAGAAAGAAAGAACAACATGTATCATACCTTATACTTGCGCTTCTCAATGTTAAATCCCAATGGCTTGGCGGCTTCCTCGATTTTGGAAAGTATTTCTGCAGCAGGTGCTTTTGAAGCGAATCTCGTCTCCTTTTTAACAATACCCTGTCATGAAAATAATAGAACTACTAAAATAATGATGAGTAGTTAGAGAAGCTAAAAGGCCCCCAAAAATACAGAAGACTAAAAACAAATTTACATAAAGTATGAATTCTTTATGGAATAATGCTCCAGTCCCCAACTATCACAACATTTACATAAATAACATGCAACCTACCTATGATTCATTGTTAAACCACATCAAATTCCTCTTTGTCCACATATCCAATAAAAATTATTTCACCAAAACAAAATCTTACAACTAAAAAAAGATACATTGTCCAAAAGATTAAAGATTTCACATTAAAAAAAAAATGAAGTATTTCACCAGAATTCTAATTTGTATGTCAAATCTTTTCAAGGGAAAACATTGTATTTTTTAGCGAAGGGCCAATTACATGCATAGCACCCGAAACATTGCAATTTACAAATCTAGCCCCTATAAACGATTATAATGATACTCTAATAATCAAAATTTCATCATCAAACTAAAGCGAGATTTTGAACATAAACTTCTGAGTTCTGCCGGTTCAAGAAATAAACTCACCATGGGCTTCTCAAATAAGGTGCCAAGATTCAGACCCTGAGAAGTAGAAATAAGCTCAAACGCATTCATCAGAGCAGGTCTTTCTTCCCTGTGCTCAACAACAAGATTTTGCGGCTCCTGTACATCGAAGAAAGACTGATCACTCGTACAATCTAATAATATACGCTGAAAATATGCAGGACGAAAGTAAAATTTCACTCACGTCCGATTCATTGAATATTGCATTTACGTCATCGAGGCTGGTATCTGCTGCTTCAAAACTTGGCGGCTGGTATCCTTTCTTAAACCATTCGCTTTCTACGACTTCCGCAATAGTTATTCTCTGCAAAGAAACAAATTTAATACGAATAATTATACTTCGAAATTTTGTTTAACGTGAAATAATGGCCAACGAAGGTTCTCAGAAGGCCTACAGTTTGGGGATTTGGATCTAAAATTCTTTTGATGAGCTTCTTTGCACT
Organism: Phalaenopsis equestris; assembly: GCF_001263595.1. NCBI lineage: Eukaryota > Viridiplantae > Streptophyta > Magnoliopsida > Asparagales > Orchidaceae > Phalaenopsis > Phalaenopsis equestris. The sequence goes on from NW_018164444.1 coordinate 552,600, forward strand.
GGTAGAGAACCAAGTAGGACAAGTGAAGTCTGCTTTGAAGATCTGCAAGAAACTCAACATGCCGCTTGAAGTTAGAAATTAGAAATAAGGACGATTTGCATTCATACCGCTCATTGTTATGTATTTACATGTCTAACACCTAAACTTTAATTTTTGCATACAAGCCACTTTACCTATGCATTAAAAGGTGCATCTCACTTTTTAAAAGTTAAAATGCCGACATTTTTAAGTAATATGAAAGATTTGGATGGTATAAATGTAAAAAAGTAAAGTTTAGGTGTTAGACATATAAATAAATAGGAATTGATATAAATACATATGAATTCGGTGGTATGTACATAAATGCGCCTAACATTTATCATGTTTTGGCATTTTTGTATAGGGACATCAGGTTAGAATCTTCAAAAGGTAAATAACCCGCCATGAGGACAAAAAGTATCACGCCACACGACCAAAGATCTGCCTTGGCTCCATCATAGCCCTTGTTGTTAATCACCTATATGTTCAAAATCTAATGTTTGATATGAACAGAAGAAAACTAAATAATTCAACACAAAAAACTATGTTTTAGGGCAGAATCTTTGAGCAAAACATACCTCTGGAGCCACATAGTTTGGCGTTCCGCATGTTGTGTGCAACAGGCCATCCTCCTAATGGTAACAAGAAAGATAAGTGTCCATATACCATTTAAAAATGAAAATCAAAGCCATTATATTATAAATAAGAAGGCTTATCCCTACAAAACACCAGGGGTCGTTTCGGATCATTTTTAATTTTCCCTTTGATTTTGTTTTGTTTTTGTTTTGATTTGATTTAAAACTTATTTGGTCGAGTTAATTATTTTTAAAACACTCAAATCAATTTTTAGGAGTTTTCACTATTTTTAAAAACAAATTGATTTGTTTGAAAAACAAAAACAGAAAATAAAAATGATGTCAAAAGGCCCCAACAATTCAATTAACTCTACAAAACCAGCTTTAAAAAAACAGTCAGCTTACTCGAACTTGCTGAGGTAGGGCACTTAGTCCGAAATCTGAGACTTTGAGAACCCCATTAGAATCTAGCAACAGATTCTCTGGCTGCCAAAGTTAACAGCTTTAAATAAATACAAGCATTATTTTAAGTTAATAAGTACATTTAATGGACAAAGATAGCATAAATGAGCTAAATTTATTGAACACTAAAATAACTGGTCACCTTTAGGTCTCTATGAAAAACACCCCTGCTGTGACAATAGTCTACAGCGTTGATTAGCTGTTGAAAATACTTCCTTGCTTCATCCTCCTTCATCCTTCCACGGCTTGCCTAAGGAAATTAAAAAAAAAAAGAAGGATTGAGATGTGGAGAATTGAACATTTATATTCTTCGATGATGCAATGAAACTTTATAAAATTCGAATCATAGCATGCAGGGTAGCAACATACAATTTTATCAAAAAGTTCACCGCCCGTCACAAATTCTAAAACGATATATATCTTTGCCTTGCTTGCCATCACCTACATTTCATCACTTTAGCAATTAGGATCAGCATATCAGACTACTAAAACCTATCAAATTTGTGTGATATGAAAGATTTGGGTGGTATAAATATAAAAAGTAAAGTTTATATGTTAGATATGTAAATGCATTAGAATTGGTTAGTATGAATGTAAATGCCCCCAAATAAAAACTAGTTGCAGATTGATACACTAGAACTAAGAATTGAAATCTTTTAAAACATAAAAAAAGAATGGATAATCTCTCAGAGGAAAAAACCAAGTGATTCTGCATAAAACTCAAAAATGAACTAGAAAACATAAACCAACGAAGTAGATATGAAAATTCGTGTGGTACCTCATACATGCGTATAACATTGGGGTGCTTGATCAGCTTCATTGTTGAAATCTCACGTTTGATCTACAAGTTATAAACATTAAAAACTTATCACACCATGAATTCACCAAAGAAAATCTCAAAATAATTTCATAAATGCCCAACAAATAGTTTAAGAGTAGGTTCAGGATAGAGGCATATATTAACAGTCTTCAAAAGAAGCCATTAATTGTACTCAAATTTTGATTGATTTTACATATGCTATAGCTTTATAAAAGCTGAGACCCACCTTAACTAAAATTTAATCAAGAAAGGAAATTTACAAACATACCACAGAATTCTTATGTATTTACAAATCTAACACATAAATTTTGATGTTTACACTTATAGCACCTTGGTTCCATAAACCTATGCATGAAAAGGTGAAAATTACTTTTAAGAAGGTGGTGATGGTGGAATTTTTTATATGGTGTTATGGATTTGAGTGGTATTCATGTAAATATGAACGTAAAGGTGTTATGTAAATATATAAGAACCATGTGGCATGTACATAAATGCCCCATCAAGAAACATTATGTGCAAACATCTAGTAAAAACATGTTTTTTAAAGAGTTCATCTTCAACTTCCCCATCATCACAATGTCTAAAAAAGAGTCATTGAATTCATATTTTCAACCTGTTAGTTAAATCAACGGGCTTCATACAAACAAAAGCAAAAGATGCATATCAACGGAATCATTCCCATAAATGAAACTTCTAAGAGCAAAAAAATGAAGGTTTTCTTTGTTTTGAAGAAATTACTCATTAGGGATACAATGAAATGATAGAGAATTATTTTGTCTTATTGTTCAATTAAAGATACATTGGGTGTTTGGCTGCAACTAGGATTTACCTTTAATAGGATTTAGTAAATCCGGATTTATCAAATCCATATACTATTAAATCCAAAATAGTGTTTGGTATTTTATTTCAAGTTCTTATGGCCATGACATCTTCCTAAGTTAAATCTCTTAAATCCACTAAATAGTTGGATTTAACAAAACAGCATTTACATGCAGAATAAACGGAAGACGGTGTTTGGCTACAACTGAATTTAATTTAAACTGGATTTATCAAATCCTGTAAATCCTACAGTTTGTGCGATGGAGATGAGCTCACGAGGGATGACAGAAAAAATTCTTAAATTCATCTCACAAACATCCTAAAAGAGATGGAATACGGGAAGGAAAGAAATAACATGAAAAAAATTAAACTTATCAGTGTTGGATTAAATTTTCATTTTTTTTTTATTTGGCAAGATTCACACTAAATTTATGGCTAAATCCTATTTAAATATACTTCCAAACACCGGCAAAGGGAAAGAAAAATGAATTTAATGGGAGGCCTGATTTAATTTTCCGTTTTTTCAAGTTTGGCTGGATTTACTTTAAATCAACCAAAATTATATTAAATTATGCTACCAAACACCTTACTGAAAAAAAAATAATAATAATAATTTTGTTGGCTTATACATAATTTAAAATTGAGATTCAAGTGGGAGAACGTCGCCGGATTAGAGTGATAACTTTGTTTTCTTCCCCGGTTTCACTAAGCCGGTAAAAAAATATCCATTAGACCACAAATCTAAGAAAAATCTAATAACCTAAAGATTACATCAGAAATAAACAAACAGTATAAAATCGTGAAGTAAAACGAACTTGTAATCCAATCGACCAACATGATTTTAATAAATTCCATGAATCATTCATCTTGATCAACGAAAAACATTAATCAAGCAAAAGCGCCAAGAAAATTTAAGGTAGAAAGAAAGATTGAAATCTTAAAATTCAATAAATACCTGGCCGATCATCTTGTGCCGTAGAACGTTCTCCTTATTAAGAATCTTGATGGCCACGTTCTCACCCGTCTCCACATTCCGTGCGAATTTGACCTTCGCAAAAGATCCCTCTCCAAGCATTCTCCCCAACTCATACCTCCCCACCCTAATCTTCCCGGCCGATCCCATCTTCCGCCCTCCGATCTAAATAAACAGCACGCAATCAAACACCTCTTACTGTTTCAGAGCAGAAACGTTACCTTCCCTCAACACATTCATTCCACTTCGGCCCTGAAACCCCTGGCAGAGCAGATCTAGAGAGGATCAAAAACAACGCTCACGACTGTGAAACAGGACAGCCAAGCACGGAATGGCGACGTCGGAAAGAGTAGAGTTCCGCAGCTGGTTCTCCAAGCCATTCTTCAACCTTGACAACAAACAAGCAGGTTAGGGTTCAGACTCTCTCTCTCAAGGATTCTTCTCAGAGGGCCTACCTCCCTCTCTCTCTAATGGAGATTTCTCGAGAACGAAGAAACGAAAAGCCGGAGAGTGCGAAGATATCAAGCGGGTGTAACTGCCCCGCCGTATATATAGGAGTTCGGGAGGCCACGTGTCCAATTTGTGTAGGGCCCACTGGGACTGCCGTTTAAATTGGGCAGTCCCGAGTCTCTCCTCGGCCGGACGGCATTTCCGTCATTTTGCATTTTGTGTTCTTTTTTTTTTTTTTAATATTTTAAACATTTTTATGTCATTCTAAACATTATCTAAATGTATGGGACGTCTCCTCGAAGCGACGTGTTGTATGACCTGAATACAGTAAAAATTGTGCAAGGGTTGCTACACCGGCGCCCGAGTAAAGTGAGTTTTCACATTACAGATGGATGCAGGTAAAGAAACTAATGAACTAATATTATGATAAAATATTGGAATATATGTACTCTTAAAGATAAATTATTAGAATTAGTTGATATTATGATGTGTATAAAGATTAATATCTTATGTATTCAAGAAGCTAAATGTGATGGAAAAAAAACTAAGGAGTTTGATAACTTAGGTTTTTAACTTTGGTATTCTAGGAAAAGTCGCACTAGAAATGATGTAGATGTAATTATAGATAAGAGTTTGAAAGATAATGTTGTAAAAATTAATAAAGTTAGAGATAAAAGAGATAGAATTACAACACTTAAGATTATTATTGATACTAAAAATTTTAATAATATAAGTGGTTATGCTTCTCAAGTAGGGTTAGATGTAGGTTCAAAAATTTAGATATAGGGTCTAAAAATAAATTATAGAATGACTTGTAATATTTAATACAAATGATTCTTATTACTTATAAGAATGAGGATTGACCACTTATTTTCCTAGTTATGTTGGATTACATCAGGGATTGGCTTTACGCCCATATCTTTTAGCTTTAATTATGGATGGTCTTACTGGACATTTACAGGAGGATATACTTTGGTGTATGCTTTTTGTTGATAATATCCTTCTAGTGGATAAGACGAGAGAAAAAACTCAGGAAAAACTTGAATTATTGAGGTCTACAATGGAGTCTAAAGGCCTTCATTTGAGTAGAACTAAAACTCAATACATGAAATGTAATTTTAGTAGTAGTAGCTCTAACTTTGAGTGATCAAATTATTAAAAGATGTGAACAATTTAGATATCTCGGGTTTGTTGTTCAAAGCGATGGTGATATAGACAGGGATGTTAATAATAGAATTCAAGTTGGTTGGTTGAAGTGGAGGAATGCTTCAGGTCTTTTGTGTGATTGAAAAGTGTCGTTTAGACTGAAGGGAAAATTTTATAAGATGGTGGTGAGGCTTGCAATGCTCTACGGCGCTGAATGTTGGCCTGAATGTTGGCCTTTTAATACTAAGTTAAGTGTTGCCGAGATAATAATGATTAGGTGGATGAGTGACTTTACACTTAGAGACGAAACTTTACACTTAGAGACTTAGAGACGAAATGTGAAATGAATATATCCGTGACAGGGTTGTTGTAGCTTCTGAGATGGACAAAAGTAGAGAGTCATCTTACATGGTTTGGTCACATTAAGCGTTGATCATCTGATGATCCAATTAAGAGAGTAGATGTTTTAGATTCGACTTATGTTAAGAAAGGCAGACCTAGAAAGTGTAGACTTAGGAAGACTTTGGCTTATTGTATAAAAAATGATCTTAATTTATTAGAACTAAATGAAAATATTGCATTAAATAGAAAACAATGGAGATTAAATCGAAAACAATGGAGAAAAAATGATTCATATAACTGACACCATGTAGTCGGATTAAGGTTTTGTTGTAGTTGTTAAACATTTTTATGTCAATTTAGAGTGCATTTGGGGTAACACTGTAGTTTTTTCTATTTGTTAGAATTTTATTTTATTTGTGTTCTCAAAATAAGCAGCCGAAAATTGTGTTTTCTCACCAGCTTTGTCTACTTTCGGTCGCTGCTAAAAAGTTATGATCTGACCTTTTCAGAAAAAAAAATTTATAATTGTCACCGCAGCTTTTTAAACAACAGCTTCACAACTACTTTTTCAAAGAGCTGCAACTGCTCCAAACAGACCCTTAATTAGTCGAAGTTTGATTTTAATTTTAGCTTGGATAGAAATCAGATTGAAATAAATGAGCCAAGCTATGAGTTAAAATTTTGAATCATTTTTTTTTTTTTTGAGTAGATCTTGAGCCATTTGTGAATCAGCTCTAACCGACTCAAGATATGCTCAAATTATTATTTCATTTATAAAAATTATATATGATATTAAATAAAATTGAAAATAATGAATTAGGCGCTGATTTTGAGCTCGAACGGATCAAAATTACCTCAATTTGGGTCATTATGTTTTGATTACGAAACAAAATGGATCCAAATAACTCAAATTTAAGCCAGTCTGTTTCAATTTCAAGCTCAGTTCAATTTTGAGCTGATCTGACTCAAAATCAAACATAACGAGCCACAGATTGATTTTGATATGAATTCATTCTTTTTCCAAACATGCCCTAATACATATCGCTCAATTCTTATGTATTTACATATCAAATACTTAAACTTCAATTTTTGCATATATACTATCATGCCCATGTTTGAGCATATATATTTTGCTTATTAGACCTTAAAATAATGATATATTTTTTATGTGAATAATACATTTATGGGTATAAATGTAAAAGGTAAATATTAGGTATTAAATATATAAATATGTAAGAATTTAATGAAATGTACTTAAATGCCCCGTTTTCATTGTTTTTAATGCATTAGTAGAAACTTAATAAGAAAATAATAAATGAGAATTAATGAAGATATATAGATGATTAAAAATGACATTAATGAATAGATCTTAATTAATTATTTTCGGGTCACACAGGAACCCGACCCGCTGACCCAAATTGATACCTCTAGTTACAAAGTGTCTTATTTCAATATTATTGTTACAATTAGAGGTCAAAACTTGACCCCACAGTACCACGACTCGAACTCGACTTGAAAAATCCTGGTTAGGATTAGCCCAAATATTTTTCGAGTTGGGTTGAGGCCAGATAATTCAACCAGTTTACTATTCAGACAGGTTTAAGTTGAACCTGAAAACCAAAACATAACCAGAAAAAGCAAGAAATGTCAAGTTAGGTTTGGGTTAGCAGTTCAAGTTCGGGTTTGAGTTTTTAGTTTTAGACCTGTTTATTATTCAGGTCAGGTTCAAGTGGACTATATTCAGGTTGGGTCATTTTCAGGTCAAACCCGAACCCGACACACTGACCCGAATTGAACGACTCGAACTCGACTTGAAAAATCCTGATTAGGGTTGGCCCGAATATTTTTCGAGTTGAGTTCAGGTCAAATAATTCGACCAATTTATTATTCAGGCCGGGTTTGAGTTGAACCTGAAAACCAAAACATAACCAGAATAAGCAAGAAATGTCGGGTTAGGTTTGGGTTAGCGGTTCAAGTTCAATTTTGAGTTTTTAGTTTTCGACCCGTTTATTATTCAGGTCAGGTTCAAGTGGACTCTATTCAGGTCGGGTCATTTTCGGGTCAAACCCGAACCCGACACACTGACCCGAATTGACACCTCTAATTACAACATGTCTAATAACAAAACCTCATCAAAGAGAACTTAGCCTCATAATAAAAGGTTATGTTACTTTCATAAGACAGATCCAACTTGTCGTACCTCCAAGTGCTCCCCATAACGGTCATCTTAAGCCTTGGAAAAAACAGCAGGGTTAACTAATTGAAGAGCTTGTTGTTTAGGTAATATGTCTACATTAAGGTTTGTAAGGGTTTCTCCACCCATAATCGGTGCAAAAGAAGATTTTATGCTTTATGCACATTAATTTCATAAAACTTTCTCAAATTATAAATCATTTAAAATGTTTTTTAAATGAATATTAAAATTTATAATACCCAAAATCACTCATCCCGCGTCTCTCCCTCTTGATGTGTTGTTGTTAAATCTGAGATTGTCATATGAATCACGCCCAAGAGATCAAGATTAGCACGAGAGTGAAGAATATGAAGAGAGTGAGAGAGTGCAAAGTAGGTTAAAGCTTCCAATGATACTCATATTTATAGACAAAAGGACATACAAAAAGCATATTTACCTGATTGCCCCTGTCTTAGTGATGACGCAACTGAGTAATTTAGTCAAAAGTAAATAAATTAAGAAATACGCCTTCCACTCGGCTCTTCCTGCCGATCGGCCACATTCCAACGGCAATCTTTGGATCAACAAGAGACCACCATACAAGCTTCGCCGAGACCAAATGACCAGCAGACTGAAGCTATCTATTGATCACCACAATCTTTGATCGTCAACTTCTATGCTCTATCTATAGGTTTAGGAATAAAAATTTTAAATTTAAATTTAAATAAAGCATAGTTTATTGAAATTTATGCTAAATTATTAAATATGTCTTAAATCAAAATAAATCTATAAAACAAAGTAGTAATGAATATTTTTGTGAATTGTAGCAAGGCTTGAGCCTTATTTTGACGGCTTGCGACTGGCAGTCAGTCAACAAGCATGCGAGGCACGGCTCTCGTGTTCATTCAATCCAGTGTTAATCAGAAAACAGCAAACAGCACAAGTCGACACGTGTGTTCTGTTTTGAGCCTTTCATTACTTTATTTTAATGCGTGCCGACAAAATAAGTTCATAAAAAAAGGGGGCACGTGTGGCCGCTATTTTTGAAAAGGGGGAAAAATGGAAAAAAAAAACAAAAAATATTTAAATAAAGACCACCAAATTATTATGTATTTACATATCTACCACCGAATTTTTTATATTTACGTTTATAATACTTTGGTGTCATAAATCTATGCATTAGAAGGTGTAATTCATTTTAAAAAGCAGGTAAGAAAGTCGTATTTATGCTGTGATTTTAAGGATTTGAGTGTTATCGGTGTAAATATGAAAAATTAGGTGTTCTCTCTCTCTCTCTCTCTCTCTCTCTCTCTCTCTCTCTCTCTCTCTCTCTCTCTCTCTCTCTCTTTCTCTCTCTCTGTCTTTCTCTTTGTCTCTATATACACGTAGCGTTAGAGCATCGGCTTTGTCCGTTATAAGTCCTCTCTGATCTAAGTTTTGAATCCCCCTCTTGCCTATGGGGTTGATACTCGAGTGGTTAGGCTAATTACGACTGGTCGCGAATCATTTAATAGCCTCCAGTCATTCCTTAATATATATATAT
>NW_018164444.1:562020-562596 GCF_001263595.1 Phalaenopsis equestris
ATTAGGTCGGCACCTTTTCTATTTATATTGACCATCATAGTTTTCGCACCATCATAGATGAAAAAAGCTCAATGAATAAACATAATCATAGGAAAATGTCTGCATGCTCTCACATGATTAGAAACATCAAAGAAAAATCACTTTTTAGGTGAAATAATGTATTATTATCTCAATTATACCACCAGATTTAAAACAAACCCAACGTGAAAATGCCTCAATGCATTCTTGATAAGTAATAAAATTTTTTTTCCGATTATGCATTTCAAAATTAAATACGGGACTACGCGAACTCATTTTTTAACAAACTTACGGTTGAAACAATTGTTTTGATAAAAAGAATCCAACGACACAAAAGATTCCTTGATTTAAGTTTAAATGATCTATAATTAAGCACTCGAAATATAATTAAAAATTTCATGATACCATTTGACTGACCAAACAATTAACAGATCCTATTTTCTTGTAGTCGAAAAGATTGTAATAAGAAGAGAAATATGATAGGAACCGAGATGATTTTCCAAAAAAAATTAGGATAAAAATAATATATATATATATATTATTCTGCCAAAAGCAAAT
>NW_018164444.1:562696-563267 GCF_001263595.1 Phalaenopsis equestris
AGTGCTTCGAGAATTTCAAGAATTTGTTTGATATTGGTGATAACACCTGCGAAGAAGTTTTAGTTATAAATGTAAAATTTAAGTGAAAATGTAGAAAACAATTTTAAGTTTGTTGTTTGGATGTGTAGACGATGGTGCGGATTACACCATATCATATGTTCTTAATAGTGATGTCATCGATACAGTCGTCCACAAATGCATGGTACGATCACATTATCACAATTTTTTATTTTTTATTTTTGAAATGAATAGAGATCAATAATAGAATGAGAAAAGAAACCCGTGCATTGTTATTACAAACCTTTAATATTACATACCAAAACTAAATAATTGTAATCTCTTTATTTCGAGCTGAAAAGAGCCGAACACAATCAAATAAAGGGTTGTTTATGTTCGGCTCATTTATAATTTAAGCTTAAAAAATTTGTTTGTGTTAACTCATTTACTTACAAGAGATGATTCAAACACAAGTTATATGCGAACAACGAGCTAATTTGACAACCCGAAATGCGGTCCAGCACGATTACAATTTTTTTACAAATCATTTCTAGATCTTTCAAATGTGATATAT
>NW_018164444.1:563367-567294 GCF_001263595.1 Phalaenopsis equestris
TTTTTATTTTATTTTTATAATTTTTTTACACAAAGATATAGATTTTGGAAGTTCTGGCTATTTAAATAAATAAAATAAAGCTCTATATATCTACCTATCCAACTCATCCTCGTACACGTCCATCTGAGTCAGCCCGCCTTTTACGTACCATGTTCCTGACCGGCGTAATCAGAGCCCTCCTTTTGATACACGCTCAATCGGAGGGTCCTTCGTCATCATCCCCAACTGGTTTAACCTGAGAGCCGTCCACCTTCAATCCTTAATATCTCTCTCAATACTCAACCAAATTAAGTGCGGTTTGTTCCTATAAACTCATCTTGACTAGGGGAACATATCCATATGGTTGATCAAGTCTTAAATCAAGTTTATAAGCATGGAGAATAAAATGAAGCTCGATTTAAGGGGAGAGTCCAATACCTTTGCCCAGAAGGTGTGGCCTCGATTGGGTGCTTCCAAAAGCTTTCCTTGAGTCCAAAGAGCTCCTAAATGAAGCCTCAAGCTGTGGTAAAATGCCTAGGTATGAAATAAACCAAGGCCAATTTAGGGGTTCGATCAAAGTCAATGCTAGGGTGGTCTGGTGATGGGGCTTTTGGGGGGATATTCTTCTCTCACTCAGGGGATGGTGTGAATGCAATTAATTTTGATTTGGTGGAGTTTTGAGGGGTGTCCTGTTTCAAGCTCATATTAGAGTTGAGAAATTGGCTCTGATCAGTGGGGAAGAGGGTTGGAGAATAGTTGCATTGCACTTAGTCACCATCTGACTCAGGGAGGTCATGGGTTGAGGTCATGGCTTGATTTTGGTGAAGTCAATTGGGGTTGACCATGTGTAAAGGCATTGAATTTAAATGGAATGGGGAAAGAGATATTTTGGGTCAATTCATGGTTTGGGGTTGGGTTCACTCGCCAAGGAGGGTTTGGATGCTGAGGGAAATCAAATGATTCAGCTTAATCAACATGGTTGGGCCCCTGTACAAGCGATTTGCCATAAGCATGAGGTTTGGGTGTTTCATGAAGTGGGTTAAAAAGGATCTTAAGGATATTTGAAAGTGGTTTGTATCCCTTCCATTAATAGCATGGTGATGTGGCATGGCTCTCATGGCTCACTTATGGCTTGGGAGTGGCTTCATGGCTTGCATGTGGTTTGGTTCTTTTGCATGAAATGGGGTTTTAGATTTATTTGGTATTTTTGGTGAAGTTTGGCATGATGCTTCATTTGGAATGGTTTGATTTTGGAATTAGGACGTAGGAGATGATTTTGATGAGATCTGTGATGAGGAGAAAAATTGAATAAAATGTCATGTGAGTTTTTTGATTAAAATTGGGCTTTTGGGATTTAAGTGTAGTGGGCTTGAATTGGGTCAAAATTTGGGCCAACCAAATGTTCAATTAGATGTAGGAAGATGTCATAAAGAATTTAGGAAAGATTCAAAGTGGTTTTGAATTGAATTGTAAGGCCTATTTGAGGAATTTATACATATGGTTAAAATTAGGGATTTTTGATTTGGATGAAATTGAGCTAGTAATTGAGTCAAATTAAGCTTTTATTTTGTTTAGATTGGGATTGGGGATATTTAATTTTTATTCGTAATTGAAATTGGGCAAGATTAGGGTTAATTGGGCCAAGATTGAGGCTAATTTTGGGAAAATTGGGTCTTTAAAGACAATTTGAGGTTTTTGGTCAAATTGGGTAAAATTGGTAAAATTGGGTCAATGTGATGGTTAAAAATTGAAATTGGGAATATTTGGGATGATTTTGGAATTTTTGGGATTTTTGGGTCAAGAGGGAAATTTTTGTAAATTTTGACAATTTTGGGGGCATTTGGAAATTTGGTGATTTTGGCGAATTTTGGTTAATTTAGGTAGCGGTGAGTGATTTGAGATGACTTTTGGACAAATTTGGGTATTGTGGGTAATTTTGGGATTTCTGGCAAAAATTAGGGTTGTAGGGGTATTTTGGTAATTTGGTGATTTTGGGCTAGAATGGGTAAGTAAGTCATGAAGCCATGCCAAACCAATAAGAGCCATATGATGACTCATTTTGGATGTTCAATATGTTGGTCCTAACCCTCTTAGCCAAGGATTAGGGGATTGGGTCCACCCATATGAGCTTTCCAAAAGGAGTGAGGAGACCAAATTAAAGGGGTTTTAGGGTTTGGGGGTTTGTGGGTTGGGGGTATGTGAGAAGGTGTGTGCAGGCTAGCCTAACTACAACCAGACTACCCAGGGTTAGTCCTAAAGCTTGACCATCCATTGGAGACCACCCAGGGTTAGTCCTAAAGCTTGACCATCCACTGAGGACTCTCCTTGAGCTGCTCTATACTGACCCCACCTACTAAGTGCTAGATGTTAGGACCAACATGTGAAACTTCAAGTTGAGCAGAGAAGAGCGTAGAATTTCTAATGTCTGAGGGTTCATTTTCTAGTCCTCTAGGAATAGTCAACATGAAAGTCCTATAGCTAGACCCTATGTTACTAAAGAGAAAGAATTATACCTCAACCAAAAGTGAGGTAAAAAATTCTTTAAAATATGGATCAAAATAATCGTCCTCTACTACTTAGACATCTTTATAATTTTTAAAATAATATTAAAGGGTTTATTAAGCTAATAAACACCCAAATCTCCTAATTAATTCCACACATCAATTGAGATATCATTAGGTACTATTGATTTTCCACCTTCGGTTTTTTTTTAAAGCCTCAACAATTTCTATTTTATTAATGTGATGATAAAAATAAATCATTTTATTATTATTAATGATATTAAGATTACTAAGGTCGATCGTATTTCAGGAACTTCATTAAAAAGTTTATCAAAATAGCTCACCCACAAATTTTAATTGTCTTATTCTAAGAAAAATATTTTTGATTTTCATATTTAATACACTTAGTTAAATCTTTGCATTTTTTTTATCTTTGTTTGACTAGTTTATACTTATATTTTTCATACTCTTTAGTATCTAATCTATTACAAAGATCACTAAAAACAAAATTTTTAACATCACAAATTATTCTCTTAGTCTCCATACATGCCATCTTATATATTTTTCAATTGTCAAAGCTTTTACATTTAACTAATTCTTATAACACAACTTCTTATATTTTATGTTTTATTGCACATTGTTATTCTACCATCAACTATTTTTATTTATAGAAACTTAAAATTTAAAAATAAAAGATATATTTAAAATAACACTATTTTAATTTTAAAAAAAATGAAATAAATATTTTTATTTTTATATAGATTATATATTCATATAACTTAAACTTTAGAACTTAGATATATAAATATATAAGAAAATATTATTGGAAGATTTACAAACATTAGAGTGATATTTAGTTAAATATTTCAAAATACCAAGGAAAAATTTCATACACACAAGTCAATTCTGATGTATTTATATATCTAAATTTTAAAACTTAATTTTCACATTTATGACATCTTAGTTATAAATAAAAGATATATTTGTTTTTTTAAAATTTATAATAATAATTTTTTTATATGATACCAAAGAATTAAGTGTTGTAATTATAAAAATAAAATTTAAATGTTAGATATATGTAAAGGCGTTCGTTGCCTGGAAGCCCAGCAGTCTCTCCGCGTTGAAGGATCCGATGGCACCGTTTCATTCTTCAATAGACTCTGCATTTAAAACATCCTTCCATTTTCGTATGTTCTCCTCTCCCTCTTCAGCTTCTTCCTTAACAGTTTTCCCCACCTTGTCGTTCCACCGCCGCCTGGCTACAATGGGAGAGGACGGCGATGAGAGGGATTTGGAGCAGTTCCGGGTGACGGTGGTGGGAAGCGGCAACTGGGGAAGCGTTGCCGCCAAGCTCGTCGCTTCGAATACCCTCAGACTTCCATCCTTCCGTGGTATCTTTCTCTCCTTCGTTTACAAAAGAATGCGCCTTAATAGGAGCAATCTGAAC
>NW_018164444.1:569415-580153 GCF_001263595.1 Phalaenopsis equestris
TTATCGCCATAAGGATTAGCACACTCATCATGACCTTTTTCAAATTTTCAATAGTCTGGGTCGTGACTTTCCCCCGCTGAAAGATATCATTCTTCACTTTCTTTATCCACGACCACACAATCAAATTATAACCTTTAACGAACTTGTGATAGTTTTCTATAAGTCCCATAAACTTTCTCAACCCCTTCCAGGTCTTAGGTAGTGGCCCCTTCAACCCTAAAAAGACACACCAGGGTCTTGCACAAACTAGGGTCACCGTGAAACACCTTCGTCTTATCTCCCTCCTCAAACTCCATGGTCAATTTTCAATTCTTCTTAGTCTTCCTTATGGTTCATACTCAATATCATGTTAGTGATTCCTAAATGTAAGGAATGAAAATATTTCATCGCCTAAATATCTGGAAGTATGAAAATCACTTTTTTGCGAACTCCCTTGTTCTTTTCCACCTGTCTTGTCCCCATCAAGACTACAAAATTTCTCACGTCCACAATCTCAGGCCCAAATTGCTTTACTATTTGAATAAAGATAAAGTTGTGGGCGCCCCATTTTCTATTAACACAATTATGTTCTGCGTGTATTTCGGTGTTAATCCCACCACCGAGTTCAATAAGACTTGTGCCATAACCAAGTGAGTGTATTCATTGTCTTCCACCATAGCCTTTTTTGGTTCAACTTCCCCTGACTCCTCATCATACACTGTGGGAATCTATAATGTCCGATCTTTGTAATGGTGTTTTATGAAAAAATTGTCATTACACTGAAAATAGAACCCCTTGATCTGCTTCTCCTGAATTTTTGTCTCTGTAAGGTGTTTGAGTGTCGCCCCCTGGTCGAGGTCTCTTTTTCCTATCTTGTGGAGCATCTCTCAAGACATTCACTATTTAAGCTATTGGTATCATTGTGGTTGTAATAATTCGAAATGGTACTCCATCTGTACTGCTCCTATTAGCCTGTTTAATTACATTTTTGCCTTCAAAAAACTGTGCTAATTCCATAGTTTCCCCCAATCACGATCTTAGCAGGTAAAATGATGCTTAAATCTCTAGCTTCAACCCTTTCATAAAGTTTCTTTCCAACATTTATTATGATATCCCTCTCAAACGAAAAGATAACATCTCAAATTTCTCTTTATACTATGTGATATATCATTCCCGAACCAATGGAAAAAACTATTCGTGTAAGTCCTATTGTTGTGTGGTTTTGAAGCACTCCAACAATTAACCCTTGAATTTTTCTGATGTTCAGATTGGCTAATATTGTTCTTTCCATTGATACATTGTTAGAGCTTTTCCTTCTAAACACGAAGCCATAGTCATCAATTTTTCTTCCTCCATCAATTTATTAACAATAAAGTACTTTCCTTACGATAAAATCCAACCACATGCATTCTCTCCTTCAAATATCGACATCTTCAGCTTCCTTATGTATGTGTCTCTTCCCCAATTTTCTTGAATGAAGTTCATTGCACCCATATATCGACATCTTCAGCTTCCTTATGTATGTGTCTCCTCCCCAATTTTCTTGAAAAAGCAAGGGTTGAGTTTCCTTTCTCTATCCCTTTTGATTTCTCTTCTTACATAAGTCTGGCCCGTCCTATAATCACCTTGCTCTTCCTCACAGGCTCCTGAATTTTCTTCTGCCCGAAAAGCTGTTGTAACAAAAGTCATTGACACTGTCAGATGCAACCCTCAGTCGGGGTCCCACCAACCCTGACCCCCTATTCTGGGCCAACGTCCTTCTAATAGATCTTCTCCATCCATGAATCACGTACCACCTCATTCCACCTAGTGGCGGTTGTTTTATTTGTTCTTATGTTGTGTTTTCTCTTCCACGTGTTGTCGTTCGAGTCCGCTTCTAATTCCTTAACTTGATCACATTGTAGGCAGTGGCGGGTTTGTGTGGGACTTTGTGATCCTCTTCATCATTTCTCCCAAGGAGGGTTTACATGGGATTTTGTGATCTTCTTCATCATTTCTTTCAAGACGGTAAATCTCTCCTTGGACAAGAAACACTCTTCCATTCCCAATTTGATTAGGCTCTCATCTTCCTCCAATTTATTATCCACATCATCTACTTTCTTGGCCGCCATTACTCACTATACAGTTTCAGAACTCCCTTTGCTAGAATCGCGAGTTTTAGTATTTTTTTACGCTTATTCAGCTTGTGCGGAACTCTGGGCATCGCGATCCTTGAATTCACGTAGGCAGTTTGGTGCAAAACTATTGGAAATCACACAAAACTTGGGAAGGCACAATCTTAGATTCCTTTACGTGGTTTCAAAGTGGGAAATTCCGTTGTTGGCTTCTCACGATCGGGATTTCAGAGGTTGTAGATTCTGATCATGAGTTTCGGTTACGGGCGGTGTGAAACCCCTTTAGGTAGCCATTCCGATCATTAATTTAGATCAAGAGCGGTGTGGAACTTCTATACTCCACAATCTATCAACTTCCCCACAGTTGTTTTCCGACCGTATCACACGTCTGTACTACACGATCTTGTCAATTGCTTCGCTGCTTGTAAAAAACCATGGATGTGTCCACATCTATATGTATTCTCGATCCATCATCAAAACGAGCCAAATCATGATTGTATCGCGTGTGCGCCCTTACCTCATCATTGTCTCTGTATGCCACGATCCTGATGTTGGTGTTTCTGCTAGCTGCAAATCATGATTTTTTGCTCGTGGATCATGACTAGGGCGCACCAAATCTTTCTTCTCCTAGAATCGAATGCTCTAATACCAATTTGATAGGAATTGAAATGATTTTTCAGAGAAATTAGGATATAAATAATATTTATTTTGTTTCGCCAAAAGCAAGTCAACAATTACAACTCTAAATATATAAAATATAAGCACCTAAAGTTAGATGATTTCTCATAAATCCTACAATTCAAGAGGTAGGAAATATCTCCAAAATCCTAACCCTGAGAATCAAACACAACAATCTCATGCATAACCCTAACCCTAAGCATAGTAGTCTTATTTATATAATAACAAATAACAAAATACTAAAAAATTTTTACGGACTGGCGTAACAAAATCCTAAAAATCTTGGTTTGCTTAATTCTAATTTTCTTAAATTATTTGTGTCTAAAAATTTTCCAAATTTAGCTATGGAAGCCAACCTCCATGTCTCATGTCTACTACATTATGTTAACACCTTTCCATTTGTTAAAAAATATCTTTTATAACCTATTACATACATTAGTCGAATTATTTTAACTATATCTTATTGGCTGCCTCCATAAATGTTCCACCATGCAACATTTATCCTTTGGCAAAGTTGTTCCCCCATGCTCACCCAATTTGTGGGTATATGTAGCTATCTTAACTATAAATATTCTTGTAATTTCAGTGAGAGAGGCAAACATGCTAGTTTTTGTGACTCCACACCAGTTCATTGAGGAAATATGCGGGAAGCTGGTAGGAAAAATAAGGTCTGATGCTGAGGGAATCTCTCTTATTAAAGGCATGGAAGTAAAGAAAGAAGGACCATGCATGATCTCCAAGCTTATTACAGATACGCTTGGCATCAACTGTTGCGTTCTCATGGGTGCAAATATTGCTGATGAGGCAAAAACTCACTCACCCATCATCTAGATTTTACTTAATATGAATGAATATAATATTTAATCTCGTTGATCAATTCTTTATTTCTGTAAATGCAGATAGCATTTGAAAAGTTTAGCGAAGCAACTATAGGCTATAAGCACAGCATGGAAGTTGCACAGAGATGGGCAAAATTGTTCGGCCAACGATATTTCCTAGTTTCTGTAGTAAGTTACTCATGATATACTTCTTATAATTCAGCAGAAGAACAAGCCTAGTTTCTGTAGTAAGTTACTCGTGATATACTTCTTATAATTCAGCAGAAGAACAAGCTTTAACAGCCCTATGATTTTGGTGGTTTTGTTGAACTGTTGAACCAGTTTCATATACTATAATGAACTCTTCCATTGCTCGCTCTGCTTATTATTATTTTTTTTAACAGAACTTACATTCAAAGATTTGCTTCACTGAGTGCTTTCAATTTTTTTGTTACAACAGTGAATTTAAATTTATAGTGTGCAGAAACCCGAGCGCTTTCAAATTCTTTTGCTACTACGGTGAATCTGACCTTTAGTTCAAATTTATAGTGTAGAGTGTTTCATAAGGCCATACTATTGGTGATGTTTATAGGTTTGCAAAGAAGTAATATTGTTTTGCTGCTAAAATAATAACAATGAGAACTATAACAAATAAGGCTTATAAATGGTGACTAATGTCTTACTTGCATGATATGAGCATGGTTTTGGAACGAAGCTACAAAATAAGACTCATATATCAGTTAACATATTGAGGACCGTGATCTACTGCATGACCGCCAAAAGTTCAATTAAAAAATTTTGATAACTCGAATGGAATATATAGCAGAGCTGTGATAGCTGTCCTGCACAAGGTATGGTCCAGCTTTTTTTATAAATTGTATTTTCATAATTATGTGCAGGTGCAAGACATAGAAGGTGTTGAGTTATGTGGTACGCTAAAGAATGTGGTCGCCATTGCTTCAGGTTTTGTGGACATTATATTTTGCAGCACCTTATTCATTTTGCCTTGTTTAGAATAATACTAAAGCAAAAGAAAGTGGTGCATTATTGATACAGGTCTTGTTGATGGCTTGGACATGGGAAATAATACGAAGGTTGGATCTGAAATATATATAACCAATGAGATTATTAGTATTTTAACAGAGATTACATAAGTATAATTTTTTTATTTCCATATTAGGCTGCAATCATGAGGATTGGCCTGCGAGAGATGCGTGCATTATCCAAACTGTTATTCTCATCTGTAAAAGACAACACCTTTTTTGAGAGCTGCGGTGTTGCTGATGTTATTACAACATGCCGTAAGAAACTTCAATACTCATAAGCCTCCATTTTTTTCATTAGAAATGTTATGAGATAATATAAGATGATCATTATGGTTTATGGCAGTTGGAGGAAGGAACAGGAGAGTTGCAGAAGTCTTTGCCAGGACCGGCGGTACAAAGTATCTAACCAAATACTATTCTCTCAAAAGGGATCATATTAATTAAGGCTTGATTAAGCTTGTGAACCCCCTCACATTATTTTTAAATCTCTCTTGTAGATCTTTTAGTGAGTTAGAAGCTGAACTACTGCAAGGGCAAAAATTGCAGGTATGCCACCAAAACTGATTTCATAAATATAGCTTTACTTTTCATACTTTTAAGCATACATTTTGTTTTCAAAGTGAGTGTTAAAACCACCAAATGTCAACAAGTTATGTTGAGTTCAATGTTAAAAAGGTTGTCTACGACAATATCATATCGATGCAAAAAAGCTTTAGATAAGCAGAATAGGTTACATCCTATGTCTAATGAATTAGTCTTTCAATTTTTATAGGCTACTGAAAAAAGTGGAGGGTTATATATGAAAAATGCAGTAAAACTTCTCAACATATGGCTTATTCTACCAATTGAAATAATTGAGATTTGAAATTTCAATAACCTTATTTTGAAGGGTGTTTCAACAGCAAAAGAAGTATATGAAGTTTTGAGTCACCATGGATGGCAGGGCTTATTTCCACTTCTGACAACTGTGCATAAGATCTGTATTGGTGAGCTTCCTCCAACAGCAATAGTTGAATACAGTGAGCAAACACCAAATTTCTCCCTCATTGATGATGCTGCTAAATACTACTAATTCTTGTTCAGGAAATATAGATAATAGCACAGGGCTAAAAATTTTATTTCATTCAGGACCTTACAGATCTCAGTCAGATAAAATCAACTTTCTTTTGATCAAAATAACTTTGAATCTGGTTTTTGAGTATAGTTCTCCAACGTGACTCGAGAAGTTATGATAAGGCTGACATAACTATTAACAGCTGTCCTCTATACCATATAAATTTACTTCAATTTTTAGCTGCCTTAACCAGCATGGAAATACAATTGCTACAGAAAAGGATCACAGACCCTAATTTTAATGAATGCCAGTTGCAAGCATTGCTTTTGCTTGAAACTTGGATTTTTCTTCATTTGTCAAATATATATATATTTTTTTTGGCATCATCTCGTGGAGATTGTTTGGTTGATCATGTATTCATTTTGATTGTCTTTTTTTTTCTAGTTCAGTATTTTAATTGATTTTTATTTCACAACCATAATGATTTATTTGTGATAAAGTTTATGGTTTGGTTGGGAATCAGAGGAAATATAAATATATTTTGTTAGATACTTGTGTGTTTTGTTCTGATGCTATTAATAGGCAAGTTGATCTATCTAATACAACAACAACAAACAACAACATTCACAACAACAACAAGCCGTTATCCTAGTAAGTGGGGTAGCCTAGATGAATCATTTTTCTCCATTGTTCTTTTGGGTGTCATTTTTTCATATAATTCTAATAGGTTAAAGATCATTTTTTATATATTGCGGCTATCTTTTTATGTTTATCTTTGTCTTTCTTGACATAAGTTGAATTTAAAACAACTACTCTTCTAATCGGATCATCAAATAGTCGGTGTTTAATGTAACCAAATCATCTAAGATGATTCTCTCAAATTATGTTTGCTTGTAGAGCTACACCAAACCTTTCACGGATAGACTCGCTTCACATTTTGTCTTTAAGTGCCAATCCACTCATCCACCTAAGCATTCTCATCTTAGCAACGCTTAACTTTTATTTATTCTTCTCTTTTAAAGGCCAACATTCTGCGCCATAAAACATTGCAAATTTCTCGGCCATCTTATAAAATTTTCCAATACATTTAAGTGTTTTTTTGGGGTATTTACATGAATATCACACAATTCTTATATATTTTATAAGTAATGCTTACACTTTCATATTTACATGCATAACACTCAAAATTTCACATCACATTAGTAATATCAGTTTCACTATTATTTTAACAATGAAATACTTATTTTCATGTATAAATTTTTAATACCAGTGTTACAAATGTAAAAAAATGGACTAACTTTAGGTGTTGATATATATTTATTCAACTAAAACTTGCACTTTCATATTTAAATACATAACACTCAAACTTTGACATCTCATTAAAAATATCATTATCACTAATATTTTAGAAGTGAAATACTCTCTCATGCATATGCTTTTAATACTAGTGTTATAAATGCAAAAAAATGATTCAAAATGTAGAAGTCAATAAAATAAAATTGATTGGAATGAAATCAGCTTAGGGTTTGTTTGAGGTAGTTGCAACTATGACAGTAAGTTTTTGCAAATAAGTTAATTGTCTGTTTGTTATTTGCAGATTGAAAACAGATGTGTTGCTGTTTTTGGACAAATGATCATTCTGTTCTTGTATTTAAATGTTGTTTACAAAAGAACTGTTCATGCTATCTCATACCATATTTGAAAGTAAATATCCAGTCTGAACGTTACAAAATAAAAATAGACATTTCACTAAATAGTGAGTGACACGACTATCAAAATTTTTTAAAAAACTACTAAAATAACAATCAATAAGATGATAATGTTATTTTTAAAATGCAGCTGGTGTAGGTTACAAGACAATCCGTCCTCCAAGGAAACTCACCCCGCCCGATCACGATCAACTGTCGATTTTTCCAACCTATCTGTCCATCTAAAGAAGTCAGGTTTCTTGTCTTCTCCTCGGACATCTGTAAAATTGTTTCTTGTAGCTATGTGACTGTCACGAAGTAAGCAGAGATCATAATAGTTCACAATCGCAGTTCAATCCTTTGGAGGTGTTGAAAGTCATCAAATTCATCTTTTCTGAAGGTTTAACACAACAATACATAAATCATTAAACACAATATTAACTAAAAAAATTATAATTAAAGCCTGAGGTCTCAGAGAATATAATTACATGCATAACACTCAAAATTTCACATCACATTAATTGAAAAGACAACAGACCTTGAAAAAAATGTTCTTGGTTGCCTTCAAAACACGTAATGTCGGACTTATATGTGTCACAGCATATCACCAAACAAAAAAGGTCATTCATAAGAGCTTAAAAAAACCACGATTGAAAATTGAGAGGTGTATGGTTGCTTTCATTGGGATTTTACATATGACAAGAACCAATAATGACAAGTAAGTCATTCAGAAGAATAGTTAAGGTCTAATGTCTCATCACCGATCTTCAAAAAAATCAAAAATAAACATGCAATAAATATTCATATATCATATTGTATCCACGGTTGCCTTTCCGACTATTCTGATGGGGAATAATATATGTAAAGGAGCGAAAAATAAAATTAAGATTCAAAATTTAAATGATTTGGCAGAACGTTGATACAACAAATAATAAAAATTCTCACCATTCATCGTAAAGATAGTAGCAATAAGAGAAAAACAACAATTGGCCCATTCAACAACCAACTATGGCATCTGGAATTCGCTCTCTCAATTCAATCATTTCCCAAGCACCTTGACAATCTTGGGTGCAACCCTCAGGTGATTCAACTTCTGCCAGTGATAAAGAATATCTCATGCGATATTCAAATGTGTCGGATGAGACATGTAAATGATCATCATCAACCTTGCTGAAGTTAATGTCATTGCTCGAAGGACGCCGCCGAATATAGTTGTGGAGAGCCATTGTCGCCACCACTATCTGCACATGCTTCAGAAATATATATGACGACATATCACGCAGTATAACCTATTTTTTCTTCCACACTCTAAATGTTTTTTCAATGACACCACATAAGGGCTAGTGTCTCTTGTTAAACATTTATTTACTATCTCGAGCAATATTGTCGAACCTTTCAAAGTCGGGAATGTGACATTTAGTATTCAGAAATGACTTCAAATATCTTATTTTTTAAGGGATATCCTGCATCGACCAAATAATATTTATTTATCACAAATACAATTAGTAATGCACAGAAAAAAAAAATTTAAATAAGATCAATGGTTGAGCAAACCTGGGGTGGGTGGGGGAAGTTGTGCTTCCGATTTCTTGTGGAAAATATGAATATATGACTATTATGTGCATTGCATTCCCAACCATCCATAACAAAAGTAAAGTACATGTTGAAATCACGTATAGTCATTACATTTTGTGTTGGTGATCCACGCTACCCTGTGAATATGACTTTTTCATTATTTGATACACGTGCATTCATGTGTGTTCTATTGATAGCTCCAATACAATTCTAACAAATTAAATAAGGCTATGTAAATTACACTACTCATTTTGACTTCTGAATATAATGAGTAAAAATATTTACCTTAAATTATGACATATACCGCGGGTCATTTTCAATCTCTATCGGAGTCCTCTCAAATGTTGGGTCCTTTGACTTGATAATTTTCTATGAAAAATTAATAAGAGCATTCAACCCAATTGAGAAGTATTTGCTGATTCTCCGATGAATGTTGCAATTACTCCATCGCTCCTCTCATTTATTTATTATGTGACAAAATTTTGAGGGTTATTGCTAACACCTCTCTGGAAATCATCTCGGAGAAGCCATGAAGTCCTTGATTTCTGTGTAATTCATTTAGGAGATCAGTATGTCATAGGAAACATGTTGTTGAATTATGTAGGATGTTTTCAAGTAGCTCCCTAACACATTTATCACCAATATAAGATGATGTCATGCAGAGAAACTAATCTGCGTATGAGTTGTAGTATTCATACATCAAACATACCGATGCAACAATTCTTCTTCTGCGTCTCTCTCTTTTTGAATACATGTTAAATAAATGTTATGTTCAAGTAAGACATGAGAATCACTAAATGAAGTAAGATGACAACATTTTATAGCCAAGCAACATCATAGCAACAATCATAAATGAACTTCAAATAACAAATTACAAAGTGTACGATGAAAAAATAAACATCCAAAGTAGCATTAGCATTATTCCAAGGAAAAAAAAACATCCAAATAAGAAGCCCGATAAATCTACTGAAAAATAAGTACAAATAATGACATCCAAATAAGAAGCCCGATAAATCTACTGAAAATAAGTACAAATAATGCAAAGATAAATAAATAAAGTAAATGTCCATGTAGTCTTAAAAATAACGTAAATAAATGACCCTATAGTCAAAGGTCTTCATCATGAAGAACACTCTGTGGGTCAGGTCCTCCAGTAAATTCATGGAGAGCAAATAGACATGCCTCATAAATTTATGGAATTGGCTCCAAAACTCGGATAACTTGTTACATGGAGGGCTTTTGATGTCCCAGGGTCACTGGTGTATGAAACCACTGGTTATAATGTTTGACTTCTAATGAAAGAAGCCCCTTCTTTGTTCTTTTTCTCCACCCTTGGATGTTTTGTCTTGCTAGTGGAGTCTACTTCTTTTTGGCATGCCTGCAAACTCTCACTCACAAGGGGTCCAAGCACTATTCTCTGTTGCCACAACCCCATTAAACATACAATCCAATTTCTCTTCCAGCTCGGGGTCAATGCCATTGAATTTTAATTTTTTGGTGGCTAACACTGCCTGCAATATAAAGGAACATGGATATGTTCATACAATTCAGAAAAATAAAGTCATAATATATAAGTTTGATCTATACTCATCTTCAATCTCTCAGCACATCATTCCTTTGAAGCATCAATAATCTGCTTGATTAGATCCCAACCAAAGCCCGTGGATTCTCGTTTCAATTCCTTCCAAAATTTCCTGTCTATTTTTAGTTGATCCCACATGTTTTTCAGTTGCATCTTATCGTACTCTCTTATCGTAATTTTCTTGAAACTTTTAATAATATTTTG
>NW_018164444.1:580253-580574 GCF_001263595.1 Phalaenopsis equestris
AGCTCACTGCTTCCATGGAGTATAGGCAAGCAGAGCAGCATGTCAACAAATGTGAGCAGTACGTAGAATTCAGAATGAATCGAGCCCACGAAGCGAAGTACTTGCCACTCGCGGGATCCATATATATGATCCAGAAACGTCAAGCGGGGTATCGTTATCTTCCTTGCAGATATGTGGAAGGAAAAATAGCAAACAAAGGCGCTAGAAGTACAAGTCTAATGGGAGAAGAACGTTGACTGCATCTTCAACTAGAAAATCTCACCCAAGCGGTCTAACCCCCGGGGCACCGAAGCTAGACGCGGCAAGCGAGATAAAGAAAGC
>NW_018164444.1:580878-588721 GCF_001263595.1 Phalaenopsis equestris
TTTCTTTCAAACCTAGATTAACCAAGGCATAGAAATAATTAGACGCTAGTTAAGGTCGCTCGTATCCATATGCATTAGGCCCTTAAGTCGTCAACAATTGATGATTGAACTTATAAAAGACTTCGCATATGGATATTCTTACTCTATTTTGAATACCCTAACTTTAATAAAATCTAACATGGTCGTGTAAAAGAGCATTATGTTATTTGCATCATTAGTCTTTGGTTAACCATACTTTAGATGTCATTAAACTAACCAAAGCATTGGTGACCCTGTCTTTTATACTTCAATCAAAGTTTTTGATCGTTAAACTTATCAATTCAAACCCGTACCTTGAGTTACACTAAATTGATCCATGGCAAGAAACTTCAAGTATAATTTAACATATTATGTATTTAATCCTCCACATGACTAAGATTAGTTTAATGGACTCTTAATCCAAATATTAAGTGGTTTTGTTAGCTTAGCCCAATTCAAACTAAGCCTAATCAACCATAGTATAACTTGACCTAAGATAAGATCTACTATGGACTTTGACTTAGTTTTGTTCAATGGAATATATACAACTTTTTTGAGGCCCTAGATTTAATGGCATAAGTCCTAAACTAATATGAATTACACATAACCCAACAAAGGTATGTAGCCCAATTAGAGGTCGATGCCTAAACTTATGGTTACACTGTGATGTTAATTAAATTCATCTTAGCCAAAAATAGATCCAGATCAATTGGTATGGATATAAGTCTAGCCTATGTGACTTTTTAAGATTAGCTTGGCTTAATTGGCTTTCAATGGACGTAGTTCCATCATGAGTTAACCTATGGTGCATTAAAAAACTTCAATACCCAAGGGCTTAAACTTAGATTGAATTAAACCAACTAACTTATGTTAATACAATCTAGCCTAGTTGGTTTCATTCTGAACCATTTAATCAACTTAATCCAAGCTAATCTGACCACGAATCAATCCTCACTTGATTATAAGCACTCATAAATACCTAAGGACTTATAGAACCTAACCCTAAGTGAAATACACCTAACATAGAGCTAAGTGACTGAAAGTTACTCTAATTGGCACTAACCCATTTGAGTTTTTATAGGTCATTGCAAAATAAGAAGAAGTGAAGTTTTCTCATGTCAAAAAAAAAAACTCAAAAAATTTTGTCTAAATCAATCTTAATTTCATGTTTTTATACAAATACCAAAATGCTTTATATATTTTTATTCAAAAAAACAATCAAGAGATCATTCATGAAGAAATGAAAAAAATCAAGGACATCACCTAGGCACCACCTCAGGTGCCTAGGTGCCATGTTGGGAATTTTCCCAACAACTTTTTCAAGAGGAAGGTGCCGCAATGCCAAGGACTAGTGTTGCAATGTTATCCTCCAAAGCATTGCAACAGTATTGAAGATGGCGCAAGGAACCAGAAAATAGAGAGATTAACACCTCAATATTGATATATGAGTGATGCAATGCTATACCTAGAGCGCCACAATGCAATAACTAGATCAAAATAATTATTTATTTTAAATGTCAAGTTATAAGATGTGAAGGGGAGTTATTGGTGCTGATATGAATTCAAATATGGAGAGGGGACATTAGTGAGGAGATCCTATTAGTGTATGAGAAGTCTTTGAAAGGCTTGGGTGAGAGTGAGTAAGTACATTATGAGTGTGAAGGGAGCAAAGCAAATGAATTAGGAAGTCTTCCACAATAAAAACTATAACTTGCATTGAAAAATTCTTGGTGTCTTTGCTACTATTTATTTCTTTCTATTTGTATTTGAAATCTTTCAACTAATTTGTTTAAAGGAAGAAATTTCGTGTGTTAAGTGTAAAAGCATATTATGCCAAGTGATTTCTGTTTTTATTTAAGAATTTTCACTTTTATTTTCTCTCTTTATGAGTATAGATTAAGATTATACTAAAATATGTGTTTTCTTCTCTACTAATATCATTTAGAAAGCTTTAGTGGGCATACACTTATTTAAAAGTTTTTCAAAGTATGAGATATCAATAAGGTACTAAATTTCATTTGGACATAAGTAACTAGGGTTTTGAAGATCTTTTAAAATTAGGGGTTGTAATTATTGATGGATATTACGAAATCATCATTACTTCTAATTGACAGTATTATTGCTTTAAATTTAATTTGAAATTTGAATTAAAAATTTTGCATGCCCAAAGGTTTATCTTGAATTGAATATGGACTTTTAAGAAATTTTCATTAAATGTATATTTTTTTTGTGATTTGGATATAAAACTTGATTATTTAAACTAGTATTTAGCTTTCTAAATAGTATTTATGCCAATTCTCGTGAGAACGATCTTAGGCTCAATTCACTTTTCTACTAGAACGATATGAGTATTTGTGTGAACATGTATTGGCCAAATCAATTTATAAATCTTTAGTGGTGTACTTCATTCCTAATCCAAAATAATACCACAATATTTAATGTTCTTATTAATAATGGTTGAATTAGGTTATGCTAAGATGATATATTTAGTGATGACCGACCTCTAATCACAATTTAAATTAATGATCCCCCTTAAGATGACTTGATAGACCCAACACAACTAAGGTTAGCTATGATGATTGGTAGTGATGGTCATGCAATGATACGAAGGCGATGTCATTAATAAAGTTGCTTCCTAAAATAAAAAATATTCTATTTTAAAGCACTCAATGCTATGAATTCAATGGAGGAGATGAAAAATATTTGTTTGTTGGATTATCTAAAATATTTTTAAGAAGTATTAAAGATAAAAGATTGAAATTACTAAGGAATGGAAAATAACAAGCCACATCCATGGTATCTAGATGTTCTTCACTTTGAAAGCTATCTAGTGTCATAAACGTTTTATAAAGAAGGGTTCAATAGACGTGCAATTATTTAAGAAAAATGTAAAGATCGAATTGGAGGTTGTTTGGAAATGTTAATAATATGCTTTTTTTTTTTTAACTAATCATCATGTTAATGCAATAAAACATCATAAATAGTTGCAAATCAAAGGTAAGAGGATTATTTTGACTTCATTATTTTGACAAATTTCAAAGTTTATTTCCACCAACAATTATTTTTTTTTGTTTCATTTTAAATGATACAGCTTTATGAGTGGTTTGAAATTTAAAATGTTTGTCAAATAATGCACTTGATCTAATAGAGTTTTTCAAAATCCACTGGTAATCACAGTAAAAATAGACTATGTTTGACATTTCAATACAGATAATGAACTATACTAGTTTAAAAAAAAAACAAGTGTGAACTCCTAGAGGGCTATTTGTCTGGCAAAAAAAGAATGTAGTACAAAATAAATTTAGTGTATTGTATTTGAAATAATTCAGAATATTTGGTTCGATGAAAAAAAAAACATATGTTTACGTTTGTATATTCATTTTTTTTGAAGAAAAATGAAGTCAAAAGATCAATAGTAGTTAGATGGTTGGCGGGCAACTGCTAATAAAGTTAAGAGACAACATACAATGAGCGGGGGCACGACTAACAACCAAGCCATGTGGTAGCTGGCTATCGGGACAGGCAAGAACTGGAGATGACAACCAACAATTGGTCAATGGGATTGGAAGGATGCCAACAAAGTTTCACGCTGTGTTACATTTGAAACTCACTCAATCAAAATTCACCAAAATTTGGGCGAATTCCAAATACATTGAAAATAAATTAAAGAGGAGAATCCAAACTTCAAAATTTTTCTTTGCATTCCATTTTCCTCAAAACAAGCCCCCATTTTTTTAAAATTCATGTGTTCCTTTCATTTTATGCCCTTTTTTTACCAAACTAAACAACCCTCCTAACTAATAAATACTAACAAGCTCTAGTCATGTAGTAATTTCAAAGTCTAATCATGTGTTTGCTTCTCTCAAATGCATGATTTGGCATCCATAAATTTTCAAGCAACTCTAAACACTAATTTTCTTATGAATAATAAAAATTATATGATATAAATTGCTATTTAAAAAAAAAAAACAAGCAAATCATATGCATGTATATTTCCCATATAATGTATCATATGAAATCATGGCATATGACTAGAAACAACTTGAAAGTGCCATCATATGCCAAATATAACCATCCATCCATTCCTATTTTTCATAGCCACAACTTCACTTAAATATCTAAACCAACAAGTCTAGTGCAACCAAACTTCAATCCCTTGGCATGTTGAGTATTCTAAGGCTATTATCATCTCAAATCTATTTTGGTGAAAAGTTATACATTATTTTTGTAGGTCCCGAATATTAGATTTTGTCGTTTCATGTAAATTATCTTGGAATGATATTAGTCAATCATGATAACGCTTTGTCGGCCATTTGTAACGACATGTGCGAATATAGTATGTGGAGCGAAGAAAAGTGTGCCAACACAATGGATACATGTGTCATCAAGTCAATGTGACAAAATGTGCATGATAACTAAGATGCATGTGCCAATTTTATTTTATTTATTTAATTTAAAGTTAGTCATTTTTTTATAAAGAAAAATGGCCATGCATGGTACACAATATGTATGTATTTACATATCTAAAACCTTAAATTTTGATAATTACATTAATACAAGTTCACCTAAGCATCAAAAGGTAAACTTCTATAAAATGATGAACTTAAAGAGAAGATCAAAATGATAAATGATTGATTAATGAGAGTATGTCATCAAAAAAAAGAAAATGATTGAATTATAAATTTTTATGTTATTTTTTAGATGTTATAATGTTCAAGTTTTCAATCATAGAATATAAGATCAATTAATATAATGATCGTGCGCATGCCTTGGCTCATTGGTGGCTGCTTTGGCGTAAGACCCTCGTGTCGGGGGTTCGAATCTATTCGAATTTGCACATGGACTGGAAGGGGGGTACATATAGTCTTTCATACATACCACTCAATTTTTTTTTTGTTCTTACATATCGAACACCGAAACTTTATCTTTCACATCTATGCACTAAAGGGTGTGTTTGGCATTTATCATGTAATATGAGCGATTTGGGTGGTATAAATGTAAAAAAAAATAAAATTTTGGTGTAATATATGTAAATACATAAGCATTGGGTGGTATCTATGCAAATGCCCCAACAATATAATATACTTGAGCTATGCTATTATTTCAACATAGTTACAGCTATGCAATGAGGGCTGACATTAATGAGACATATGTCACCCCACAATTTATGTATCAAAATATCTCTCTTTTATTAATATATAATGAGAAGAGGAGGAGATATACTCAAACAAGCTGATCCAAAGATGGGTAGATATTTGTCAATTTGAAGGCTCATTCAATTAAAAATAATAATAATAATAATAATAATAATAATAATAATAATAATAATAATAATAATAATAATAATAAATAAATTAAGAAATATTGTTAGGTTGACTTATCTTCATAAGTAGTTAAGTTCATAGTCTAATAATTCATCATGAAACTTGATATGGTATGTCTTTTGATCATAAATTCCTTTACATATGATTATATGTCATTTTAAACACATTGATTGTTTTGATATATCATTTAACAACATTGTTTGAATAGGATGTAAACATGAATTTAAGGTAAATCCGGCCGTTAAAGTTAAAAAAAAATACAAATTATATCCAATATTCTGTTAAATCTAGATACAACTCTATTAAAGCTATAATTTTCATTATTTGATCTTTTTATGATAAATGTTAGAGCACAATTGAAATGGTCTTATTCAAGATGATTCTCGAGTATCACGTGTGATTAATCAAAGGAATGCTCTCATTTGAGAATGCTTATGCACTCGAACTAAAAATAATTTTTAATTTGTTGTTTATATGTGGGTCATCAGGCTCTCATCCCCTTCATAAGGGGGTGAGATTCTATTTATAATTTTTTGGGTGCAATTAATGCACAAATATGAATCACTTTGATGGGACGGTCGAAGAAATTCCTTCGATCAGACGACGTTTGATGAACATTTGAGTGCCTTCACGATGTTGGAATTGTGAGATTTTGAGCTCGCTGGATTCGTTTTATCGAGACACTCAATTCAATTATAGGCATGCTAAATTTGACGTTCGTTTGACTATCAGAATAAGTCAAAAATCTTTCAAGAGTGGTTTAATGACTTTATCTGAGCTTGATTTGACTTGATTTAAACTAATTTTGATATCATTTGGTCTGTCTAGTCGAGCTGATCCGTTTAGCTGTAATTTTGCTGAAATCAGAACTCTGGATGACTCATAATCGAAGCTTGAATATTTATTGCTTAAAAATCGTCTAGTGATCCGTGTCATGCTTCATGATTCATGTCGAATGTTGGAAATGTGTTAATGAAGTATCAAGCATATATAGAAATATTACTAAAATGTAATAAAAAAAACGAACAAATGGTAAAAAGTATATTCATAGCTTAAAAAATCTCTAATTTTAGAAAATGTAAGGTGACAATGTGAAAAGTTTGCAACAAGCCTTTAGTAGGAGCAAGAGAGGAGAGATTGAAATATTAGAGCAAGAGGCATCGACTTCATGCGAGAGCATAGGAGAAGAGATTGAAATCTATAAGAAAGGATTAGAAACACAACCTTTCTATCATAAGAAAGGGTTTTTCAAGTAATAGCATAGTTTTTTCAAGCAATGGCTTAGTCAATGAAGCAAAGGAGGATTTAGATCTCATTTAATAGTGGGGATTTATAATGTTACTAAAGTATTTATATATCATTAGTTTAAAATGTTACCAAATGTCAAACATAGTTGCAATTTGAATCATTGCTAAATGTCAAGATTAATAATGAGTTTAAATTGGTACTAGCAATTGCTATCATTAAGTATTGTATTTTGGTTGTGCATGGGTGTGCCCTATCACATCAATAATGGTGTGGCTATACTAAATGCTACCACATGGTGTAAGAATGATCGACAAAAATTGCTAATAATCAAATGTTGATGTTGTACTTGATTTAAAAGTATTTTTAAAATGCTTTGTGGCTTTCTCAATTCATAAAAGAAAATGACTTTTTATGCCTCATAATAACATTAATTAGAGAAATATATATGTTATTCTATGGTAAAAATATGCTAGTAAATCATTATATAAGCAAATCATCAAACAAAAAGCTACTTGATGTTCGTTCTTCATCTATGATGATTGTCATTTGCTAGTAATGATGGTAAAATGGACGAATTTTTAAGGTAAAATTCCTATCTCCATCTCCAACTAGTTGTTCAAAACTAGTAACATTAAAATTTTAATCATCTATGTTTAATATTATTATTTGCATTTTGATCCCTAAACCTTGAAGAACATTAAATAACATATTATTAGCTTTAAACATTAATCAAAGTATATCCTAAGCTTGATTGAAACATATTTATGCCACGAACGAAGAACATTCAAAACTTGTTTCAATCTTGCCAAAAGGATCATGCGACGATTGAAAGATTAACAAAGAAATTTTGATCATGGATGATTTGAAAAACGATTGACGAAGGTTAAACATGATTTGAATGGTAATCAAAGTGTTTTCAATTGTGGTTTGAATAATGATCAAACAAGTTTTAGCAATGTTAAGGATATTGATATTTTGTTCACCTTTAAAAAACAATTTGTTACCATATACCATCATCATTAAATTAATTTAAAAAACAAATTGTATATGAATCATCATATACAATTTGTTACCATATGAAATTAAGTAAATCATATTCAAAATTAGATTTACTTGTGTTAGAACATTATATAACAATTACAATATCATTTATGTAAATGCCCTAAAAAATGTCAATAATTTCATAATGTTAATATCAAATTTTCATTAGGCAATATTCATGAACCAGTTTTTTTCAAAAATTTTATATATAT
>NW_018164444.1:588765-602081 GCF_001263595.1 Phalaenopsis equestris
TATATATATATATATATATATATATATATATACA
This sequence comes from Phalaenopsis equestris, assembly GCF_001263595.1. Lineage (NCBI taxonomy): Eukaryota > Viridiplantae > Streptophyta > Magnoliopsida > Asparagales > Orchidaceae > Phalaenopsis > Phalaenopsis equestris. The sequence continues at coordinate 588,800 of NW_018164444.1, forward strand.
TTTTCTTCATTAAAAAATATTCTTTTGATTTTCTTGTTGCATCAAATAAAATAATGGAGATAGCCCTAGAGAGCAGATTTAGGAGTCGTTTGGGGCGGCGGTACAATTATGTTTCGCAATTTCAGAACGCGGTATGATGTTTGGTTTCAGTGTTCTCCCAACGTTTTCAAATACGAGTGGTCTGGATCCTTTAAGAAAATTGAAAGATTGCGGTCGCGAGATCAACCCCATGGCCCGCGTTCCTTCAGAGCGTATTACCACTAAACCCCTCGATCCCTCTCCTGATCTCGAGTCCTTGCCCTGGCCCTGTGATCGATCTCAATGATCGAACTCCCTCACCCGCCTCTCTGTCGTTTGCTCTTATCCTCTTCTTTCTCACTCGAAGCTCTGGTTACTTTATAAGCGCTCGTTCTCCCTTACCCGCGCCTCTCTCGCCTGCCCATCTCCTCTCGCTTCTCAATCGGTGCTCCAATTACTATAAGTGAATGTGTTTTCTGGCTCTGTGTAATCTCGTAAATGTTGATGGATTCATTGCTTACCTCATGCGATTTTTAGCTCTCTTCATTGGATTTTTTTGCAAGATCATTTTCTTCATGCAAGATATTTGAAAGTTTTCGCAAGGTTTTTGGCTCTCTGGTTCACAAATCAACAAAAGAAGATTTGTTTTGGCCAATCTGTTTGAATTGTTGCTTTCTTCTGTTATGGCGGTTGGTCTTGTGTCACTTGATATGGTGTTGAGATTGGTGCTAGTATTGTGGGGTTTTATTGTTGTTGACTGGGTGGTTCGTTGGTGAGCCAATGAAAGTTTATTTAGGCTGGTCTGTAAGAATTGTTCTTTTCTTTTGTTATGATTGTTGGATTTGTGACACTTGAATACTTGGAATATATATGTTGTTGAGGTTGGTGCAAGTGTTGTGGGGTTTTAGTGCTGGTGACTGTGTGATTCGTTAGTGAGCCAATGAAGGTTTCTTTAGGTTGGTCTATTGGAGTTGATGCTTTCTTTTGTTATGTTTGTTGGAGTTGAGCTTTTCTTCAATTGTTTTTTTTTTTTTTTTTTTTTTTTTTTTTTTTTTTTTTTTTTTTTTTTTTTTTTTTTTTTTTTTTTGAGGTTTATGATAAGACATACAACCTTATGGGTTCTTCTGGATGGTTGGTTTGTCGTTGTTATTTGTGAAATCCTAATGAATGCAACATAGATCCTCTATTCTTTTCAGTGCATCGATTTATGAGGACCTATTGGATGTCCTTTTTTGATGATATGCACATGTGACACATGACGTTGGTTTCACGTGGGTTAAAGACAACCAAGAACTCATTTTTGTACAAGATTCGTTGTCTTCATATAGTGACAGACTCGTTGGTTGAGTGTAGTTAGTTCTCTAAGACTTTACATCTACATTTTTTTTTACAATTTATGCTTTTTTATTCAATACAATTTTCGATAATTCACATTTCCTTGTACATTTTTTTTTCCTTTAGTTTAATTTTAACTAATGTTTTTTCTCATGCATCTTTCAAACAACGTGAGCTCAAGGATTTCAGAGACCTACCGATGTGTGTTCTGTCACTGTGGACTACAGACTTCCTTACTAGAGTCACGGAGATGTGTGCCTTCTTCCAGTGGACGAGCAGTCCGCCAGATTCCACTGCTGATAGTGATCAGAGTTCAATAAAATCCCTAGAGGATAGTGTATCTCGTGACATAAATCATCTCTATTTTAAAATTAATATTATCATAATTTTAATTATAATTTTAATATTTTTTTCTTTTTTTATTCAATTTAATACTCATTGTTAAGTGATGATTGTTTTTTTTTCTTTATTGTTTCTATATTAGTTTTCTGCTTCTGCAGTATTGAATATATTATCAAGACAGTTTTGTTACAAACAATATTACTTAATAGAGGCAGAATGATCATTTATCCACAAAGAGCTACAAATCAATTGTTTCTAAACATACAAATCAATTGTTTCTAAACAAACAGTCAATTTATCCTAAGCTGCTAATCAGCAACTTATCAGGATAAGCTGTTTCTCAACAGATTATTCAATAAACTACAGTTGCCCCAAACTGGTCAATTTGTTGTTGTATATGTGAAATCCTAATGAATGCAACATATATTTTATATTCTTTTTGGTGCATCGATTTATGAAGACCTATTGGATGTCTTTTTTTGGTGATATGCACATGTTGGTTTCACGTAAGTTAAAAACAACCAAGAACTCATTTTTTTTACAAGATTTGTTGTCTTCATATAATGACACTCGTTGGTTGGGTGTAGTTAGTTCTCTGAGACCTCACACCTACATTTTTTTTTTACAATTGATGCTTTTTTATTCAATATTATTTTTGATAATTCACATTTTCTAGTACATTTTTTTCTTTAGTTTAAATTTTGACTAATGTTTTTCTCATGCATCTTTCAAGCAACACGACCTCCAGGATTTTAGAGACCTCCCAACATGTGTTATGTCACTGTGGACTACAGACTTCCTTACTGAAGTCACATGGAGCACACAATTACGGGAAAAATTTCTATAGTTGCCTACAGAACGTCACAAAGAGGTGTCTTCTGCCATATTCTACTGTTGATAATGATCAGAGTTCAATGATATCCCTAGATGATAGTGTATCTCGTGGCATAAGTCATCTTGATTTTAAAATTAATATTATACTAATTTTAATTATAATTTTAATAATTTTTTTTTCTTTTTTTATTAAACTTAATGCTCACTGTTAAGTGATGATTGTTTCATTTTTTTTTTCTTTACTAATATAGATTAATTTTCTGTTTCTGCGATATTAAATATATTGTCAAGACAATTTTGTTACAAATCGTATTACTTAACAGGGATTGAATAGTTATTTATCCATAAAGAGCTGCAAATCAATTGTTTCCAAACAATTAACCCAAACAGTCAGTCAACTTACCCGGATAAGCTACTAATGAACAACTTATCAGGATAAGCTGATTCTCAGCAGATTATTTAATAAGCTACAGTTGCCCTAAACAGACCTTTATTTTTCGAGTCAAACACTTGCCAATAATTCAAACCATTTAATTTTTAAGATCAAATTCAAATTAACCCACAAACCAAAATTTAACCCAAATTTAACCGAAAAATAATTAAAGCTTACCATTCAAAAACTTTAAATTAAGTCAAAACTTATTTAAATTAAAATAAAACAAAATATTTACATACATACCACTTCATTCCTATATATTTACAAATCTAAGACCTAAATTTTAATTTTTACATATATGTCATATCATGAATGCATGAAAAAATATGTTTCACATTCTAAAAATTAACATAATGTCATATTAGCATGTGAAATAAAAGATTCGAGTGATATAAATATAAAATGTAGAATTTATGCATTAGATATGTAAGTACATATGAATTTGGTAGTATATAAATGCCCCAAATCAAATTTCACCACACCCATGTACTTGAATTACTACTCAAATGAAGATCAGTCCAAGTATTAGATATGTAAGTACATATGAATTTGGTGGTATATAAATGCCCCAAATCAAATTTCACCACCCCCATATACTTGAATTACTACTCAAATGAAGATCAGTCCAAGTTACTCTGTAAAACCTAAATTTAAGTGAAATTGAGATCAATCAAATAATTTTGACCAGATTTTGCTTGCTAAGTTCAGCTGAGACTTCTATATTTTGTGCAATGTAAACATGGAAGATTTACATACCTACCACTCAATTCCTGTGTATTTACATATCTATAACACCCAAACTTCAATTTTTACATGCATACCATCTTACCTATGGCTGAAAAGATGTATTGCACCTTTTTAAATGTAAAAAAAAAGCTGATATTTTTATTTATGTGATGAGAAACATTTGAATGGTATAAATGTAAAAGTAAAATTTAGACATTAGAAAAGTAAATACATAGGAATTGAGTGGTATGTACGCAAATGATCCTTTAAACATTATCAGCCCCATTTCAATGGAAAATTATTACGTGCGGCCTGATCTTATATCGGGATTCCGGATGGGCGGTCGCCGCACGTAATAATTTCTGCATTTCTAGACCATAACATCTACAATGACATATTGGAAATAAATTTGGCAGTTATTATGGCACTACAATTGTTCAATTATTATTTGTAGCAATATATGCCTTACCCGGCTAATTTAACAGGAGGGTCCAAGGAACCTAAGAGTACTCCCAGATCGATGTCTGCGTCCTCAAATTTCTTAATGAAGGGATGACTCTGCAACAAAAAGGGAATATTTAGACAAACATGTAAAAAGAAATAAAATAGGGTATATTTCACTTTTAAAAAGTAAGCACTAGTGGTATTTTGTGAAGAAATTCTAAACAATTTGAATATTATGCTCGAAAATATTGAAGTTTAGGAGATAGATCGGTAAATACATAAAAATCATGTGGTATCTATGTAAATGCCCCCCAAAAAAGGGATACATTTACATACATCATAACACCCAGTTACTATCTATTTATTTACATGTCTAAAACCAAGATTTTACATTCTACATTTTACATTTATGCCACCCAAATTTATCATAATCGCATCGAAAATATTGAAGTTTAGGAGAAAGATAGGTAAATACATAAGAATTGTGTGGTATCTATGTAGATGCCCCCCAAAAAAGGGATGCATTTACATATATCATGCCACCCAATTACTATGTATTTATTTACATGTCTAAAACCTAAATTATATATATATATATATATATAAGAAATTGTACAAACCAACCACCAAAATAATTTAATATAAAATTTTAATAACCTAAAATTTAAATATAACATTTTAACCACTTTTTCATTGCAACCACCCTACTAAACTCACTCATGAAGTTTTGATTGAAGGTTTAGGGTGGCTAAAATGTTATATTTGAAGTTTCAGTCATTAGATTGCTGTATTAAATGTTTTGGGTGTTGGGTATGTAAAAAAGCCATGTAAAATTTTAAGTATGTGTTAGATAAATAAATAAATAAGAATTAAGTGGTATTTATGTAAAACTTCCAAAAAAACAAACTCTTGTAGAACAGATTTAGCGATGGCAACACTAACCAGAAGTTCCAAAGAGGACATTCTCTGCTGAGGATCTTTTTGTATGCTGCGAAGAGTCATAAAAGTGAAGTTAATTGAACATTAATTCGCCACATCCTTAGTTTAAACAAAATGATTTCACAAAAAATTTGTAATAAATGCCAGACAAGCATACACTTGAATAAATTTTAACGTTAGGAGTATACTATTTAAATGAAATTAAGCCGTTTTTTCTAATTTATTTTAAACAACAATATGTGAATAATTTGATAGTTATATAACACTACTTTTATTTTCCTTATTCTACTCTATTTGCCTAGGGACACTTAGAGACCAAATGTGAAATGAATATGTCTGTGATAGGATTGGTGTAGCTCCAGCGGCGGAGAAGATTAGAGAGGGTCGTCTTAGATGGTTTGGTCACATTAAACGTCGACCAGTTGATGATACAATTAGGAGAGTAAATGTTTTAGCTTCGACTAATATTAAGAAAAGCAGAGGTAGACTTAAAAAAACTTTGGCATATTGTATAAAAAATGATCCTAGTCTATTAGAATTAAATAAAAATATGACACTCAATAGGACAAGATGGAGAAAAAGGATTCATATAGCCAGCCCCACTTATGGGATAAAGGCCTGTTATTGTTGTACTCTACTTGCCTATAATTTTTTCACATGCCATTTTTAATTTTTTATTAAAAATTAATAGTTTTAAGTTCAAGCCAATAATTTTTATTATCATGCAGCAGGCTTCTTTAATTAAATTTAAGGTATTTGCTAAAAAGTAATTAAAACAAGTTTATTATTATTATGAGTTCATTTCATATATATATACAACTTGTTATATTAGCAATTCATTTATTTCTTTGATAAAAAATATGATTAGCACTGATGAAGATGACGACACAATAGTAGCAAGTGTCTAGGTTGATCTGTAGTGTTGCTTTGAAGAAAATTGCAGCTAGAAGCCTAGAGCTCCTAAAGTTTTTCAAAGCAAGTTTGTGGATTCTATTAATGCTTGTAGACCCCATTTAAAGCTATAAATAGTCTTCTTGAAGACACGTTCGATTCGGCCCCCAATCAACATACTCAAAATTCTAAGGAAGCCTAGTCAATGAATCAGTGAAAAGGTGTCCAAATAGTCTCATCTCACAGGCCTAGGTGAGCCTTATGGAGATCAACCAGGCGTTGAAGTAATCGATCAATTCATCAAGGTGAAATTGATGGTGAACCATCACCGAAAGCAATTAATTTGACCTCAGGAGTTCAGACAATCATATGCTCGAAATGACATAACTTCAAAAAGGTCAAGTATCAAAGAATCAATGTTGTTTCATGCTAAGGGAATACACTATGAAAAAGTATTTATAGTAGAGGAACTTTTTTGTGATTTATACTAATCTTGAAAAAGTGTATGATTAATCACTACAAGAATTAATTTGGTCGGCCTTATAGAAAAATGTGTAAGAAATACATTAAAATTTATTAAATACAAAATCAAACATTAATTAGTATTAAAAATAGTTTTGAAGAGTCAAATGAAGAGGGGAAGCATTGCCTTGGTCTTTATCTTCATTGGATACTCAAAATGGATGGACTTACATGGCTATCTTGTAGTGTGACTGGAAGCATGAAATTGAATTTTAATAACTTGAAAGAGTTGATTTGACAGCGTTTTGTATTAATAATCTTATTTGCATGAAAATACTTCCATACTATTAACAAGTCTGCATGGAACACATTAGCCATTTCATGCATGAAAATACTTCCATTTATATGCCATATGTAATTTAATAATAACCAAGGTTTTAAAAATCAGCTAGGGTCCACTCCAAAGCATTGTTGCTTTAGCTAGGGTCAACTCCAAAGCATGTGTTTTCTCAAAATCAAGATGCAATATTACTCTCCTTAAATCTTATGTTATCATGAAAGAACTGCGCGTATATACGATTGCTATAATTTATTTTTGGGAAAATTACATAGGTAGCACACATTTATTATTTATTAACATATCTCACACCTACACTTTCATATTCATACACAGCACTCAAATCTTTAATATCACGCATAGAAATAACATTATTATCATTTTTAAAAAGAAAAATATACCATTTCATGCATAAGTTTAAACCGTCAAAGTGTTACGTATGTAAATGTGAAAGTTTAGGTATGAAACAAGTAAATACTAAGAATTGTTTGCTACTTCTGTAAATTTCCCAAGAATAAATTATAGCAAACATATAAATTTACATCATGCCAGAATGGTGGAACTTACCAAGATGATATGAATGAACAGAACTCTGGAGAGAACTGATCTTCCGGCACACCAGGTGGTGGCTCTTCTACAATGGTCTCTAGAAGTTCATAAAAGCTCAACAGCCCATCCTCGTTCTCAGTTCGCTTGTATGGAAAGGAACCCGTAGCACACTCAAGAATAACTAAACCCAAACTCCAGATATCACTTTTATAATCATATGAGCCTCCACTAATTCGTTCAGGCTGAAATGAATAAAAAAAAAATTGTCTTGAGAGTTTGCAACAGTTAAAAATATGACTTAATAAAAAAAACAAGTAAATTCACCAATAGTGTGTTTGGGATCAATTTTGTTTTATGTTTATGTCATTGTTTTAATTTTTCTTAAACGTTTGTTTAGTGTGTTTTTAATTTTTCATTTTTAAAAACAAATTAACATTTTTTTAAGGCATTGAAAAATAATTTTTAGGTGTTTTAAATATTTTAAGATACAATCATATATTAATCAAACATGACAAACCTATTTTGATTCAAATCAAAACATAAATAAAACAAAATAAAATTAGAAAACATAAAATATGCAAAAAAAAGTGATTCCAAACGGCCTCTTAAGGTCGGAGCTCAATCAATCAAGCCAAGAAAGCCAGATAAACATACCGCCATATAGTTGTACGTGCCTACGAATGTATCCCTCTGACCCATGGAACTAGCAAGCACGGCACTCACTCCAAAGTCAGTTATCTTTACTTCACCTTTGTGATTCACTAACAAGTTTGACGGCTTTATATCCCTATGAATTATGTGTCTTTCATTGTGAAGATATACAAGACCTTTTAAAACCTGAATACATTGATTATCTTAATACTGCACAAAAGAACAAAATGGACAGAAAAATAATGTCTTCACCTGATGGCATAGAACTGAAAGGTGAGGCTCAAGAATTGTTTTGACTTGTCTGATTATATCTGCAAGAGAGCCCCGATCCATGTATTCAAGGACCAGAGATATAATTCCATTATGGTAGAATGAATGGTAGCACACAACCACATGAGGGCACACTGAGGCTTGATTTATTTTAATCTCTTGGACAATCTGCTTGCGAACGGTCTCTTGAATATTCATCTGGATACACTGCAAAATTATAATATCTCTAATCATTCAAGGAGGTCCAGCAAACATTTGAAGATGAAGAAAGAACAATATGGATGAATTTGTCAAAAAAAATCCACATCCTATAGAATCCGAACTTGTCTTACGCACCAATTTCTAAGGAGCTCTTTGATAGATGCTTTTTTAATAGGATTTATCACTGGATTTACCAAATCCAGCCAAACGGCAAAATGCAGGTGTTCCACGAAATTACCAAATTTCTGGGATGCGTGGACTTTGATTTGGCCTAAATCTCGATTTACTATATACAAGGGATGGGTGGATTTATGGATTTACTAAATCCTACTTGCAGGCAAACAGCCTCTAAGAGTTGGGTTAAGTTACTGCTTTCACCTTCATAGCAAGAGCTACTAAGCAGCATTTAGACAACAAGAGCATGAAAAATACCCCAAAGGAGATTCATACAAGATTTCTCTGAAATTTCTATTTAAACATTTCATGGTGGACCTACAATTTAAGCAATCATCAATCCAAATAAATGCTGGTTATTCCAGAACTCATATTCATTAAAATACCAGGTCAGAAATATTATATAGGCTATTATGCTTCTTCTGCCCCGTATAATAGTTAGTACACGTTTCCACAGGTCAATGCATTCATTTCAGAAGGCACAAGAGAAAAAATATAAATTTTACCACTTAATTCACATGTAATTACAAATATAAATACCTAAACTTCAACTTTTATATAACTACCACCTTAACTATGCATTAAAAGGTGTATTTCACTTTTTAAAAGTTAAAATAAAGCATTTTTCAGTGATATGAAAGATTTGGGTGGTATGTTATGAAAAAATGATGGCAATAAAGGGGAAAAAAAACGGATCGAAAAATTGTAAACCAGAAAATAACACACATATTTACATGTTTCGACTAATTTGTTTACGTTCACGGGGGCTGCAGAGGATCTTATTACTTCGAGAAATTACACAGTCTAGCATCTCGACGTTTACAAGAAAACTTCATTTCTCTTTCTCTCTTCCTTTCTCACTCTTAGTCTCAAGAGGACTTGGCTTAGCACGTATGACATGCCAAAAGAGGCTATTTAAAGAAAGCGGGAGAGAGGTGAGTGGGAGAGATGTAGGTAAAGTAGATAAGTCACAGACTCCATAAATTTAATAATTCTCCCACTTAAAAACCGGGATATTGACTGCACCACCTACAGGCTGCATCATTTGTTGGTTGTACCGACATTAAAGTAAGAGGCTCTTGTCTTCACGCCAGAAGACTAATTAAAGTCGAACACAACTTCAATTTCTCAAATGTAACACTCTCAGTTAGCATATCAACGCCAACGTAGTTTTGTACATCCAAGCTCTTTCTTGGGTTACTCATAAATCTGCTTACAACTCCCATTGCATGGGCAATATTCTACCTCAGTTGAAAGTCTTTTTCAACAAGTCTAGACTTGTACCTCTTACTGCCATCAAGCGCAGTCTTCATCTGATACAACCACTTGTTGTACAATGTCTTCTTCCCTGGTGGAAGTTCTGACGACTCCTAAGTCTAATTTCCTGGCAGTAAATCCGTCTCATCCTCCTTGGTCAGCTCTCACTTACTCGAATTCTCATCTTGCAAGATTTATTTATAGCTCTGACTCGTGTGACAAGGCCTGCAATGCCGCAGATCTGTCATGCTCTCTGCAACTATAATAGCAACAGTGTAGCAACATTTTTGAGTAAACTTGTAGTAATATATAGTGTGTCAGTTATAGCAACAGTTTTGAGTAAACCTGTAGTAATATATAGTGTGTCAGTTTTTTTACCCCGAGTCAGTACTAATGCTCATTTAGTAACATTCTAGATGTTATATGAGAACACTACTGAATGATCACCCTCATTGAGCTGCCCAACAGAAATGAGGTTTTTCTTCAACTCAGAAACGTAACTGACCTTTTCGTAACTGACCTTTTATAAAGTTCATTTCCTATTGTTAGGGAGTGCAATATCAACGTCTCTTATCCCCATCACGTTCAGAGTTTTTCCATCAGTCAGATATACTTTCCCAAAGTCCCCTGCAACATAATTTCGCATCAACTCCCGGTGAGAAGATGTATGGAAGGAAGCCCCTGAATCCAATATTCAGTCATCAATAAAACTGTGAACAGTCAGCAATAGTGCATCATGTATTTCTTCTGTTACAACATTAGCACTATCATTCTCCTTCTTAGGATTCCTGCAGTTCATTTTTATGATGTCAGTCTTGCCACAATTCCAGCAGATTATCTGCTGACCAAACTTTGATTTTGATCTTCATTTGTTTGAGTTTTTATCCTGTGATCTCCATCCGGAATGAACAATTAGTGTCGAACTCGAACTTGAGATCTCGTCATAATCATTCATTTGTACCTCCTCAGTCAAAATCAAATCACAAATATCATCATATTTTAGTTTGGATTTACCTGCAGAATTGTTATTGTCATACTCATAAGTTTTCAACTATTTGACAATGAAACCAACAATATCAATGCACATATCTCATCATCAAAATAAATTTCAACATATGACAATTGATTTGTGATGGTGTTGAAATAATTCAGGTGTTGAGTAACAGACACACATTCCGTCATCTTCAAGTTGAATAACATTTTAATCAAGTGCACATTATTATTCGTTGATGATTTTTTATACATATCTGATAAAACCGTCATGAGATCTGCAGTCTACACATCTGATAAAGCCGTCATGAGATCTGCAGTAGTCATTTTTTTATGACGTTGTGGGCAACGGATATTGACAGGGTAAATAGAATAACCCCGAGAACCTGTAAATCCAACAGATTTCATTCCGTCTTGTCCATCTTTTTTGATCGTTTTCCTAGTAACGGAAGATAAAGTTTTTTCTCATAAAAGTAGTCTTTTATCTGCATCCCCCAGTAACCAAAATCTGTGTCATTGAACTTCTCTATCCCAGATGTCATCACTTTGTCTTCGCCCATCTTTTTCTTTCAGCCTCAAACCAAAGCTCTGATACCGATTGTTATGAAAAAACGACGGCAATAAAGTGAAAAAATCATATCGAAAAATTGCAAATCAGAAAATAATACACAGACTTACGTTGTTCGGCTAATTTGCTTACGTATGGAGCTGCAGAGAATTTTATTACTTTGAGAAATTACACCGTCGAATGCGGGTAAAAAAGTTAGTTCATGGAAGCGACACGCTGTATAGCCTGAATACAGTGAAAAGTGTGCAAGTGTCGCTACACCGGCGCCCGGCTGTAGTGTTAAATAAGCAAGGGTTCTCACATTACGGACGAATGCGGGTAAAAAAGTTAGTCCATGAAACTAATAAAACTAATATTAGGATAGGATCTTGGAATATAGGTACTCTCGATGGTAAATTAATGGAATTAGTTGATATTATGATTTATAGGAAAATTAATATCTTATGCATTCAAGAAATTAAGTGGGTTGGAGAAAAGGCTAAGAAAATTGATAATTTATGTTTTAAACTTTGGTATTCTGGTAAGAGTTGCACTAAAAATAGTGTAGGTGTAATTATAGATAAGAGTTTGAAAGATAATGTTGTAAAAATTAATAGAGTTGAGATAGAATTATAACCTTTAAGATTATCATTAATACTAAAATTTTTAATATTATAAGTGCTTATGCTCCTCAAGTAGGTTAATGAAGAAGGTAAAGTTATTTTAGATTTTGCTTTAGCGTTTGATTTTGTTATTACTAATACTTTATTCAAGAAAAGGGATGAACATCTTATTACTTATAAGAGTGGATCTAATAAAACACAAATTGATTATTTTCTTATGAGAAGAAGAGATTGTCGTGATTGTAAAGATTGTAAGGTCATTCCAAGTGAAGATTGAAGTACCCAACATCGTTTATTAATTCTAGATTTTAAGATTAAGAGTTGTAAAATAAATAATAATAGGACTCAGCATCGTAAAATTAGATGTAGAAACTTAAAAGACACAAATAAAATTATTTTTACGAGTAAAATTCAAGATTTTAAAATTTGAGATATTCATGAAGAAGCAAATGTTATGTGAGATAAAGTAACAAACATTATTAAACAAGTAACAAAAGATGTGCTTGGAGAATCAAATGAAAAAATTTTTATAAATAAAAATAGTTGGTAGTGGAATAATGATGTGCAAGAAAAGATAAAATATAAGAAGTTATGTTATAAAAATTGGTTTAAATGTAAAAGCTTAGAGAATTAGGAAAAATATCAAATGGCCCACAGAAAGTCTACAAGAACAATCTGTGACGATAAAAATTCTACTTTTAATGATCTTTATAATAGTTAGATACTAAGAAGAGTGAAAAATATATGTATAGACTAGTCAAACAAAGAGAAAAGAAAAGTAAAGATTTAACAAAGTAAAGTGTATTAAAAATGAAAATCAAAAAGTACTTTTCTTAGAAAAATATATTCAACATAGGTGGTTGAATTACTTTGATAAACTTTTTAATGAAGTTTCTGAAAATATGATCGAACTTAGTGATCTTAATATCGTGAATAATAATAAAACGTTTCATTTTTACCGTCACATTAGTAAAAAAAAGTTGAGGATGCTTTAAAGAAAACCACGGATGGAAAGTCTGTAGGACCTGATGATATCTCAATTGAAGTGTGGAAATATTTGGGAGATTTGGGAGTTTCTTGACTTACTAAACTCTTTAATATTATTTTAAAAACTAAAAAGATGCCTGAGGAGTGGAGGAAGAGTATTTTGATCCCCATTTTTAAGAATAAAGGGATGCACAAGAGTGTGCAAATTATAGAGGAATTAAGTTGATGTCGCATACTTTAAAATTATGGGAGAGGGTAATTGAACATAG
>NW_018164444.1:602590-602884 GCF_001263595.1 Phalaenopsis equestris
GCCATTTGTGTGATAGAAAAGTACCACTTAGACTGAAAGGAAAATTTTATAAAACGGTAGTGAGACATGCAATGCTCTATGGCGTTGAATGTTAGCCTTTAAAAGAGAAGCATAAAAATAAGTTAAGTGTTGCCCAGATGAGAATGATTAGGTGGATGAGTGGCTTTACACTTGGAGACAAAATGCGAAATGAATATATTCGTGATAAGGTTGGTGTAGCTCCTGTGACGGACAAAATTAGAGAAAGTCGTCTTAGATGGTTTGGTCACATTAAACGTCAACCATCTGATGATC
>NW_018164444.1:603130-609476 GCF_001263595.1 Phalaenopsis equestris
TCTTTCTCTCTCTTAGCTCTAAAGGGAACTTCACTTAGCACTTATGACAGACCAAAAGATGTTATTTATTCTTTCTCTCTCTTAGCTCTAAAGGGAACTTCGCTTAGCACTTATGACAGACCAAAAGATGTTATTTAAAGAAAATAGAAGAGAACTGAATGGAGAGAGATATGTGGGAGAGAGGTAGGTGAGACGCGGTAGGTGAGGTAAGTAAGTCATAGGCTCCATATATTTAACATGGCATACTTGTAAATAGCAAATTTTAGGTGTTAGATATGTAAATAAATAGGAATTGGAGGGTATGAATATAAATACCCAGAAAAAAAAAAACATTTAAGTTTATTTGACCTCTATGAGTTGGTCAATTTTCTATTATCATTCCACCAACCTCCAACCGTCTGCCAGGCCCCAGCAGTCTTGCGGTTAGAAAAGAGCGGTTCAGCAGTTCTCACGCTAATAACCCTGTGGCCAAGGTGCACATTCAATTTTTGAAACAAAATGGCCTGTTTAAGAAGACTTCAAACCTATTATACAAGGAACCACGTTAATGATCTGCTAACTAACAATTGATTGAGCAAACCAACTCTTATTTTTTTACCCATTTCTGATAAAATCTAGTAAAAATAAGATATTAATGCCCGAGAAATTTCTGCATTTATCAATCTGCTTAATTATACCAATGGATTAAAATAAAAAAGGAGTTTGCTGATGATGAAAACAATAATGGATGCTCTAAGGAAAATATGAGTAGTAAACTACTTTAGCATGATATTGTGAACACTAGGCCGGAACAATATGCTAATCATGTATTATATATATTTAAGGTAACAGTTTTCAGTTTCATCCAGGCCAGGAAAACATTAACAAATAATTTCTATAAAACCAGCGTGATGAAAAAAGAAGCAGAATCCTGCTTGAACACACAAACCAGAATCCGGCATTAGCATTCATATGTTAAATGTATTCAGAAGAAGCATTTTTGTAATGAACTTAACTTCTGAAATAACATAATAAATGCATGGTTTTCTTGTCTTAGATTCATGTATTTGTTCCCAAGCAATCCTATAAATTGGTTGGTTCCGGCAAATTTCTTATGGAATTCTAATAAAACTCACAAAATGTTTAATCATGATGCACGCAAGCTTTTATAAGTTTGAATAACACAAAGCTATGTCTACAATTGATAGTTAATTGAACAGAAGCATTGTTAAGGTGTAATACCTTCAAGGCGAACAAGTTCCCCATAAATTTGTGCCGGACAAGTTGAACAACACCACCACTTCCTTTTCCAATAACTTTAATCGTCTCAAAGTCTTCCATATTGAATTGCATATCCAAATCTTTAACATCTGGTGGCTGCACAAACGCATTATCAATCAGAAGCTATATTTGTAAGAAAAATGTTGTAAAAGAGAGTGCTATGTCAATTGTACAGTATATATTAAAATAAATAAATAGCATAAATGGGTTTGGCCAAATTTCCTTCCTTGCTATTGCAGAATTAATCGGTAATAAGAATGTTAGGATGCAAATTCTTGACTAAAGAAAATTCACAAATTTGCACAAAATATAATTTAAGCAAAAAATTACCGCCGGGAAGCAAGATTTGATTTTTTTTTTAAGAACAACTACACCGTTTCTTTAAAATTACATCATAACAGCACAAAGCACTTTTTGCTCGGAGGCATTTTTTTTCTTGTCATTTTATTTTTCTTCCTGTTTTTCCTTTAAGGAACAACTTTTCAGTTTCACAGAGGAAAGTCAGATTCAACCCCCACCAATACCCCCTTATCAAAGAATAAAGACTAGTACCAATTAAACTAGTTGTCATGTCTCGTTAAGGGAAAAAAGTTTTAAATGGGGATTTCTATGTTACCAACAAATAATATATAAACTAGAACCAATGTTTTAAAAGACGAAATCTGGAATTGAGGTGTTTTTTTTTTTTCTTTGCGATGCGAGGCGTAAATTTCAAAAAATAAATAAATAAATAAATATCATAAAATTAAACAAAATTCATAAAGATGACATTTGGCAAACCACAAATCTTGATCATTAAACTTAGAATTTAAATATGCTCATAGGCTTCAATACTTCACTTAATAACACAATATATAATATTCCCGAATCCCAAATATAAAGAAAAACTTTGAAATAAGATTGGAACGTTAAACTTAAAATTTAATAAAGCCACAAAATTCAATCCTCGGCCATAGTTTCCCAACAGAGTAAAGTATGTTGATTCATGAAGGACTCTTAAACACATTAACAGGAATTTCATTCTCATAAATGCATCTAGTAATATCTAAACACACTCTATTTTTGTGTTCTTTTGCAAAAGCTAAAGAAGGAATTGGTTGTGAGTTGATATTCTCATCTTCATCCATATTCACTATAAATTTATCCACTGGTCCTCGAGTTCCTCTATGAGGAGAATATAAATGACTTCCACTAATAGAACCTTCAAATTAAGAACCTATATAAGAGTTATTTCTAATTATAAATTTCATATTTCTTTACATTGTTCTTTTGAGATGGCATGATTTTTTAAATATCCGGCATACTCCTTAACTTCATCTGAAACTTTTTCACGTGCTCCAATATTTAAATATGTGCAAGCCAAATGATTTTTAAGCCTCTTCCACCTCCAATAATTCGCTTATCACAAAATTTACATTTCAAATAACCATATATTTTTTGCGTCTTCTCCTGTCACTTCAACTTGAGCCTAATTTTCAAGTTGGATCTTTTCTTCTTGCGCTACCACTCATTCTAATTTGAAAAAAAAAAAAGGTTGCACCTAGTTACCTATACAAAATACAAATGATTCAATAAAGGAATAATGAGTCAATGAAATTCACAAAACTAATCCCAATGAACATGAAATTTTGAGAAATTGCACATTTTATTGGTAGGAGCAATTATATGATGCCTGTTTTTTTAAGCTTTGAGAAAATCTCTGCCTTCATATGCAAATTACAAAATTAAATGCTATATTGTCTTAACAGCTAAAAACTTTGAAACTCTTAAGGAAATTATAAGAAAACCAAGCAACATAAAACTGAAGGTGTCTGAATCCCACAATTTGCTACACAATTTCAAGAGGTTTCACGAGAAATGATTTTGATTGGTGAAAAAAGTATAAAAATTTCACAATAAGAAAGTTCTATTATGTTCTTGACATTAGTAAGGGGCACATAAAAGAAATAGATGATCTTTGTGTACGATTTCAATCAATAACGTCATTCATTCAATAAGTTTTATCACAAAAGGATGTGAATTATTCGAGAAAACTCAGGGTTGGTTCAACCCAATTGACTGTTGGGTCGGGCTCTGGCTAAACATTTTGACATTTAATGCTTTGGTAAGGTTTGGGTTGAACAGCTGATCTAATTCTACCCTTCCAACCAATATATTTTTTATATCTAATTTATTTTTATTAGTTCAAATTTAAATTTTGAAAAGGCATCACTTAATGTGCATTTATGTATCATATTTGTATCGTTTTTTTGTATTGATGCTTGTTATATTTTATAAATATGCTAAACTAAACAAGTAATTTGGGCCAGTACTGTTATGGGCAAATCAAGTTTAGTTTGAACTTTTTTGGCCCGTTTAATAAAAAGGTTGGGATCGAGTCACACAAATTCAAGTGAAGCCAATTTTGAGTCAAACCCAAACTTAACCATTAATAGGAATTGACACCCTTGGCTGATATTGTCACCAACATTCCCTTATTTTACAATAGTGATGATGGAAATTTAAAAAAATAAAAAATTGTTATGCCTTTGATGCTCAACCTCTTCATAAGCTTTTACCCTCAAAACATTTCGTTGGTTGGAGTAGTTTTGCAATAAAATTTTCAAAAAAAATGTGTATATTTCAATTAGATATAAAAAAGAAGACAACAAAACCCATAAAATACTCACATTGAGACTCTAACTCATCATCACAATTGAAACCACAACGTTTCTACAATTAGCCAATTGATGTCGGATTTTTTATCAAAGCAAGAAACAACAATGGTCTCTATCAACAATCATCGTCGCCAAATTCCAAGGTCACGCCAACTATAAGTAGAACCAAGTAAACTACGATACGAGCGGGACTTAAAAGTAGGAACCGGCACTATTTTTAAAATGGGATGACTACAATCCTCCGACTTTGAGTTTACATAACATCGCCTTCAAACAAAATAAACTGACCATAACTTATCTAAGGCTTCTTCTGCAAATTAAACTACAGCTTGGAGAATTCTCAAAACAATCACAGGGAGGCCTGTTCCATAGCCATGTTTGCAATGTCATGATACCCATAACTTGCAGCAAGATATTGCAAACCACAACCAATAAACTGGCCCCTCCTTTTTTCCGAGCTGATTCAATTTGACTTGTGAAGACATTAGAAGATATGCCAACACCATGCTTCCTTGGTCAAATCGCTTTTCCATGTTTTCCATATGCCCAAATAATATGAAATAAATTTTGTTTTCGATTAGCAATATCCTCAACAGCAATCAATTACTGTTTGTGGCGATACTACAGTTGACCTTCCAACAGATACAAAAAGAGGCATTGCAGATTATACACATCCTAATAATATATATAATTCTTATAAATTCTAGACCAAAGCCCAACAAATTTAACCTCTAATCCTTTACAAACCGGAACATTAAAACACCTTTTGAAAATTACTCTTCAAAAAACAAACTGATGCAGATATACAGACCTCGCTACTACTCTCTTCAGAGATTAAACGCAACCCTTTCTTATTGAGTAGCAAATCCCCGTCCTGAAAAGTCCCACTTGCCGTCCTGGAAATTGACATGACAAGCCCAAGAACGTCTCATTAACATTTTAAACAAGGGAATCGCAGTAAATTGGGACAATCTCCACTGAATATAGACTCCGGCGCGCATCGACCGTCGAGAATATCACAAAAAAGTGGGAGTATGGGGAAGGTTTGATACGTACAAGAAATCAGTTACCGGCTTCTCTTGAGAGGATACGACGACCTTGAGCTTGTTTAGCGGCTTCTTGGTCTTCATGATCGCCGGGCCTTCAGTTTTCCTCCTAACACTGTTCGGATCTAGGTTTTTCTGCGCGAGCGAGAGAGAGATGAGAAAGATGATTAGTCAGCTGGCGGACGGCAGCATGATTGCATGGTAAATTCAAAAGACCAGACCGCCAACAGGTCAAAATGTAATATATATCTATAATTAATCAATTGCATGGTTTTTTATTAACTTATTCCATTTTTTTAAAATATCTTCACTTGTAATTTTTTTATAAAATAAATAATGTTATTTTTAAATAAAGTTTAAATTAATCTTTGATGTTTCTATGTGCTTGTAACGAGTGTCATTGTCAACTGCTATCATTGTAACTGTCAATTTTATTCTTTATTTTAATAAATAATTAAAAGTGGGGTTCATTGACATACACTTTTGGATAGGGGATGATTTTAATTGGTTCACCGTACACAGCTCTGTGTACGGCAGGGAAAAATTTTTTCAAAAAGATTTTACCATCACTCATAGCTACCACCACACACCTACCACTATCATTGTCGACTTTAGCATTGTCAGTCGCCCCTGCTACCATCATCAGTCAATCTTAGTTGCCACCATTGCAGCGGTCGCCCCACTTGTAGAACGCAACACCTGACATTTTCATCAGTTCTGATGTTAAATATTAAAACGTAGTTATGATACTAAACATATGTTTTCCATATCAAAAACATTAATAATAATAAATAAATCAAAGTAAATAGAAAGTGATCACAAGCAACCCCAAAACTTATAGAAAAATCTATCAAACGAAGAATTGATCAGAGTCGTAATTAACCCAACCAAGAATACCTAATGATCTAGTGATATCTAGGAACGATGAACACAATGTAAAGATTGTTCGAGTTCCCTGCAAAGTGGGGTGTGTCCAAAGGGGAACAATACATGTTAAAAATGATTAGAAAAAATTAAAGGTTCATCATTCATCCAACCATAATAAAGAACAATATTGAATGATTCATTTTTTTTTATTCAAAACATTATAGCAAAGGTTTAAACAATTATAGTGGTTTGATCAACTATAAATAGGGTTGTCAAAAAGGTTCTTTGTTTATGAATAGCTCGTGTTGGGCTCGTTGGTTAAGTAAACGAGCCGAACACGAACAACTCTTTGTCTATAGTGGTTTGATCAACTATAAATAGGGTTGTGAAAAAGGTTCTTTGTTTGTGAATAGCTCCTGTTGGGCTCGTTGGTTAAGTAAGATTATAAGCGAGCCGAACACGAACAACTCTTTGTTCGCTCGTGTTCGGCTCGTTTTAGCTCGAAATAAAAAATAT
>NW_018164444.1:609589-612278 GCF_001263595.1 Phalaenopsis equestris
TATATATATATATTATCTATTTATATATAAGTAAAAATTATAGTAACTCGCGTGGTAATGTGATTATGTGTCTTCTTTTGCATAGATTTGATTCATGTTCGAATCCAACATTTAACATCTATTTTTTCCAATTAATTTTAATTAGTTAATTTCTAGCGAACTCGGGTCAAACACGAACAATAATATTTAAATTGAGTCGAACACGAACACAATGTTCACGAGTCAATTTTAAATACGAGCAATTTCGAACGAGCCGAACACAAGTCATGTCTGATCTCACTCAAGCTCAACTTATTTACAGCCCTAACTATAAATGATAGTTTAATCTATACTTAACCTCGCTAAAAAATAGCCATGCAAAAGAGAGAAAGCCCGACATTCTCCGTACAACATTTGAAATGTCAAATGAAGAATAAAGAATAGTGCACTCACCACACTACTTTCAAGTAACAACATAAGATCTAAATCTATCCCATCTCACTCAAAAATAATAATAATATAATTGAATAGGAGTTGAAATTCACTCGTTTATATTCGTATTAATAAATAAAGAATAACATGTTTGTGATATCATAATCATTCAACCAACCAAAATATAATGTCAGCTTAGCCTCTTAATTAAGAAAGATGTTTTCGTTGGGTAATGTGGAGACCCAGTCAACTGAAATTTACTTAGCCTCTTAATTAAGAATCTCACCTAACGCTCACCTACTTTCTCACCTATCACTCACCTACCACATCCCTACCTACCGCTCACCCACCTCCCACCTACCGCTTTCATGGTTTATATAAATAGTCTCTTTTGGCTTAGAGGAGAAGCCAAGCCAAGCAAGGTCAAGTCAAGTCTTTTTGAGAGCTAAGAGAAATAGAGGAAGAGAGAGAATAAAAAACGTCGATGAGCTCGACGGTGTAATTCCTAAAAGAACTAAAATTCTCTGCAGCTCATTGGATGTAGGCAAATTTGTCGAACCACGTAAATCTGTGTGGCGCTCTGGTGTTTTTTCTGTTGTGCAATTTTTCTCGTTTCATTTTTCTTTTTTTTTTGTCGTTGTTTTTCACAACAATTGATATCAGAGATTGGATTATAATCTAAGGAAGAACGATGGGCGGAGACGAAGTGATGACATCGGAGATCGAGAAGTTAAATGACACAGATTTTGTTTACTGGAGGATGCAGATAGAAGACTACATATATGAGAAAAAACTTCATCTTCTGTTACTCGGAAAACAACCAAAAAAGATGGACGAGGCGGAATAGAATTTGTTGGATCGACAGGTTATAGGGGTTATACGATTAACCCCATCAAGATCGGTTGCCCATAATATCATCAAGGAGAGAACTACTACAGATCTCATGATGGTTTTATCATGTATGTATGAAAAGTCATCGACGAATAACAATGTGCTTCTGATGAAAAAGTTATTCAACTTGAAGATGACGGAGGACATGTCTGTTGTTCAACACTATCACAAATCAGTTGTCATTTGTTGAAATTTATTTTGATGATGAGATAACAACCAAAAAAGATGGACGAGGCGGAATAGAATTTGTTGGATCGACAGGTTATAGGGGTTATACGATTAACCCCATCAAGATCGGTTGCCCATAATATCATCAAGGAGAGAACTACTACAGATCTCATGATGGTTTTATCATGTATGTATGAAAAGTCATCGACGAATAACAATGTGCTTCTGATGAAAAAGTTATTCAACTTGAAGATGACGGAGGACATGTCTGTTGTTCAACACTATCACAAATCAGTTGTCATTTGTTGAAATTTATTTTGATGATGAGATACGTGCGCTGATATTGTTTGTTTCATTGTCAAATAGCTGAGAAGCCATGATGATAGCAGTTAGTAGCTCTGCAGGTAAATCTAAGTTGAAATATGATGATAATCGTGATTTGATTTTGGCTGAAGAGGGGCGCATGAAGGATTCTGGCGAGCCTCGTATTCAAGTTCAGCGCTAAATGTTGATTCCAGAGGGAGATCACATGACAAGAACTCAAACAGAGGAAGATCAAAATCAATGTCTGGTCAGCAACCTGCTAAAATTGTGGCAAGGCTAGTCACATAAAAAGGAATTACAAGAATCCTAAAAAGAAGGGGAATGATGATGTCAATGCTATAATTGAAGAAATACAGGATGTGTTATTGCTGACAGTTCACAGTTCTGTTGATGATTGGATATTGGATTCAGGGGCTTCCTTCCATACATCTTCTCGTCGGGAGTTAATGCAAAATTATGTTGCAGATAACTTTGGGAAGATATATCTGGTGATGGAAAAGCTCTGGATGTGGTAGGGGTGAGACATTGTTGTTGCACTCCCTACCAAGAGCAAATGGACTTTGTAAATGGTCAAACACGATTCTGAGTTGAAGAAAAACCTCATCTATGTTGGGCAGCTCAACGATGGTGGTCATTCGGTAGTGTTCTCAGATAACAACTGGAAGATTGCCAAAGGAGCATTATTACTGGCTCGGGGTAAGAAAACTGACACACTATATATGACTACAACTTTACTCAGGTGTGGACACATGAGTCAGAAGTGCATTATGGGGAAGCAGAAGAATATCATTTTCCTGAAAAGTGGTAGAGCGCCAAGGGCAGGAAAATCAAACCTTGTACAGATAGATTGTGGAGAACCACAGAGTTATGAAGAAATCTTGCAAGATGAGAATTC
>NW_018164444.1:613357-650767 GCF_001263595.1 Phalaenopsis equestris
AAGATATATATATATATATATATATATATATATATATCCACAACCCTTAGTGAAATTACAAAAATACTCTTGGGGGCGTTGCCCCCGCACCCCTAACCCACTTAATGAAACTCCCCCAATTGGACAAACGCTCACTCTTTCTACTTCGCTTGCTCGTTCTACTTCACTTACTCGTTCTGCTCCTCCGTTCCCACATCTGTCTCATATCTGATGTATGAGTTATACCTAACAATATGAAATGTGTTTATGTCAACAACTCAATGTTGTTTCAATATAAAAGTGAAATAAAGGATTGGGGTATTAAAAGGCCAGTTGATGAGTTTCAATATGATAAGTGGAATAAATGTGGACATGGGAGAAATAGAAATGTTCTTTGACAAACCAATAATAAGCACATATGTGGAAGTTTCATAATTAAAATTTGATCAAAATAACTCAAATGAAGCAAAGAATAACACTTTAACATTTAACGACATTAAAAATAGCTGAACTAAGAAAAAATATCTTTTTGAATGTACATGTGGTCGGTCGTGTGCATCGCACCATGTTGTTAGACGCATGACGAGATGTGATCCACATCATCATCTGCATGTGCGGATGAAAAAAATAATATTTTCTCCATCTCAAGAGTGAGAGAGAGATAGTTTCCCTTGTATTATATAATATGAACATCATCATCTACATGCACAAATGAAGAAAGTAATATTTTCTCCAACTCGAGAGTGAGAAAGAGATAGTTTGAGCTAAATGTTCATATTATATAAGAGAAAGATGTTGTGGTACATTTATAAAATAGAATGATGACGACGAAATGAAAAAATAGGGTTGAGGCAAGATTTAAAAATTATTGTTTATATTAATACATCATTTGAATCATATTTAAAAATTTTTATACAATTTTCTTAATTAATAATTTTAATTGATTATAAATCTTTATAGCCTTGTAGTCAATTAATTTTTTTTAAAATACTACTTTTATATATATATATACTTGATGAGTAGTATTTTGAGCTAGAACGAGCCGAACACGAATGAACACATCTTTGTTCGTGTTCGGCTCGTTAACTTATCGAACGAAATTAACGAGCCGAAAACGAGCTTCTTAATTATCTTATTTCCATTATGTTGGACTCAATAAAAAAATAAATCAAGAGTTTCATTGTGATTCAAATACTATAAGATTTTACATCATGTATCCATTCATTTGGAGTAATACATGGAATTTTTTTTTTTAGAAATTAAATAAATTCATTCAAATATTTAAAAAAATAAATGAGACATTTTCCTCCCTATTTTAAATATTCATAATATAAAAAAAATAATAGTTTTTTAAAATAGAGTTGCATGCAGGGCCCATTCACTATTACAATTTCTCTCACCATCATATCTTTTATCTAGCAAATTAGCATTTTCATGCATACCGCCCAATTCATATGTATTTACATATCAATCAACTACCTTTACCTTTTACACTTTCTTCGCTTTTAAAGAGCGTAATATTTATTTTCATGCATAAAAATGCTTATACATATATATAATCGGCTCGGTGAGATGAAACAAATGATATATCAAAATTAGTCTAATCTGAGTCTAACAAGCTCATTTTGAAGTCATCAAACTACTCTTAAAAATTTTCCGGATATATTTTGAAGGTCAAACGAATGTCTAATCGAGTGTCTCGATAAGATCCGACTCGATGAGATGAAGCAAATGATATATCAAAATTAGTCTAATCCGAGTCTAACAAGCTTATTTTGAAGTCATCAAACCACTCTTAAGAGTTTTCCGGATATATTTTGAAGGTCAAACGAATGTCTAATCGAGTGTCTCGATAAGATAAATCCAACGAGGCTAAGATTGTTCGATTTTGACATTGTTAATACACTCAAATAGTCAAATGTCCTTTAAACATTGTCTGATCGAACGAAACTCTCAGGACCATTTGATCAAAGTGGCGCATGTTTCTACATTAATTGCACATAGAACACTATAAATAAAACATTATCCATTTCATAAGAGGGAGGAGAGCTTGAAGCTTGAAGAAGAGCTTGAAGTTTTAAGGAGTTGAAGTTCGGCATGACTCCATCCATCGTCAACTTCAGCCGACCGCTGTTGATCTCCACCGATCGCCATCGACCGCCGTCCACTTATGAACAACGACATTAAAATTTGTAAGACTTTATAACATTTTCTCACGTGTGAGTCAAAGAATTTTTGTAATTATCAATTTATAGTGAATTTTTACAATCGGATCATACCCCGTTGTTTTTTTTATGGATTTTTCACGTAAAAACTCATGGTGTCACTACTCACAGTTTTTTTTTTATCTGAGCGTGTGTTGAATTCTCGCAACGCTAAGACGATAATCCATTACTCAATATATTGATGTTAGATACATAAATGTAAATCTTTATAAGACAAAAAATAATCGGAATACAAACATAAAATTCTAAATCGTCTACCTAATGGAATATCAAAATCTCTAAAATCTGACAAAATATTTAAAAATAAAATGTCTATAATCATAATAATATATAATATGTATTTTTCCTGACATAACACTTTACCTGTTAATGAAAAGGTGAATTTGACTATTAAAAAAAAAAGTTGATAATGAGTATTAATTTTTATAAAATTTTTGTAATTATGAAAATTTAGGGGGTTAGTTCTATAAATATAAAAATTTTATGTGCTGTATATGTAAAAACCCAGTCAATGTGCAATCATTTGAGAAACCCAACTATCCGTGTTCAAATTAAAAAGCTCCTCCGTACTCCATAGTTCCCTCCGCGCTCTCTCTCTCTCTCTCTCTCTCTCTCTCTCTCTAGTTCCCTCCGCGCTCCTTCTCTCTCTCTCTCTCTCTCTCTCTCTCTCTCTCTCTCTCTCTCTCTACACAGGAGGAACAGGGCAATAGCTCCAGAGAGCCGAGAATTGAAATCCAATCTGCGCTCTTCAATTTCTCAACTCAGATATTAGTTTGTACAAAGAGGAAGAATCATGGAAGGAGGCATACCCGATTCAGGTCCTTCAGCTTTCAGAGAGTGTTTCTCCCTCGCCTGGAAGAACCCTTACGTTCTCAGACTGGCCTTCTCTGCTGGGATCGGCGGACTTCTCTTCGGCTACGATACAGGTCGGTTTCCCCTTTTTAAATTTCACATCTATCGTCATTTCCTTAAGTTTATTTACTGATTGAGTTTTCGATGATTATTTATTTGCAGGGGTGATCTCCGGAGCATTGCTTTATATCAGAGATGATTTTTCGGAAGTCGACAGGAAGACATGGCTGCAGGTAATGAATATTGGAGACTTGTGTTCTTTGAATTTCTGTTTGTGTTATTCAATTTTAATTTCTTATTAAAACGTTTTTAAGACCTAGCTTTGCAGAAATAAGCTGATTGAGCAGTGAAAAGGGCTTTTTTATCGAAGCTCAAATTCATATGATTATTACCTGATTTCTGAAAAATTTTCATTTTAGAAAACTTTTGAAGTTTCAAAACCACCGAGATTGAATATATATATGGATAATTACATACAAACCAACTGAAACATTAATATTCACAAATTAAGCACCTATGTGATTTTTTTTTGAACTGCTGAACAAATGTATTTACGCGTGCCACGATCAAACTATTGAGAATTTGATAAAAATGGAAAATATGGGTAGGTTTTTTATCATGAATTTTGATATTTGAGTGGGACTTTGAATAATGGATGAAAGAGGGCGCTTGATGATTGATTTGTATATCACAAGTTTCGGGTGGTCTGTGTCTAATTGCCCATTATTTAAAAGAAAATATTACGTGCGGCTGGTCGTATGTCCGTATGTCAGTTTGAATGCGACCATGCTACGATTAATTGCACGATGGCCCATTCGGACCGTCGTCAGAATGTGCGTTTGTCGCACTTAATATTTGCTTTTTTTTAATTTATAAATATTGATCATGAAATATGCTAAATTTGTTTTGAGATGTGTGCAATACCTTATTTATAAATTAAAACTTATGTCATAAATAAAGTTAGTCAATAGATTAATGTTGGACTAATAATTGTAATGGGCTCTTACAATTGAGCTTCGATTGAATTAATGGAAATTTTGTGGTTTCGATGGTTCTTAGGTAATTAGTACAATATTATTAGGTGTTAGTGAGTCATTAGCGAGTCATTACATGATTTTTGTAAACAATTTATCTTTGTATTTTCTACATCATCGCTATCAGACGGTGTTTGGCTGCACCTAGTACTTAAGTTAATAGGATTTAGTAAATATGATAAATCTAGATTTATGAAATCCATATGCTTTAAATCCATAATAATGTTTGGTATAGTTAATATTAAATTTACTTAAATCTATTTAATCTGTTAGGTGTCCTATTTCAGGATTAAATTTTTTTGTGCACTAGTTCCGTTAAATTCATCTAAAAATCTGATTTTATAAATTCGAAGTGACATAAAAAAATTGACGGAGGGAAAGAAATTTGGATTTAGCAAATCTTTAGATAAATTTCATATTTTTTCATGTTTGGGTGAATTTATATTAAAATCGCACGCAAATCCTATTAATCCTACACTAACAAACATCCCCTTAGGGTTGCAACAATATATTAATTAAAAATTTGATCAGAATATTCAGACTCCTTATTTTCTGCCTAATTTATCTTGCCCATCAAATAAAAGCAAGAGTTTGAATCTTCTCAAACAACAAATTGTTCAATGTTGATGCCTTCAATTTACTCGGCACATAATTTTTTTATATTTATCACAGTAAAATGTTTGAATAGCAATATGAAACTTTGATATTGCTCCAAGTTTAAAATTCACCCTTCATTCTTCTAAAAAAATGATATTTTAGCTTACCTTGAATTCAAAATTCTCTTTTTGATCGCAGGAGAGTATAGTAAGCACTGCAATTGCAGGTGCAATCATAGGTGCAGCAATAGGTGGATGGGTAAATGATCAATTTGGAAGGAGAATTTCCCTCTTAGTTGCTGATTTCCTCTTCTTCATTGGAGCAGTCATCATGGCTGCTGCCAACGGCCCCATGCTTCTCATTGTAGGTCGTGTTTTTGTTGGTCTCGGTGTCGGAATGGCATCGATGACTTCTCCGCTTTATATATCAGAAGTTTCGCCTGCGAAAATCCGAGGAGCTCTTGTCAGCACCAATGGCTTCCTTATTACAGGAGGCCAGTTTCTATCCTACCTCATTAACTTGGCCTTTACAAAGGTGAGAATGATAAAACAACAAGAAACATAATCATAGTATTGCATTCTACTGAGTAAAGTGTCATAATAGTTTCTTGACTATTTACATTTGATCATTTTAGTCCAGAATCTATAAAAGAATCAATAAAAGTGATAAATTAGTTCTCATACTCTTTTAATATTGGCTGAAATAGTTCTCATGAAGGACTATTTTAACCCTTATTAAAAGAGTATGAGAACTAAATTTGCACTTTTAGAGACTATGTGGCTAAGGTGGACACCTACAAAGAGTCAGATGATCATTTTAACACTTTCCTCGCATTCTACTAGAGTAGACATACAAAATGGTCCTTAGATTTCTTAAGTGCTTTAATTTTATCCCAAATTTTTGAAGTGTTAAATTTAGTTTGTCAAATCTCTAAAATTTGACAAAATTGGTTCTGCCATCAACTTTGTCATAATAGAAATTGGTGGAATTTTAGGGTCAATCTCACTACTTAATATTAACTCAAAAGTTGACCCTGTAAAGTTATAAAAAGTTATCATAGAAAAACTCCCTCAACTAATTTAATTCAAAAATAAATAATAAATAAAGTTGATGGTAGGACCAAATTGATTGAAATTTAGTCAGGCAAGAGACAAATTGAACAACTTGAAAAAGTCTGGGATTAAAAAAAAACACTTTAAAAGTATAGGGACTATTTTAATAAATTACTCCGTTTTATTACTTAGGGTTTGTTTGGTTTGTTAAGAAGCAAATGCAATGAAAAGCAAAATTCTGTTTGGTTAAATTTATGAAAATGAATCATGATGCATCAATTTTATTTTGAAACAAACATAAAAATGTTACTTTTTAAACCTTGTAACACTAATTTTACTTTATTAGGCGCCAGGTACTTGGAGATGGATGCTTGGAATTGCTGGAGTACCAGCATTGCTGCAATTCATTTTAATGGCATATCTGCCGGAGTCTCCTCGTTGGCTTTACAGAAAGGTTCCTAATAACTAGATAGATTATAACAATCATATATGACAAATTGTAGTGCATTCTCTTTTGGTTCATTTGAGTAATTTATCAATAGAGGTGTACACGAGCTGAGCCTGAGTGACATCAAATGTTGTTCGGTCCCGTTTGTTAATTAATTAATCATGCCCAAATTTTTATTTGTGTTTGAGACTCACTAACTTGATGAGCTGAATATGAGCTATTTTCAAATATGTAGTTTACTAAATTTTACTCTCTCTCTCTCTCTCTCTCACACACACACAATTCAAGCATAATCAC
Source organism: Phalaenopsis equestris (assembly GCF_001263595.1). Lineage (NCBI taxonomy): Eukaryota > Viridiplantae > Streptophyta > Magnoliopsida > Asparagales > Orchidaceae > Phalaenopsis > Phalaenopsis equestris. The sequence continues at coordinate 619,842 of NW_018164444.1, forward strand.
ATCACATACACAGATATTCAAGCATAACCAAGCTATTGTTCAGCCAAACACAAATGCTTTGCTCGTAATTCGTTATATTCAAGCATAATCAAGCTATTATTTAACCAAACACAATTGTTTTGTTCGTGTTTCATTCATGAAATATACCAGCTTCCAAAAACCAGTTGAATTCAAGCTAATTATTAAGCCTGACACAGTCAAACATGAACCAAAAGCATTTTCGACGGCCCTACTTATAAAGATTGTTTATTTTCCATGAATTACAGGGAAAGGAGGAAGCAGCCACAACCATTCTTCACAAAATTTACCCAGCCAATGAAGCCGAAAATGAAATTCAAGAACTTAAGGAATCTGTTGAAGCTGAGATCAGGGAACAAGGCTCATCGGAGAAGATAAACATCCTAAAACTCATTAAAACGAAGACAGTTAGACGTGGACTCATCGCTGGTATTGGGCTTCAGGTATTCCAACAGTTTGTGGGAATAAACACAGTCATGTATTACAGCCCAACAATAGTTCAGTTGGCTGGATTTGCCTCAAATCAGATAGCGCTGGCGCTCTCACTTATAACATCTGGATTGAATGCTTTGGGGTCTATTGTCAGTATCTATTTCATAGATAGAACAGGAAGGAAGAAACTTCTCATTATTAGTTTGTGCGGAGTTATTCTTTCTCTTGGAGTTCTTTCGGCAGTTTTTCATCAAACTTCTACACATTCACCAGTTGTCGGTAAGGTGGAGACAGGACATTTTGGTAATTCTACCTGCCCAGCTTTTCAGTCTGTTTCAGCTACTTGGGATTGCATGAAGTGCTTGAAAGCTTCATCTCCTTCTTGTGGGTTTTGCGCCTCTTCCATCAACAAGGTAATAATCTGCCATAAGTACTTAAAACCTATGCTAAACTTTTTATTTTGGTTATAGTTTTGATGATTTTGATGGTGGGGCATTTACATACATACCACCCAAATCCTATGTATTTACATATGTAGCACCTAAAGTTTACCTTTTACTTTATATCATTAAAATCTTTTAGATCACATAAAAAATACTACCATTTTAACTTTTAAAAGGTGAAATACATCTTTTCATGAATAGATGGTATCAATTTAAAAAATGAAGTTTAGGTGCTAGATGTGTAAATACATAAGAATTGAGTGGTATGTATGTAAATTTTCCTTTGATGATTTGCATCAGCTACTTTTTATGAGTTTTGGGCAGTATTTTTTTGCTAAAGAAATTTAAAATGGTTTCAAAATATTATTTCAGGGTGTAGTTTCTTATTAAATTCAAAGTTTTGAAGAATTTCTTAATATACGAATTGATGGCTGATAGGATTCTCCGTAAAAATTAGGGCAGAAGAAATATCTTTTTACAAGGGACATCAAATACTCAAGATAAATAAAAGATGAGCACCTACAATGTGAGAAGCGGGCAATCACTCCCAATTCCTACAATTCGAGAGTCAGAAAATCTCTCCAAATCACTAACCCCTAAGATTCAAGCCTCAATCTCACGCATAACTCTAACCCTAAACATATTAGCCCTATTTATACTAAACAAAAATTAAATATAAAAGGCTAACTTGCCTTGGGTGCACAAAAGATATAAATACCCTCAGGCTTGACACCAATATAATAACACTCCCCTCCCAAAAAACACTTTATTCTTATGGTGCAAAAAAGTGGCGTCCCTCCTCCACCACAACTGTTTTTGTTTCATCATCCACCGTCTCTTCGTCACACACTATGAGAGCATGTAATGTTTGATCCTTACAACGGTGTCTTGAGGCAAACTTCTCATCTCACCGAAAACACAACCCTTTGTCTCGCTTCTCCCGAATCTATGTATCTGTAAGGTGTTTGATGGTTACTCCCAGTTGTGCCCATGAAGCTTGTCTTGTGAAACCTTTCTCTGGACTTCTACTGTTTGAACTTTTGGTATCGTTGTGGTTGTAGCAATTCAATATGATGTTTTTCCCGCGCTACTCATTATTATCTTCAACCAACTGTGCTAATTCCATAGTTTCTCCTAACTATTCTGATCTCAACAAGCGAAGTAATGCTCGAATCTTCAACCCTTTCATGAAGTTGTCTTCTAACACTTCTTCTGATATTCCCCTCAAACGACCAAATAACACCCCAAATTTCTTCTTATACTTCATGACGAATCTTTTCTGGACCAAAGCAAAAAAAAAAAAAAAAAGACTATGTAAATCCCCTTCCCCTAACACTTCTTCTGATATTCCCCTCAAACGACCAAATAACACCCCAAATTTCTTCTTATACTTCATGACGAATCTTTTTGCGACAAAAGAAAAAAAAAAAAAAAAATGCTTATGTAAATCCCCTTCCCTTGTGGTTCTAAAGCACCCCACCAATCAGTCCTTTTATTCTTCTCATGTTTGGATTGGTTGACATGTTCTCTCCATTGATACCATGGAAGATGCGTTACTTCCAAACACAAAGCCACCGCCATCATATTTCTTCATCCACCAGCCGTAACACTGTCATTGTCGGTCCCAAGTCCCGGATGCGAAAAGTGGAGGGTTGTTAGGTAGTTGAAAACCATATAAATTTTTTGTTGAAAAATCATGACATGAATCATTTAAATCATTGTGTAAATGTTAAGACATCCTCTGAAAGCGAGGTGCTATATGATCAAAATACAGTGAAAAATATACAAGTGGCACTACACCGACATTCGGGTGTAATATCAAATAAACAAGAAACTAATATAAATGATGTGGACAAAGATAATTGTCCATGAAACTAATATTAGGATAAAATTTTAAAATATAGGTACTCTCACATATAAATTAATGAAATTAGTAGATAGTATGACTCATAGGAAAATTAATATCTTATGTATTTAAGAAACCATAAATTAATGAAATTAGTAGATAGTATGGCTCATAGGAAAATTAACATCTTATGTATTTAAGAAACTAATGCCGCTTTTGTTTCTGCTTCTTCGTTGGCTTTTAAAACCTGCAGCTTTTGTTTCTGCTTCTTCGTTGGCTTTTAAAACCGTGTTCGTCTAAGGCGTGTTTTATTCAAGCAATCGGTCATTGGTTTTTAAAACCGCGGCGCACTTTAAGGCTTCCAAGTAACCGAATTGCTTCATTCGTGTCCGCGTTCTTATGTCTGAAATACCCAGACGCATTTGGAATAAATGGAGTAGGAATGCTCTATAGCTGATTATAGTGGTCCTAGTTGCAGAGTTTGTCATAAATGGTGTGTAGAATATACTCACATACTGTACAGCTAACCTATGCTAATTTAGGATTGTTTGAATTAGAACACGCTTCGGATTGGTTTCATGCAGAACTCCTTTCAACTCATGGTTCCAATGTTTCACTTAAAATATATAAATAAATAAAATAAGAAGGTTCCAGTGGTTTACCTTTTTTTTTAATTATTATAGGGCATCTACATACATATCAACCAATTCTAATGTACTTGCATGTCTAACACCTAAACTTCATTTTTTTTACATTTGTACCACACAAATCTTCATTCCAAATGAAAATACTAATATTTTAACTTTTAAATTGTGAAATACATCTTCTCACGTGTAGATAAGGTGGCACATATATAAAAATCGAAGTTTAGGTGTTAGGTATGTAAATACATAAGAATTAGCCGGTATATATGTAAAACTTACTTTTCTTTTTTTGTTGCAGCTTTATCCAGGAGCATGCCTGGAATCAAATGATGATGTGAAGCATGAATGCCATAAAGAAGGAAGGCTATGGTACACCAAAGGTTGCCCAAGCAAATTTGGCTGGATTGCAGTGGTTGGCTTAGCTCTTTACATAATTTTCTTCTCTCCAGGAATGGGTACTGTCCCATGGATAGTAAATTCTGAAATTTATCCTCTAAGATTTAGGGGAATATGTGGTGGAATTGCTGCTACAGCTAACTGGATCTCTAACCTTATTGTGGCTCAGTCATTTTTAACTCTTACACAGGCAATAGGAACATCTATGACTTTTATGATTTTTGGGATTATATCCGTTGTTGCTTTATTTTTCGTGCTGATTTGTGTGCCGGAGACGAAGGGTCTGCCGATCGAGGAGGTCGAAAACATGTTGGATAACAGAGATTTAAAGTTCAAGTTTTGGAGAAAAAGGTCTGTTAAGGCTAAACTTCTTGATGATTTGAAAAAGAGTTCTGATGTCTGATGTACCGTTTATAGTTGATTTTGAAGTTTGTACTCTATTATTATATCTAAGGGGTTTAGAAAGCTTTGTTGGTGTTCGGCTCGATCATTGGCATGAGTTCGATTGATTTTTATAAGTTTGCATATATGAGTTTAACACAAGCAAGACCTTATTTTATTGTTATCCTTATGTATAAAAAAGGGAAATTTACATATGTAACATATAATACTTATGCATTTACATGTCTCATGCCCAAACTTTCATATTTATATCTATAGCACCTTAATGCTTTAAACCCATGCATGAAAATATGTATTTTGATGTGGGTTGTTGATACAAACCCAAAATGTGAACGTGGGCAAGCGAAGGGGACACGATAGGCAGAGCAAAATTGTGTCTGTCGTGAAGCAGGTTCAGGATTCAACTCTAGCAGTCTTCTGATCTGGGAGCAGTTGCAATGAGATTTCTTGTTCTTTTTGGCTATCACAAATTCACTGGATCCATATTTCTTATTTATTTATTTCTAGTCACATTATTTCTAATAGGAGCGTAACGTGGGCAAGCGAAGGGAACACGATCTCCAGAGCAAAATTGTGTCTGGCGTGAAGCAAGTTCAGGATTCGACCCGAGCAATATTCTGATCTGGGAGCAGTTGCAATGGGATTTCTCTCTCTTTTTTGCTATCACAAATTCGGTGGACCCATATTTCTTTTTATTTATTTCTAGTTAGATTATTTCTATTAGGAGCCTATTAATGTATTGTATTTTTGTTGTTTTGGAGACTTTTGTTTGTTTTTAAGTTTTTGGAGATTATAGTCTTTGGTTTCTATCGTAAGGAGTGTTGTATTATTTTTCTTTTGGAAGTGGCGTGTTTGTATTTTGCTTAGGATTAGGGGGTGAACCTCATCATTGTCCATACTTGATGTTTTGTCACCTGCCTTGTTGTTTTCAGTAGGGACGCCCGTCAAACAGCTCAAATTTGTTGTCCAACACTAGATTTCATTATTTAGCCCCCTCAAAATGCTATTGATCCCACACATTTCATTCCTTTGTTATTCCCCAACCACCTAAACCCTAAATCCACTTCCCAAACACCTTCTAGTAGCCCTAAAGCGATATCATCAATTTAGAGCCAATCAAACTCTAAACTTTATGAATGTCTTTCTTGTTCTAAATTAAAATTAAAAAAAAAAGTTATTCCTGTCATACCTAAACAATTCCTACCGCAACTTCTAACCCTAACACTAAAATTTCAAAATCAGATCTTCCTACATCTGTAAAAAAAATTAGTTTGTCTTGCACCCTAATTATAATACGAATGACATGCCCAAATGAGCTTTTCATTATATATGATAGGTATTAATATTCATCCGCTAAGGTGTCCAACGGGTGAGTAGGTTACATGGCTTTCTTAAGGGTATAAAAGTCTTAAATCATCTCTGATCCATGTACAAGGCACTTCCTTATCGACAAACATTTGTAGTTTGTTTGCTCCTTGGGCGAGTCGCTTTCTAATGATGAATGGCATGGTCTATGTCTGATCGAGTTTTTGTAAGGCTTGGTTGTGTGTTGTTGGGTCAACCTTTTTTATAACCAAGTTCACTTATCTGGAAAAGTCTTTTCTTTTACGTGCACATCATAATATCACGTAGTTCTCCTTTTGATCTCATCATGCTTGAGGGTTGATTTGATACATTCTTCTTCTAATAAGTTGAGTGTGACCTCGACTTTTCTAGTCCCTTCTCTGAATGTGCATCTGAGCTATTTAATTTCATGTTATATTTCTTGAGAGTTTTGAAGGTTTCTTTTAAATTCTTTATATGTTACTCGGGTGTTTTACTTTTAAGGAGCATATCATCGACTTAGACTTCGATGTATTTTTTTTCTAATTCGTGAAGATAACATCCATCATTTTTTGATATGCGACGCCGGCGGCGTTCTATTATAACAAAAAACTCTCTAGTGATGAACACAATTTTTTTGAACATCTGTCTAGTGCATTTAATTTGGTGATACTCAAGGATGCTCATTATTTAATGGTCGGTCGTCACATCCAAAATTGCATTGATCTTGGGTAGAGGATATCTATACTTAAGGCAGGTTGTGTTGAGGCTGATGAACTCCACACACATCTGACATTTGTCATTCGCCTTCCAGACCATCACCACATTTACCACCCAGTTTAGTATTGGACCTCTTTGATATATTATGCTTCCAACAACTTCTACACCTCTCTGTTTCGTTATGCTAGTGTGATGGCTCCTCAGCCTCACCTTCTACTTGACAAGTCAACCGAGGGGTATATATTGAAGCGATGGCATGCTATGTTGGTGGAGACTCCCGACATCTTTTTGGCTGACCAAACAAAAACATCTTGGTACTCTCAAAGCATCAAGGTCGCTTCCTAGTTGGGCATCCAACAATAAGGGTTCCCGGTGCATGTTACAGACAACCCGTAGGTAGCAGGCGTGCGATTGCTCCAGATCCCTGCTGATGGCGATGATTTCTGTGTCACCAGAGAATTTCACTACCATGGGATGAGTCAAGATGACTGCCTTTTTAAATATTGAGTAGTGGTCGGCCAGAGATGTTATTTTATGTCACTGGCGAGTCGACCACGATGAAGTCCACCATGATATCAAACTCCACCCCCACACCCAAATGTGATGGGCAAAGTGAGAACATTCAGTGCTTCCTTCTTCTTCTTGGAGAAGCCATACAAAGGCTCAGATGTGGCTATCAAATGCTCGGTCTCAAGATTCATCTTGTTGAAAAAAGCTTTGAACGAGATGTTTGCCGACCTACCAGTGTAGATTAAGATGTTCTCAATTTGGAAGATGCTAATGAGGGGGGGGGGGGGGGGGGGGGGGGTAGGGGGGTGATGTCGATCACATCATTGTAAGGATTGCTCCTAGCAGATAAATCTTCATATCTAAATACGATAAGGGGATGGCACATGACCTGTTGTTGGGATAAGGTGGCCATGCATAACTTGTTGGAGCGAAGCCTTTTCAAGCGTCCTCGTCAGGAAGCTTCAATCATGTTTCCTTTGATGACTTTTGGGTTAACTCTCGTGATGTGTATGGTATGAGAGCATATTGACACATTATGGTCTCCTTCGATCAGGACCTTTCCTTATCCTTCAGTGACTGTCCTAGGCACAATGAACTCTTTCAATTTTTCGGCTATAATGAGTTATTTGATCATAGTTCGGAGGTATTGACATTCCTTTGTGTCATGCCCGTGGTCTCGGTGGTAAGGAAATACCTCTTCAGGTCTCAGGCATATTCTCCAGCTTTCATGGGGCGGGCTCCCAAAAGAAGTCTTTATTCTAGATGGCTTCCACCACATTTAACGTTCGGTTCAGAGAGCCCTTTTTTCGCCATCTAAACCCTCAAAATAATCAATTGGGGAATCTTATGAGTTGGAGGTTGCCTCTTTGAATAACGATCCACCTGGTGCTCTTGATTCTGCCCCCAACCCGCACTCGAGCATGCTGTATTTTTTGGTGCTTGCTTTTCTTGGTAAGGGTGAGAGTGATTTTCTTCATATCATGGCCACGTCAGTGGTCACAAGGGCTGTTTGGCTTCCACTTGCCCCTGCGAGAATTCCTCTTCAACATGGGGTGTTGTGGTGCGAGTTATACTCTTTAATTAATATATGATTGTTGGCAAGTTATTGCAACTCCGCCAACATCTTTGGATGTTGCAAACTCAACTCATAATAGCAGAGACCTTCTCCTTGCTCTTGTGTGAGGGTCACATGGGTGATTGTGGGCTCAGGGTTGGAAGTGGGTTATAAATGTGCACACAAACTGTGTCCTTGTCGTGGCAGTACTAATGAATGGGAGTTATTTTAGGGCTTTTTGTGTATCGCCGAACTACATTATAAACATTCTCTTGAATTCTACAAACGAGGTGATCGTACTAAGTAACAAGCTATTGAACCACTGAAGGGCAAATTTCTTTAGTGTCATGAAGAAGAGTTGACACTTTAGTGCATTTTTTTATCCTCACGATGCACACTACTAATTTAAAAGCGGAGTTATGATCATATGGGTTTGACTTTCCTTGGCAAGGTTCTTAGCTTGGGATTTTGAAGTGTTCATGTACCTCAAATTCATTGATCTATCGGGAAAAGGCATCCTCTAAAGAGTGGGTTACAAAGCATTCAAATGTCCTTAGTTGTCACAGACCTGGGGTACCGATCATGCCTAGGGTGCCGATCATGTGATATCGAGGCAATACATGTTGTTGCTCATGCTTAGAGTTGGCGACGAGGATCTTTCAGTGTCATCAACAAATCTTCTCTAAAATGCAGGAGCTACTGGCTGGGAAGGTGGAGCCATTCTTTGGGCAAACATTTCTCTGATCATCTTCAACACATGCTCCTTGAGTTGTTAAATTTGTTGGGTTACAAACTTTTCAGGTGCACTTCATATTGCATGTGGTTTCTCGGTGGCCTTCTTCTCCTTGTGTTACTCATCTTCTTGTTTGTGGCATGATTCATGCTTACTGCGCATTTGAATGATGTTGAACCCAGATTTTTCCTTAAATCACACCCAAGGAATAGAGAGTAAACTTAAGAGAGAGAGGGTGTGTGTGTGTTTTTGAGGAACGGGAAGAATTGTTGAGAGAAGAGAGAGAGAGAGAGAGAGAGAGAGAGAGAGAGAGAGAGAGAGAGAGAAAATGCTTGTATTGAAGGCCTTCTCTACATAATTGCTTTTTCTAGCCCCTTATTATATTTAATTTTCTCTATATTTAGAATGTCCAAGATCTTGATAAAATGATGCTTTCGGATCTATCCCGCCTCAGGTTCCAAGGCTCAGGCCTTTCATATTCCAAAAGTCAACTTTCAGTTGAATCGTTGGGATGCAGAGGAGGATGCATCCGAATTTGCATAATAGCCTTCCAATCATTTTTGATTTTCCATATTCAACTTTGGTTACCTATTGTTAGATGCTCTTTTTCCATAAATTTGGTTCCAAACAATTTGCTTTGATCACTCGGCTTCGTGCACTTGACATTAGTTACTCGACCTCGGGCATTTAACCTTGGTCACCCAACCATAGGCACTCAACCTTAGTCACTCGACATCAACCACTAAACTTTGTTTTGACTTCAAGCACTTAACCCTAGTCACTCGATCTTATCTTTTTTTCCTTTTTCAGGGCAATTTTCTGACGAGTGGTGAGCTCGAACCGTTGAATTCACAATAACATGGACTTTTCGATTAATAACAACATGAATATTTACTTTATGACTATAAATAAGTTTTAGGAGTTTCGAGTTTACGATTTAGTGTTAGGGATTGTGTTTTAATATTTAGCTGGTTCATGTCTTTTATGCTTAAACTCTTGGGGTAGGATTTATGCTTTATTATTTTTATGCTTTAGGGTTTATGACAAATGTTTAAGCGTTTAGGGTTTTCACGTACAAGGCTTAGGCCATTAGGCTTAGGGTTTAAAGGTTCGAGGTTTAAGATTTTTAGAGTCTAGGTCTAGGTTGTAGGGTTTAATGTTTTTTAATTTTGTGATTTTATATAGATTTAAAATTTTGGCTTTAGGGTTTAATTTTAGGCTTAAGATTTAGGGTTTAGAATTTTATAATTTATATTTTAAAATTTAATGTTTAGTAGTTTAAACCGACCAAACAGCTCCTAATTAGGGCTGTCAAAACGACTCATTGTTCGCGAACAGCTCGTGTTCAGCTCGTTAAGAAGCTCGTGTTCGACTCGTAATTTCGTTCGATAAGTTAACGAGCCGAACACGAACTAAGATGTGTTCGTTCCTGTTCGGGTCGTTTTGGCTCGAAATACTATTCATCTAGCTCATTTCATCTCGCCCCGCAAATAGATCTCTTTCTTCTACGAATTTCGTTCTCTGTGCCCCCTTTCTTCAAATCCCGTTTTCGTAGACGATGTCAGCCTCGTCGTTGTCCTTCTCAACGTCAATCCTTTCTTTTGGGCCGCGGGCGCCGGTGCTGGCGGGGGATATAGTATTTTTAAAAAATCTAATTGCTTACAAGACTACAAAGATTTATAATCCATTAAAATATTGATTAAGGAAATATAACAAAAATTATTAAATTTGATTCAAATAATGTTTTAATATAAATAATAATTTTTAAATCTTACTTAAATTATTATTATCTTATGATTATATCTCATGACTATATAATTAAGATTGTTAAAATGATTCTAAACACTGATATACTTTTTGCTCGAAATATAAACGAGCCGCCTAATGCTAAATAACACTACCAATCCTTCTGCAACTTCTCCCGTCCGGTCTCCACTTCTCCAATGGCATCCGCCCCCTCGAAGCTCTACTCAGGTGAGCTCATTTCATCTCGCCCCGCAAATAGCTCTCTTTCTTCTACGGATTTCGTTCTCTGTGCCCCCTTTCTTCAAATCCCGTTTTCGCAGACGATGTCAGCCTCGTTGCTGTCCTTCTCGACGTCAATCCTTTCTTTTGGGCCGCGAGCGCGGGCGCTGGCGGTGGAAACCACACCGCCGCTGCGCTCACCTTTGCAAAATTTCTCGACCATGTCAGGTCCTCCATCCCCTCTTTCTCTCTTCTTGAAGGATCGGAACCAGATAGTGAACTAACCCTAGACATTTCACACTTTGTTCATTTCAGGTGATTCCGTTTTTGAATTCTCTTCTGCTTATGAATCAGCTGAACCAAGTGGTTCTCATTGCGACTGGCATCAATTCGTGCGGCTACATCTACGATTCCGGCAGCAGCCTCGATGTAAGCGATAAGGTGTCGGAGGTTTCATCGGAGGTACTACGGAGGTTGGGGGAATTCGTCTACAAAGACCGAAGGGTTGTGAAAGGCGCTGAGAGTGCCATGGGCAGTAACGTGACTTCCCTGCTCTCTGGGTCGCTTTCTCTTGCTCTTTGCTATATACAGAAGGTTTTTAGGTCTGGCGCAATACATCCCCAGCCCAGAGTGTGTATCTCTATTCCTTCTCTACTCATTTTATTTGGCTCTCTTCTCTTTTGTTAGAACAATCTTAATATTTTGTTGTGTCAATTCAATTTCAATGCTATGCATGTTGTCTGGATTTATTATTGCTTGTTTCCTTTTTTTCTCCCCCGAGATTTGACTTTATCTACAAGTAACTGCGTCATGAAGTCAAAATCTCTTTGTAATGAGAATCTTGGATACGGCTTCTCCTGTATCTACTTTGACTGTATGAATTAAAATGTAACCTAATTGGATGAGGTTATGAGAATAGTGTAGGTACTATGAATATCAAGTTCGTTTGTATTGAAATATACATGGGAAAAATTGGCTAAGGATATTTTGATCAAATGTTTTATCAGGATAGATATTGAAACCACTGGATTTGCTTCAAGGTGAGTGCATTAAAAAATTGGACTTATTCCATATATATTGCAATTATCTTAAATAAATCAAAACACTTTTTCTAGTGCGAAAAAAATATTTTATTCGACATGGTTGTTAATGCGAGCATACCGTGTCATTGTTGTATAGTTAATATGTTGTACGAATGAATTAGGAGGGATTGAATTGGGTTTGTGATTTATTTCATACAAATGCTTAAGCTAAGTGTAGGCCAACCAAAATTATATTAACAACTACCAACATTTTTGAACTATTGAATGTGGAAGTTCCTAAGTACTTTTCTCTGCTCAAACCTTTTTTTTAAGTTAAATTTCCAGCTAAATCAATTGCCAATTCCCTAAATTCAAAGAAAAGTTGTTCGTATATACATCAAGGGTCTGTTTGGGACAACTGCAGCTTTTCTAGCTTATCCAGTTAAATAACTTATCCTGACAAGCTGCTGATCTGCAACTGATCTGGATAAACTGACTGACGTTTGGTTTGTGCGTTTGAAAACAGCTGATTTGCAGCTATTACTGGATAAATGACCATTCTGCTTCTATGCAGTTGTGTTGTTTGCAAGAGAACTGTCGTGGCTATATATTTGATAGTTTAGAAAAAAAATCCTATTTCCATGTCATATTCTATACATTTCATGCCATCATTTTAAGCTATAATCCCATCCAAATTCTTTAGAGCAACACAAGTATTTTTGAAAAATTTACCACCATTTCAGCCCACAAATAACTAGCATAAATATATATTAAGAAATGTCAGATGTAGAACCACTTCAACAATATACTTAGATGCTAAATATATATTGAAAAAAGTGCATAACCACTTCAAAAACAGAACAAGATGCTATCCTTACGAAAGCATTCTCTAGGCAATATGGTTGCTTAAAACTAATCAATTTTTTATGCATTAGCTATTCTTGTTGTGCAATGTTTCCAATTCTAGATGATAGCAAAATAACATGATGTTCGCAATATATATATATATATATATAATATACATACATACATATGCCTTATAAAAAATTAAAAGAAAAAAGGACTTACTTGAAACTGATTTACAAATACAATCTTTCCAAACTCTTTCGTGTTATATGCTGAAAAGTAAACTAGAGTTGCATAGGTATTTCTGGAGCCCATATCATAGAATATTACATGCCTAGAATTGTTTGAAATGTTTGTCAATGCCATACTGCAAGGCAGCACTAGAATGCTCATTAATAAGACAAAGCACATTGATTCCAACAAACTGTGCTGTTTGAAGCACCCCCCTCTGCTCCGTCTGTCCAAAATAAGGTGGAACGGAGATCACTGCATCCTTGATCAGCGACCTCGTGTGTGATTCCGCCAAGCCCATTTTGTATTGAAGGATCATCGCCAGCAACTCTTCCGTCGAGTACACATTCCTCCACGTCAAGCCCATTCTTTATTGAAGGACCTCATGTGTGATTCCGCCAAGCCCATCATTCTCTAGAATCCTCATCTGTTTTGAATCAGCTAGTCCTTTGTGATCCGATCGCCAATATCCTCCCCGTATGAAGCCATCATCGTCGTTCAACTATTGTTCCCACCCTCCACCACGCAGATACGGTTGCTGTCCTCCGGTTCTTCTCCTGCCCAACCCCCCTCATCTTTCACGTCGCCTCCCTCCCCATCTATATCGTCGGTCCCCACATCCTCCACCATGTTCTCTTCTCACCCAATACCTCTCTTCTTTCCCGCATCATCCCTTCCTGCGCGGCAAGAGCGATCGATCGAGTCAACAAAGATCGGAGGAGACGAGAGAAGAAGGGAACAAGAGTAAAAATCCGCTCGACTCGAATTCAAGACGCGGGTCGCAGGGTCGATCCCGCAGCCTCGTCTATTAAGAAACTTCGTCCCGCATTTTCGGGATACTGATCCAACGTGCGAACCAAAACCTTCGTTTAGTATTTTGAAATCTCCGACCGCGCAAATAAGCTCACCCAAACGCAACCTAAATCTAACAAATTTACACATGCACATGACATACAATTGACATTAGATAGTTTAGTTCAACATTGAGGGTCACATGAGAGTTTCTAGAATTTATTTTATTCAAGGAAGGAGATACCAGAGATCATGAAATTTCATTGTTCAGTGAAATCCAATCTAACCATATTCTTTTATATCAAATGTCGAGGAATGAATCACTTAAGTTGGAGTAGGGCTCTATAAATGATTAGCAACCCTTTTTTATTTAAAAGTTGCTAGTAGACTTTCTTAAAATTTCTTTCGAGGCACTCGCCCCAAGTATGCCTCAACATGTGTTGCCCAATAAGCACTTCAAAACTTAAATTTTTTTTAGACTGGGCAAGGTTTATGATTTTTTTTATTCAAGATGTACGTATATACGCTATAAGTGCACGCGGCGAACAACTCAAATTAACATAAACTTATTTTATAGTTTTTAATAGTAGGTTTTAAACTTTAAGGTTTATAGTTTAGACCAATTTAAAGATGGTGGATATGAGCTTTTATACTTTTTTTAAGCAATTTTTTTTAGATAAATTGTTTTATTTTAATCAAATTGTTTTCATTTTATTTTAATTCTTTTTAAGCCTTCTTTTAACTTCTTTTTTTTAGCATATTTTATTTCCAGTTTTTTTAAAATTTGATTGTTTGGTTTCCTTAAACTTTTTTAATTTTTTTTAATTTATTTATTTTTTAATTTGAATTGGTTTATTTTTTTAGTAGGATTTTGGCATATTGATGAATTATCTTCAAATTTGTGTTTTATTATTTTTAGTTCAAGGCCCATGCCCCACTTTTCTTTAAGGCTTATATCTCACTTCAATGAGGCTAAACACATTAGCTCTAAATTTTCATTTTTCTTAAAACTTGACAATTGGTGAGGTTTAAGAACTGATATGTTGACCTTTGAACATATTTTTTAAACTTTGGCGGACAATTTCATGCACTTTTTTGTGCTTTACCATTTTAATATTACAAATCTTACAAAAAAGCTTGGAACAACTCTACCATGGTGTGGTATGGTCATCGATTAACATATTTTAGAATTAACCAGTATTGCATTGTTTTGAAGAAGTTTGACTCCATGTTTGGAATTTTAGCTGTTTGATGTAAAATATTTCTACAATATCCAATGTTAAAGTGCAAGGATATTAGAAATTTCATTGAAACGACATTCTAATTGAGTTTTTTTGGTGTATATTGTATGACAAACTATCTATATGCGACACATCTTTTGAAGCAAGAAAATAGATAGAATAATTACTAAAACTTTTAGAAGATATGAGCGCTGGGATTAGTAGAATCATGAGGAGCATTTGATATTCAGTTTTAGTATGGGCGAATAATTATTAAAAAGAACTGGCGAAGGATAAAATGTTTCCATGCCTTTAATTTATTATAATGAAGGGGATATGACTGAAAATATAATTTTTAGAGTTAAAAGTGAGCGGTCAGAATGGAAAATTATTTACTACAAGATAGTATCATATGATAAATTTTACAAAATTACTATTACATCCCACAATATGGATGAGAAGTCAATGTTAGCTAAGTTGAGCATTTAAAAAAAGAGGAGATTTTAAGATGGAATTGTGGTAAAATTTGACGATAGATTTTGAAGTGATTATATTGGAGAGACAATGGGAGTTACACCTACTAATATTGAGCTAAAATTGGTTTGGACATGTATAATAGTAGGTAGAAGTTGAACCAGTAAGACTGATAGATAAGCCTAATTTGGAGTGATTAGTAAGAAAAAAGTGATAAAACCGAAGGCAACATGGATATAGTTTGTGAAAAATTTGCACAAAATAGAGCTAGCAACATATGCAATCCTTTAGTGGGAGTAAATGATGAATGAGGATCATAAAGTTGATCATAAATAGTTGCCATTAGGATAATTTTGATGATGTTGGCCATGACAAAGCGGAACCAAATTTGGTCAGTTGTGAAGCTCTAGAATCTTAACGTTCATATCTTACTAATAATATGTACTCAAAATCTATTGATCAGATTAAAGCTGTAAGATAAATCTGCAAGTTCTGATTATGTATTGCATGAGAACTTCTGATGCTATTGTTCACAAATATCATTAATTATTGGAGATTTTTAACCATGGGTCGTTCATTGAGTTTATTTGAGCAAGATGCTATCTTAGGAGAAGCTTCCGTTTTTTTTTCGTTAGCTGGAATTGCATTATCAAGCTTTCTTATTTAGGCTATTTTTTGGCTGTTACAAATCACGTATTTGATTAAAATTATATGTAGAGTATACGCACACGTAAATTTGCTTTTTTTTTTTGCTTTGATCTTGTTTTTTTACCAGGAAGAAAACATTTTATTGTTATTATGCCAAGCCTATTTCTTTTCCTTGATGATGTATGACATTTTTTTTATGAATATGTCTAAAATCTGTTGTTATTATTTATATTAATATGCACTACATATTGCAGCCTTCCAGCTAAGCCTCAATTTTTTTTTTTTTTTTTTTGGGTGTGAAGTAACTATCAAGGTCTCATGTTACATTCCCCATTTTATTCATTCATCACCTGGTGGTCTACGAACCTTTTTCTTAAGGATTTAATTTAATGTCAAGTACGTTTTATTTGCTCGAAAAGAAATGGCTATGCTGAGTACTGGATACTGTAATCAAATTGTAAGTAAACTGAATAATCTCCGAGCTTAGTGAGGCAAATTAAAATTCCTTTGTTTTCAATTCTGTTCTCTCCCAACAAATCTATGGTATAATTCATTTTTTGTTTCTAATTATGCTCGTTTTAATGTATGGCCATCTGGATTTGCGACACAGTTTTGAATTTTTTTGATGTATAGGACATTAATTTCCTTGCTATTGTGGAATTGAGCTCCGTGTTAATTGTTGAGTTTAAGTACTCCGAGCATCTATTTTTATGCATGGTACATGCTGCTCATCTCAACATTGCAAGCTGCACAATGCACATTGGTTTTGGTATTTTGCTATGCATGATGTCTATTGCTTTAATTTATGAATGATGTATTGCCTTTTCAGAGCTGGATTTTATTTTTGTAAGCTATATGATTAGATAATTATTTTATTGGTATCCCTTTGCACTAGAAAAATGAACCATCTGTGTGAGCTTTCTAACTCGAGCCTACATGTTGGGTTAACTTGCTTTCTTTGAAAAATGCACGGCATCATTACTTTTCAAATTTATTTCTTTACAGATTTCACTAAGTCCATTTTAAATGGACTCATTTAATTGTCATAGAAAAAGTTCACTTAATTTTTATTTCATTATTGTTGATTCATGTAATATAGGCCATCAATCTAACATGTTTTGACAGATTCTGTGCTTGCAGGCATCTCCAGATGGACCAGAGCAGTATGTTTCTAGCTTTTTTAAAATCATCTGTATCATTTGTTTTATGTGGTTCAACCATCTAGAGGTGATTTTGCAGATATGTTGCAGTGATGAATGCAATATTCTCAGCACAACGTTCCATGGTATCAAATACATACATTTTTATACGTCATCCTGTTATAGCTATGATTTAGAATTTTATTCCTGCTAAAGTGAGGTTAATTTTTTGTTTCACAAATGTTAATATATAATTCTGCTTATTTTAGGCTGTTTTTTTATCAAACTTCTTAGTTTAAGCAAAGCCTAACTGTCCACTTTTTTTTTTCTATTTTTATCAAACGTATTTGCTAGTTTTTTGTCTGGTAAAGCGGGGATATTTCTGTCTCATAAATGTTATGATTTCTGATCATGTTTGGTAGGTATTTTTAGGAAAATTAGTTTTGGTTGTTTCAGCAAAGCATAACTCTATCGCAGAATTGCCATCCTTCTAATCAAGCATCTGCAACCTTATATCATAGTATCCTTTTCTTTTGATGAAATGCACTTGTATCATTTGCATTTGAAAATGTAAGTTTCTTCGCAAATCAGAAACAGTTATGTATCCTGTGCTAAAGTTAAGCTCATGGGTTATGTGATAACTGATGAATAATTTGGAAGGCAATACCACAACTTTTTGACAGTAATTTATGGTATTCTCTTCATCAAATTCTAGCAATTTATAACTTGAGTTTTATTGTCTCATCTACTGCAGACACTATCTCATTTCCTTATTGTTTTGAAGTTTGATTACCAAGGATGTTCTATTCATGTCACAACTTATGTCCTGGAGTCGGTTGTTTTTGAAATATTGGTATGTAGTGTACCTTCATGTCATCAATATGACAATATCTGACATATCATCAAAGGTATCTGTCAAAAACATTTGAATTATTAGTATTATTTTTTGTATTGAAGTGGGTTACTTTTGTGGTTTTTTTCATGATTCAATTGACCTTTTTGAAATATTCTTTTTAATTTCATTTTCAGTTTATTATTTTCTTATCCTCTCATTGCATAAAAATGTAATATAAACAGAAGATGCTTATATATTTAGAAATCATCAATAAATATTGACAAGAAATTTTGACTATTTATCTATCTCCTCCTCTTCTTTTTCTCTCTTGGTGGATTCTCATTCTCTCCTTTCCCTTTTTATCTTGTTTGTATCATTTGGTATTAGATTCAAGTTCTATAAAAAAAATATTTTTATTGTCTACTTTAGGCAAGATATCTCAAATATTATTTGTTAATTCCAAACCTGCCAATGCTACAAGTAGATCAAACAACTCACTAGACTGCACACATGCTTGCTTATTAAAGCACTTAAGTGCTACATATATAAATTTCCTGCATGATGTTTCAAGAAAATTCACAAAGCAGGCTGTTCTTGGAGCTGATGCTTGATTTGTAGCATGATGCAAGTCTAGCTATCGAATGATCCTACAAAAATAGGCTTCCTGCATCATGGGCTCATCAAATATGCTGATCAATCTAGCATTTTGAAATATATCAAAATTGTTGCTCTTTTGCCTAAGAAGACTGTAGGGGATGTCGACTTGAGGTTTCGATGGATTAGTTGGAAGGAAAGTAACAAACTGTGAAAACTTGAAAAATCTAAAACTGGGAAGAAGCATAATGACAGAAAGGAAAAGATGGTGAATTCTTCTTTTGTGGAGAATATGCATCAACTAGGCAATGTAGCATGTTATCCCTCTATAATGCATCCAATGAGTCACAACTATCTGTTATTGATTGAAGCTCCTGTCTTCAATGATACGAATCCGCTGCACTTAAATTACGTACTAGCAAATCTTGCTGCATATGTGTTTGTTTTGTGTATCGAAGGCCTCTATACGTGCTTTTTTTAGTGTGATAGGGATGACAACGTCAGATTGTCAATTAAGTACCCGTACGTGATTTTCTTAGCGTGGTGAGGAAAGCCTATTATTATGTTCATTTTGATATTGGTTCAAAGATCTATGTACGCTTTAGCTAGCATGGTGGACAAAGACTTTAGGCCTTTGTGCAAACCACTCATATGCACTTTTTTTGCTTGGTGGTAAACCCTTAGGCAAGGGTGACAACAGGGGGTTGTTGAATTTTCGATTGAAAGAAGAGATGAATAGACAAAAAAAATCTTGTGACTTTGAACAAATATGTAAAATGTTTCAAGTAAAAGAAGTATGATGCAAGTAAGGAACCAATAGAACTTGAGCAGGACTAGAATACAGAATTGGACAATCTGGGACTCTATACCTTATGTCTAAGCATGAATGAAGCCTGCAAGGAACTCGTTGGCTTGCCAATGAGTATAAATTGGACCCTCTATTGAAGACTTGAATTGTATTACAAACCTCATTAAATGAATTAGAGAACCACAAAGAAGTTACAATGAATTTGAAAGTTCATATAGCAATGAGAACAAAACATATTGTAGACTTAAAGTGAAGTTATTTGCTAGAAGTTTCCCTGAAGATCCAAAATTTGAAAAATTGGGCGTAAAGCACTAAAATTGAAATTCATAATTCTGAATACACAATCAAGATTCCAATTCACTTAAATCGTCATTAAATCCGCAACACCTGCACAAACAGAGATAAGAATAAAACTTGATAAATTTATTTAAAACGTTGCATGCATTTTAATGATAAAATACTCGTTTAATCAACTGTTTTTTTGATAATTTTAGGTTTTGGACATATCTTGTAAGGAATTCGTCAACTCAGATACATTGAATCTAATTTTGTGCAAGTTGCCAAACTTGGGGTGAATTGAGGACTTGCACATGCGCAAATTTATTTTGACCTCAATTGCATCACCCTGAAGAACGTGCAATGCCTTAAGATTTAGACATGCACTAAAATTCATGAAGGTGCATCATATAATAATTCTGAAAAGGATGCATACTGCTAAAATCACTCTTCTGCATGTACTGCGATGTCCTTCTAAATACTAAACTTAGATTTTCAAAATGTTATGTGAGCCAGCATAAAATGATTTTAATTTGCCTTAATGTGCTCCAACTATCATGTTGAATGCTCAAGCGTACGTCGGAGAATGCTGCGTGTTCATAAAAGAAATTTATGCTAAATATAATCTTCCTTGAGAAATGTATAATTATTCTAAAAGTGCAAATATCTTGTATTTTACATAGTCGCTATTTTTTTAAAATTATATTTAATATGTCAATTTATTTATGTTTTGAACGGGCTACCTTGCCTATAGGTAAGGTCGTAAGTCCTACCTTTCTTTGATCACGTGCAGGGAATGAACTTGAAGAGACTGAGCCTCGACTAAGCCAATCTAATTCTACTCTTTGTAAGGATTGGAGTTCTTAGGATTGTGAATGTTTAAGTAACTAAAGTCAATCAAATTATATCATCAACATTCCAATCAATTCCTCAATGATGGACATATTCATCACATATCTTACTCAGAGGGGTCTATTCATAAAATTAAAATTTTAAATTATAAAATTCTAAAATTTTTTAGAAAATATACTATTTAGAAGTTAAGAGCAATTTCTATATATATCCGCAATAATTTGTTTAGGATGACAAATTTGAGGTTAACTCAAGCTCACAAGAGTGAATGTTATATCAAGTATACTATTACATCCATACTAAAAATAATTTGCACCAATAAAGATACGACTCTAGTTCTCTGTCCCCGTGGTTTGACCAATGAGCTCCACAAAAGGAATAATCATGACTAGAGATTCTAAACGAGCTCTTTAGCAAATAAGCTCTACTTTATTACTGTCACGACTGTCGCCCGTTTGTTCCTTAATGATTTTCTGCCCATTTGTGTTGTGAATCATATGATATACTTAATAAGATTTATAACCCTTGGGTAAATAATGTTGATTTAAATTTATCCTCTTAGACAAACATTCAGCCTAGGTCTACAAGATTCACTTGGACAAAGTTACCTGTTGTTGTTGATAATAAACCTTCTGCTAGGTTGTGTTAACTACTTCATTTGATTAAGCTGACCAGAGACCGCTATAGCTTGGGATGACATAATCATTTGATCTTGATCGAATTTGTCATCATTCCCCTCACTCTCCGCTTATAAGCTTACATTGATAAATTTTCACAAATAAAAATTTTAAATTTGTTGCTACTATACGCCAAGTTTAGTGATATCCTTCTTGTAGATAAGACTAGAGAGAGTTCAAGGGAAAAAAATTCAACTATGACGGTCAATTTTAGAGTCTAAAGATCTTTATTTGAGTAGATCTAAAGCTGAATACATGAAATATAATTTTAGTAGTATTAGATCTGGTTGTAGATTATAACAATGGGCGATCATGTCATTAAAAGGGGTGAACTTTTTAGATATCACAGGTCTATTATTAAAAGTGATGGTAGTATTTATGGGGAAGTTATTAGTAGAATTCAAGTTTGATGTTTGGCGTGGAGGAATGCATCATACCTATTGTGTGATAGAAAAGTGTTGTTCAAGCTAAGTGAAAAAAATGATGAGATGGTGGTGAGTCATGCAATGCTTTATGGCGTAGAGTATTGGTCTGTAAAAGAGAAACATAAACTAAATGTTGTTGAGATAAGAATGCTTAGGTGGATGAGTGACCATACACTTAGAGATAAAATGCAAAATGAATATATCCGTGACAGGGTTAGAGTAGCTCCAGTGACAGATCGGATTAAGCATCGATTATATGATGACCTAGTTGGGAGAGTGCTTTAAACTTGTGTTGTGAAAGCTTGAGGCATGTTGTATAAAAAATGATTTTAATTTTATTAGAATTAAATGAAAATACGATAGTCAAGGGACATAATGGGGAAAAATGATTCATGTAATCGACCCCACTTAAGGGGATAAAGGCTTGTTGTTGTTGTAAATATTGTGTTGCTACTATATGCTAAGTTTGAATATTTAGCATCTGGTGGCTAGCTTTAATCAAATGGGCTCTCCCATTATTGGGAAGGATAATTAACTATAGGAGTTTGTGCCTATGAGAAATCTCAAACCCCAAATTTTAAAGTCATTGCAAAATGAGGGTGAAATATATGGGTAATGCCTTATTTACTGTCACACTTGCCTTATGAATATTTGACTTGGAACCTCACATAAAACTTCCTCATTCATTTCTTTTGAGTGAGGTCAGGGTGTGAATTATTTGAGCCCACAATTTCTCGTTTATTGTTAAGGGAGTACCTTGTTGCATACTCTCTAGGATAGTGTTCTTAATTGGGAAGAATGACACAATGCACGATCAAGAGAATGCATCATGTCATTGATATTTGGCACATCATCAAAGTCTCTTGTGAATTTATTTTTTTTTGTGATAAAGATGATTCTTTAATTATTTGGTTTGTTTTTCATATTATTGTTTTCTTTTATGAAAGATCCCAAATTAATTTATGTTTTTTTTTTAATTTTCCTATTGTGTGATAGAAAAACACCGCTTAGACTGAAAAGAAAATTTCATAAGATGGTGGCGAGGCCAACAATGTTTTTTGGTGCAAAATGTCGGCCTTTAAATGAGAGCATAAAACTAAGATAAGTGTCACCGAGATGAGAATGCATGGATGAGTGGCTTTACACTTGAGACAAAATGCGAAATGAATATATCCGTGATAGGGTTCGTGTAGCTCAAATGACAGACAAAATTAGAGAGCCGTCTTAGATGTTTTGGTCACATTAAATGCTGACCATTTGATGATCCGGTTAAGAAAAGTAGAGGTAGACCTAGAAAGAGTTGGACATATTGTATAAAAAATGATCTTAATTTATGGGAATTAAATGAAAATATGACACTCAATAGGACACAATGGAGAAAAAGGATTCATGTAGCCGACCCCACTTAGCGGGATAAAGGCTTGTTGTTTTTGTTTTGTTTTTTTCTTTGGTTCTTCAAAAAAGTCTTATAGATAGAGGATGATTGTATATGTTAAAATCATCTTATGAATATTGAAAGATAGCAACATCTCTCTCTCTCTCTCAATCTCTGCCTTGATGGATTCTGATTCTTCTCCCTTTTCCCTCTACTTCGCGTTAAAACCCTGTATGCAATATCATAGGTATTTAAGATCTGCCTAGGAATTTTACATCTGGTAACTAAGTCTAGATTTTTATTTTACTTTTTATTTTTGGCCTCCATATTTTTCTGCAGGGAGTTGGTCATAAGCTAGAACATTTTAACTTCTGAAGCTTAACTTTTGTTTGCTTTTTCCTATTTTTCATTAGGATTATCTATGATTATCTTTGAATTTTTATATCTTTTTATTCTATTGGTCATAAGGATCGGAAATTATTTTTTATAAATTGCTATAGCATGCTTGTGTTCTTTACTAACTTCCTCATATTTTAGTACTTAACTAAGGAATCTCACAGGTGCCAATTGATTCATGTGTGGTCGGAGTGCAACATTCTGCATTTTTGCAGCAGGTAATATTGCTACAATTATTGAAGTTCCTTATACTATTTTTTTTTCCTCGTTTATTCCTTCATTTTCTGTATATATTTAAGCAGATTATGTTTATAGGCTTCATATATTACTGGTGGAATTTATCTGAAGCCTCCACAATTAGATGGTCTATTTCAATATCTCGCAGTAAGCTTCTAATTTTCATTTGTATTAACAATATTCTAAAGGAAATTATCGATAGCTGAAAAAATAAAGCACAATTAAACAACGCATCAACAACTTATTACAAATTCCTTTTTGTGAATTGGAGTTTTGTTTTGAATTTGAAGGCTTGTTTTCTTTGAAATGTTGTATTATAACCAGTTTTACATCAATGGATGACCTCCAAACAAAAAATGAATGATGTGTTAATCTTATAAATACGGGTGGGGGATCAATTGCATTGCAACTATGCTAAGAGCAACATAAAGGATTCATTTGAATGATACTATTATGTTGTCTTTTGTTAATTTCAATTATTATCTCACGAATATGAATCTCTCATTTCATTTATAACATTGTTTAGCTATTATTCACTTGCAGTTGAAGATACGTTCTTTCCTGGCAAATTGTAGTACAACTCTAAGCAACATTATGTTAATTGGACGTTCCTTTAGAGATTATGTCCATGACACTTTTCTTAGAAATGTTGTGTTACATTTGATTCATGACATGCCGACTGCTTTTTTCCTCGTAGCACTACATGCTCTTGTTGTCCCCAAAAATGTTTTGCAATTTATGGTATAATATTGGTCTAACTGGATATGTTTGTCTCTTCTCTTTCGACTCGTTTTACTAATTATAGATGAATGATTGCATGCAGGCAGTATTTGCAGCTGACTTGCAATCACGCTGTTTTTTGCAACTTCCAAAACCTACTGGGGTGGATTTTCGGGCCTCGTATGTGTGTTTGTGCTTTTTAATCATTTAATTTTCTTTATTTTTCATATGATGTTCTCTTTTTAAATTAATCGTATATCTAAGAAGTGTTGTGTGGGGACCTAATCAGATTGTGGTGACAAAAAGACGGATTTGATAGGGATAAGCTTGAATGCAACCTGTACATGGAGTGCTACAACTTAATCTAGTTTGGGTAGAAGTACTTAATGGCTTGTTAAGCCTAAAATTAAGATTTGCTAGATGGAATTTAAAGATATTTAAGGGCACGGTGAGAATCACTTTTTACAATGATTATAAAGAATTAATTTTTGTTTGTTTTCAATAATTTAAGTGGAATAAGAAAAAAAATATATGTTGTTGGAGAAGATTAAAAGCTATCATGTTGTATGGCGTAATAAAAGGAATATGGTAGGGATAGTAGTGTTAAAAGAGATGAAAGATTCAATTATTAAGGTAATAGAGTTTGTGATAATATGATTTTGTTAGTTAGGTATTGTTTAGGGCTGTGAATTTAGCTCAAAGATCGTTAATCGCTCGAAGATTAATTTGAATTTTGGCTTGGATTGATATCGGATCGAAATAAATGAGCCGAGCTACGAGCCAAAATTTTGGATCTAGTTTTTTTTCAAGCCGACCCCTGCTCAGCTCGAAATTAGATCATTAATAGTGTATGAATATGAATTTAGCTCGAAGCTTGTTAACCACTCGAAAATTGATTCGAATTTTGGCTCTAATCGAGATCAAATCGAAATAAAGGAGCCGAGCTACGAGCCAAAATTTTGGATCTAATTTTTTTGTGCCAACCCAAACTCCGCTCGAAATCGTATTGTTAACAACCCTAGTATTGGTTGAGATATTAATGCGATTAGTGTTTATTCTTCTTATGTTGAATTGGAAGCATGACATTTAAAAGCATTTTACAAACGAGCGAAGTGCATGATGCTCTTTTCACTTTGCTATTGCGCGGTGTTTAGGCGTGAAGTGAGCTTCAAAACACTAGAGTGAGCGAAGTGAAGCGAGCCATCGGTCCTGGCTAAATACAAGAGAAATGATGGGTTGTTCAAAGGGTTTATGGTTGTTCAATTCTTTGGTTCGGAAGAGTGAGTCGAGAGAGTGCAACAAATACCTCTTTGGTCTCACTTTCTAGACGAGCACAAAGGAGCTCTTCAATTTTGGCATGGAGGAATGAACGAGATTAGGCTGCGGTGACTTATGCCTAGGGTATGTCGTGTAATTAGGGCTGTAAACGAGCCGAGTCTGAGCGAGCTCAGGGTCTGCTCGTGTTCGAAATCAGCTCGTGTTCGAAATCGATTGTGAAGGGTGTGTTCTTGTTCGACTCAAAATTGGAGGAATCAGAAGAAGATGTCGAGGAAGAGGAAGAGGAAGAGGAAGAACAAACCCTAAGGGAAGAAGATGTCGAGGAAGAGGAAGAACAAACCCTAACCTCTCCCGCAAGCTCTCGCCGTCGAAACCATTTCGCGATTTTGAGAGGAGAAGGAGATGACTCAGAAGAGGAGGAGAGCCCAAACCCTAAGCTCTCGCAGCCGAACGCCTTTCGCGATTGAGAGGAAGGAGAAGAGTCGGAAGAGAATAGGCAGCTGAACCCGAGAATCGCTGGTCGTGGCTTAGAAGTAACGAGGTAAGGTTTTTTTAATTTTATACTTATATATTATATTATATTAAATATATAACTTATATTGTATTATTATATAATATTTATATAAGTAATATTTATTAATAATTCGTTATATATTATAATTTATAGGATTTAATTTTTTAAAATTTGATAAGTTTTTTAATTTTAAATAGTTTTAATTAATTACAATTTATAATATTTAATTTTATGAATATGTATTATATGTATGTGTATATTTATTTATTTATTTATTTTCGAGTCAATTCGGGCCAAACACGAGCAAACAAATGTTTGGTCGTGTCCGGCTCGTTTATATTTCAAGCTTACAAATTTGTTCCTGTTCAGCTCGTTAAGCTTAACGAACGAGCTGAGCACGAGTTGCTTAACGAGCCGGACATGAGCTGTTCGCGAACAACGAGTCAAATTGACAGCCCTACGTGTGACCGAGCGACCGAGCATGCCAAGTGATCATGCGAGAGGAAGCAATCAAGATATTCCTTAACGTCGTGCGATGGAACGAGAGATGAAGCAACCTAACATGTCGTGTGATCTTCCCCTTCTTCTTTGACTCAGCAATTCGACTCTTTAAACAACAGGTAAACCGTAAGCTGTGACTCAACTTCAAAGCAACAACTCTATTATATTTACACACATCACACGATTCTTATATATTTGCCGTTTGACTCACAACAGATAAACAGTAAACCATAAATGTGTACACACACGCCACACATTTCTTATATATTTGCATGTCTAATATTTAATTTTTAAATAAAAAATATCATTATTACTTATTTTTAAAATGTAAAATACACATTTTATGTAATTGTTATGAGGTTAAAATTTTATAAATAGTATATATGAAATTTAAGGTCTTAGATTTATAAATACATGGGAATGTATGGTAGGTATGCAAAGTAAAAAAAAAATATTAAACAATTCATATCGATAAATATTAAAATTTTTTATTAAGATAAATTAATTCATCGTGCTATTTTTTATTTCTAGTTTTCTTAAGTTTGATAATTTATTTCATAAAACATAATCTTATCGATGTGAATTGTTTTATAATTTTTTCATTCAAATTCCCATCTGTCTTTGGGCATTTTAAAGAGCTCAGTCTGTGTGAGTTGAACTTGTATTAAGGTTTACATGTCAACCCCCCAAAATTTGCAAAATATAAAAAGCTTTAGAGTAAAATGCAAAGCTGTGTGATCCAAAAGATAAGCATAAAATAAGTACAAATTTGTAATAATAAAAATTTAGAGAAATTTTAAAAAATAGCTATAGAGACTTGTAACCCATTTTCAAAAGAATGAATGGGCAATACAATAATGCGTAGATCTACCCGCCTTTGTGAAGCATAAACAATAGACTACTAAATGCCTCTGTTTTGTGAGGGATGATAAAAAATAAAAACAATAATAAATTAATTACACTTAAAAAATAGTGTTATATGTTATTTTTAAATTTAAATACAATGCTATTAACACTATTATATTTAAATTTTAAATACATTATATGTTGAACTCATAAATAATAAATATATAATAAATTTATCAAATGAATGTAAAACCCTCTTAAATTTATGCTTTGTATCTGAATCTCAATAAGATCCACAATATTTTCATTAGGGATATTCTTTGTTACTGTGTAAATTGTAATTAATAATTTTTTTCTATGAAAAGTTAATTTAGGTATGGTTGATTCCAACATAAGGAGAAAAGATCCAACTTGGAAATGTACAAAATTCAAATTTGACTCCAACACTTTGTCATATTTGTATTTATTATGATAAGCAGACGAATCTAAGTATATCTAAAGCCACGAGTACCTTATTTGTCATTGCAATACATCAAAAAAATTAATGTTATTAAGTGTAAGAAAATATTTTTAGATGTAAAAGAAATGCTACTTGATTTTCTAGGAGCAAGCAAATTGAAAGTAGATAATATACTATTTTTATTGGCGGGTAAAATTAATTTTGGACAAGCTGAAAGAAGAGAGTCTAAAGGCCTTCGTTTGAGTTGATCTCTAAAACTGCACACTTCGATATATCTGGTCTATTGTTTAAAATAATAGTAGCTCTAGTGGCAGAATTGTAACTATGGATGATCAAATCATTAAAAGGTGGGAACATTTTTGATATATCGAAGTCTATTGTTTAAAGTAATGGTGATATAGATGGGGATGCTATTAGTATAATTCAAGTTGATTGGTTGAAGTGGAGGACTACATCAGGCCTATTGTGTGATAGAAAAGTACCACTTAGATTGAAAGGAAAATTTTATAAGATGATGGTGAGACCTGCAATGCTTTATGACACAGAATTTTGGTCTTTAAAAGTGAAGCACAGAACAAAGTTAAGTGTTGTTAAGATGAAAATGCTTAGGCGGATGCGTGGCTTGACACTTAGAGACAAAATGCGAAATGAATTTATCCGTCATAGGTTTGATGTAGCTTCAGTGGTAGACAAGATTAGAGAGAGTCATCTTAAATGGTTTTTCACATCAAGCATCAATCTTCTAATGATCGGGTTACGAGAGTGGATGCTTTGGATTTGATTTATGTTAGGAAAGTCAAAGATAGACCTAAAAAGACTGGGACATATTTTGTAAAAAATGATTTTACACATTAGAATTACATGAAAATATTACACTCAACAGGACACAATGGAGAAAAATGATTCATGTTGCCGTCCCCACTTTGTTGGATAAAAGCTTGTTGTTGTAATCAGTAAGAAGCGATAAATCTCAGCAACCACAGGGAAGTTTAAAATGATCTACAAAAATTATGGAGCAGAACATAACACGAACATCTTAGATCACATTTAGTACGGACAAATGAAAAATGAGCATTCATAAAGCGACCTCAATAGTTGGGATAATTCTAATTATAATGATGATGGGTTTATTATATAGCATTATAGTATTAGCACATGGGCCAACTTGTTAAGATAATTCATCAAATGCACTGCTTGGTTGCATGCTGCAAATATGTTAAAAAAAAAAAAAAAACTTAGAACTTAAACATGGAAACCAACTGATCTTTCTTAATTTTTTGCTAAATCTTTGTTTTCTCAACAAATGTGAACTTTATTTAAACTATCTATTGATATCTGAATACCGCAGCTCAACTTGAAATTCTTTCACAACCTCAACCATTGTAACTGTTGTGCATTTTGAAATTATAAATTTGATGCCTTAATTTTACACTCATTGATTACAGATAAATGGATCCGCGTTTTTCTCCCTGCATTTAACTGCATAGCAGTATGTATTGTTTGCTTTTTAAACTTTTCAGCTCTGCATTGGTTCTAGATGCTTTTGCCACAAGAAGACTATTGACATGGGATATGTCTGCTCAATTTGCCTGTCCATATTCTGCCAACATCACAGAAAGTGCTCAACCTGTGGGTTAGTTGGCTTAACTTTTACAAAATCTCCCAATTTGAACCTTCTCCATTTCTTATAATAAGCTCAAAAGTAAGTAAAGGCTTCTTCTTGCTATCATATAATAGCCCCTCTAGAAAGTTAAGCTTAGTCTGTGATACCGGCCAAAGGAGGGTGGTTATTGATTTCAGCTAGAACAATAGAAAGAACTAAGAAAAAACAGTAAATAACATGAAGAACGAGATTATCGTTAAACACTAAGTGGGTGCCGATCCAGGATACAACTGCAAGGCAAGATTTAAATGGACCGAAACCTCCCAATTCCCAGCCTACACAATACAGTCCTTATTTATAATGCTAGACTCTCCTAATTACAAATATGTCATCCTAAACATAAAAACATAAATAATAAAATAAAACACACCGCGTCAGTCTGGCTCTGTCATGGTCTAATCCTGGTTTTTTTGGAACTCGGACATTGCATGAAATGGCTTGAAACTGGTACTACTTTTGTCTATGTACACAAATCTATGAAATCCAGTTGAATGTGGTTTTATTTTCTATTACATGTATCAATAGTTGGAAGCTCTTAAAATTCATCATTTTACATGGTAGCCCTGAGAAATTCCCACTAGTTGTTATTTTACTTAAAAAATTCATCATTTCAAACTGAGGGCCTGCTTTTAAGCTTAAACATAGGACATACTTTTCAACTCTCTCAACTTTTAAATAATTACAGTTTTCTGCCAATCGTTAAATAATAATATTGTTTCTGCAATTCAAGCTGAAACATTCACCAGGAAGCAATATCAAACCTAAATCCTGAACTCTTTCAAAATGCCTTTTTTTTCCCTTCCCAACTTATCAATATCTTTGATAAAGCATGAAAGCCAAGCTACAGAAACAGCTTTTCCCGCTACAAACATGGCCTTAAGTACATACTCTACCTTCCATTGCTCCGAGAGCACTGAAATTATAATGAAAAATTAGGTTTGGCTCATTATTCTGGATACTAACATGCCAATCCTCTGCCATGT
Organism: Phalaenopsis equestris; assembly: GCF_001263595.1. Classification (NCBI taxonomy): domain Eukaryota; kingdom Viridiplantae; phylum Streptophyta; class Magnoliopsida; order Asparagales; family Orchidaceae; genus Phalaenopsis; species Phalaenopsis equestris. The sequence continues at coordinate 650,140 of NW_018164444.1, forward strand.
TCAGGTCTGAATTCAATCAGGCACCTCTACCCACTAATTCAACATCAGAAACGATGAGGTAAGCTCAAGAATAAGATCAGAGCTCTAATTTCTAGCGTTGAATATATATATATATTGCGAAACTGTCCATTGAGATATAGGAGATGAAACTTTGGAACTAATTTTAAGGCGTTACATAAATCAGTTTTGGAAGATTTACATCATGCCTGACAATTCCTATGTATTTACATTTCTATTTCTTTTGACTTTAATTTTTACCATTATACCATTTAGGCTCGAAAAGTTGTGTTTTTTTCCCCCCTTTAATAGTTGGTAGCAAAAGTCGTATTTTTGATGTGCTACGAACGATTTGAGTGTTGTGAATATAAAAATTGAAGTTTTAGAGGTTTGTTATGTAAATACAAAAGAATTGTGTCGTATGTATGTGAATGTTCGTGATTTCTTAGACAATCTACGGTGATTTATGTGTGTATGTTATTTTATTTTGTTCCTCAATTCTTCGTAATTTATTTAAATACATGCCGCACATTTCTCCTGTATTCTTAATTTGTTTCGGAATTCCGAGACTTTGTTCATTTGATAGCTACGTTCTCTTATTTAAATACATGCCGCACATTTCTCCTGTATT
>NW_018164444.1:650867-675406 GCF_001263595.1 Phalaenopsis equestris
GGCAAACCCCACACCAAAAATAGTGCCGACACCTTACATATTAGAAAACTTAAACTCGTCATAGCGAGGAGCTTGGAGCTAGCATTGTGGGCAGCACCATCTTCAACAACAAGAGGATCTACAACAACATATCTTTTCTTAGAATTAAATAATAAGCCATAGGATTTTGAGGTTTTTTGCTTATGCAACATAAATCCTCAACTCATCTTTAGGCCTTTTGTATAGCCCTGCAGTATAATATAAGCCCTAACTCGCCTTAGGATTCTGAGGTTGTCGTTTGTCATGCCTAAATCCTCACATATTTCAGGCTATTTATGTGATCGCTTCACATGAATGTAAGCCCTAAACAAATAAAATTGACAGGATGAAACACTTTAATAATTTCTCCTCAAAATTGAAGCCAAACTATAGAATAGCTTGGGAAGTCACCGAGGTTCTCCTTTGGAGCTATGACGTCCCCTAGTTCTTCCTCCTTTGGATTCCAAAAACAAAATGTTCAAATTTGAGCAATTCCCTTTTAACACCTCTTTGTCCAATCTCGTTGAAAACTCCTATCCTTATGACCTCCTTAAAGATAACATTTCCTGATTTTGATCAACAGTTTTCTTTGGTGACTTCAGTTATCTAAGATGTAATTAACTATAGGGGCTTTCCCTTATAGAAAGGATTTTTTTCGAACCCAACTTAATATAAACCTTGTTTAATTCTTTGTATTAAATATGATAACTTGTTGGCAAATAAAATGATTTCGCTGACCAAACGTATGTCATATACTTCCTAGTTTATTTGATCGAGCCTCATCCTCGAGTCTTGTATTTATCTTTTGGGATAAATACAGGGTTTGAAGTATAATGCTCTTTCATTTAAACTATGAAAGATATGAGATCAGTTTGATTTCATATTTTTCTAAACTTGTATATATATGTAAATTAAAATGTCCTTTCGAAGCGGGCGACAAGATTTTGATTTCGGCGGCCGACAACTTCCAATGGGCAACTCCACAACCAAAAATTAGTGTCAACAGTTTTCTATATGTAGGTGGTGCTTCAAGCTGAAACGAAGTATGATTAGGGCTTGTTTTAAGTAGCCCCTTGAGGGAACACTTGTATCATTCCTTGGTAGTAGAGTTTGAGGTAACAAACAATCTAGTGGAGTATGAGCATTGATCTTCGGACTGTGTGTAGCCTATCAAATGGGTGTATGATACCTAGCAGTGAATTGAGAGTTAAAACTAATAATAAATTAAATAAAATAATGAATTCAAGGTTATAGGTGAAGTGATGATTAGGTACCTCAATAAGGCCAAGGTAGAGATATGGAAGTTCACCTAGTGCAAAATTAAACATGTCGACAGAGAAGAAAACAAGGTGGCCGACCTATTATTGAAATGTGTTCTCATGGGGAACAAATCACCATAAAAACTCAGCCGGTCGGTCGTCATAGAGCCAGAGATGATGGTGTTGGAGACTGAAGAGAACAAAAGCTGGACAGACCCCTAAGCCTGCTAATTGAAGATGGGATAAATTGTAAAAGAAATAACAAATATCAATAAATTTAAATACAAAACTACTCAATACTTACTGATAAAGGGGCACTCTTCCTGAAATTGACAACTTTGTTATACCTATAATGCCTAAAGGTGAGCAAGGTAGAGGGCTTTTTTTGAGAAATTCATTACGGGCAATGCGAGAGTCACTCAGGAGGAAAGACATTAGCACACTGGGTTAATTGATGATGTGTCAATCTGAAAGTTCAAATTTTGAGAAACTAGGGGGCTATAACTGCGATTTTTTCCGGAGTCCCTTCAAAAATAGGTCTCCTACCATCACTTTCTCCTACATCAACAAAACGAGAAGCAATATTTTGAGCAATAATAGTAACCTCACCGGTTATTGTATCTTGAATAACAATAGTAATTTTAGACATGGATGTACTATATTTTGAGGCAACATGTCTAAGGAACGGATCCTCATCTTCTAGAAAGTTACATGTTGATGGGGGATGCTTCTATTTCTATTATTTAACGTCTAGTTTCTCCTTCGTCACCCTAACTCAGGCCGCCTCATTGATGTCTGAGAGACGCCATTGATCTTTAGTCATCTTACCCTTCAACATTCGGACGACTGTTGCCTAAATGACGTACTACGAAACTAAGAGATGGCAGCCAGTCAATATCGCCTTAGCAAGGTGCATATCCTTCAAAAGAGACTTCACCTTATCCCACATTGGCTATGAAGGCTTGGTCCTAACACTCCAGTTGTCAGAGCAAGAACCAACCAAAAACTGTTTCCTACAATCTTGTATCTTATTTTTGACTCCAAGCAGTTGAAGTTTCTTAACAGTCGAAAACATGGTAATATCCTCCTTATCGACCTTGAATGAATAACATTAAATAAATAGGTTGATCGAATACAAGATGCATTCTCAACAGAAGAAAAAGAAGAAGTTCATTATTACGACTATGGAATTTGATAATACTTGAGTCAGAATTACCTCGTACATATTAAAAAAAACTCCAGAGTTCATCATACAGAGACAACCAGACGATTTACTTAAGTTGGTCATGCTAAAATACTAGATGTTTACCCACATTGCTTGTCTTATGTGCCAAGCTGCTCCCTTTGAAGGACCTACAGTTCCATTGATGTCCAATTACATTTGTTTGCCACATAAAAAATTTGGAGGAAAGCTGTCGCCAATTGTACTGCTCTTGCTAGGAGCCACTGAAGTGGCCAAGCAAGGTTGGAAGAGTGGACCAGCTGCATGCAAAGGATCGAGTGGCCGATGTCCCCCATGCATCGATCAATGATGGAGGCATGACGATCATACCTAATGTTCTGACTGTGATAGTGGGAACGAATTCAACAACATCTTTGGATGTTCTGTCATCCTTGTTATCCTCCTGATCGACTGATTCTTCTTTATTAAGATAATGTTAATAAATTACTAAACATCGCTAATGATAAAAAACATTCTTACATACTTAAAAAATCTATCCATTGAAGAAAGTGTCCGTGAAATCTCCTCTCCCTCACGAGAGGGTATCTCCATTTTTCTATGGTGGCTGCTGAGGAGATCTAGTGATTACTACTTATTTCAGGCACTTTTCATGGACCTTGATGCCTTTGGTAATTAGGCCCTACTAGCTTTCAAAAATCACACCTGAGCTAGGCCTGGGGGTTGGGGTTTTCTAGTAAGGCCTTTTCATCACCTCCCCCTTAATACCCTCGAATGAGTCGACTTTATCGGGCAACACAGGTTCCGGTCTTGGCCTCTTCTCTTTCTTTACAATCTTTTTCTTCTTTACAGAGGGATTTGAAATCTTGCCATACCTTGTAGTTCAACGTCTATATCTTTCCAATTTGTACCATCTACCATGAGGGGGGTGGGAACTAACAACAAAGAAAGTAATGGCAACCATATAGTCCTATTTTTAGGAATCACTGGGCATGAAATCCAAATGAAAGTTATTTCTTGAATTATTTTTCTCAATTTTAGTACTATTGATTATTTGAATGTTTCCCTATCCTTATCATATGTATCACTATCAAGGATTATGAAAACTCAAAGAATTAATTTGTATGCACCAAAACTACCACCACAAATCTCACAGTGATCAAATGGCGAAGGGTGATGGCCAAACAATTGAAGCATCGGGCTAAAGGAGCATGATCGGAACTAACCATGCAACAAATGATCGCTTGATCAAGTAGACTGACATGCAATATCGGCGGATCCAATCAATGAACCACGCTTACGGTCAGGTCACAACCAGTCGACCGACCGATTTTACCTCATCAAAAGTGACCATCAAGCGACTGGTTGACTCAAATGACCAAACTCAAACAAGTAAACCAACTGATAGTCGTTGCATTAAACTTAAATTGTAATGCAAATCTGATATTAAATTAGAACATTAATTTCATTAAGAGTGGTTTCCATAACCGTTCCCTCCTTTCTATAAATGTACAAATATGTCCCTATAAATAGGGGCTAGAAGATGAATAAAAGGAATTTCTCCCAGACTTCTCTGCCGAAAATTTCTCTAAATACTTTACTCTCTTTCTTTCTTTTTCTCTCGGCTCCAACTGTCGAGGCATGTATTTCCAAAAGAAAATCTAGGATCCATCATATAAAATTACATATTTGTTTTGTTCTCAAGACATAATAGGTTAAAAAATTGGTATAAAGTCTTGTGCTAGATAATATTTGCTATAGAATTTCACTTTTGGCTTTATATAAAATACTTGCTCTCTATGCTTTTTCCCACCTTGTAGGTTCCACACCATATTGGTATTAGAGCTCATGGTCAAAGGTAGAAGGAGGATGGCAGCTCAAGATGATGATCAAAACTTAGAGGCATTATGGAGGGCACAAGCAATTACTATTCAGTGCATCAATGAACATGCTACAAATTTTGGAAGGTTTGCTGTTGAGATGAGAATGAAAATCTAATCTCTCACGTGATTGGGAGGTCTTCATCAAACAACTAAAACAGATAAATTAATTGCTCTCTATTATAATCACAACCAGGTATGAGAAAACATAACGAAATGATGACTGCCAGGTGTGAATTTGATGCACTATATCACAAAAAACCACATAGACTTGTAATTTGATTTTTCTGATTCTGAAGAAGAAGAATGATACCTTACTGAGAGATCAAAAAAATTTAAAGGAGTGTTTGGTGGCACACTTTTAACGGGATTTAGCCATGAATTTCACCTAAATCTAGCCAAAACACAAAAAAAAGAAGGAAATCCAAATCCAACTCTTCGTAAAATCCAATTCTCCCTCATTCTGTCTCTTAAGCGACTTAAACTCAGATTTACCAAATCTGATTATGAGGTGGATTGCACAGATTTACTTTGATGTTGCTTGCATGCTCCATCTCCATCTCGGGCTTGTAGGATTTCCTGAATTTGATAAATCCTATTAACTTAAAGCTGCAGTTGCAACCAAACACTACATAAGTATGAATTCTGTAATAGAAATCCACAAGATTTTGTAGTTAAGATAGATATTCCATATTTTATGGCCATTTACACGTGGATGAAGACCTCAATTAGGAGCAGGCCATGGAAAATATTTAACCATGAAAATTTTGATTGAAAATTAAGTCAAATATGTAGCATGTTGACTAAATGGGGCAGCAAAAGCATGGTGGTCACAATTTTTACAATCCAGCTGGTGAGAAGGAAAGGGCAATATCAAAAGTTGGTGTAGAATGTAACAATTTCATAGAGATCATTTTCTATCAACTAATTTCAAAAAAAATGTTGTATGTTCATTAGTAACATTGCACGTAGGGTCACCGAACCGTTAGTGAGTTCACTGAGAAATTCTATCAGTTGAGTGCGCGGAACAATCTAAATATAACAAATAATCAATTAGTTACCATATATATTGGAGTTCTCAAAAAAGCAATCCAAGATAGACTTGATCTGAGATTGATATGGTCGTTGTCATGGGCTGCGGATTCTGCATACAAAACGGAAATCCAAATCATTTGACACAAGAGGGGAAGTTCAACAAAGAAGGTATCTCATAAATCTATGCATAAGCTAAGATTTTAGCCATTAGAAATCATATATAGTTTTAATCCATCACCAAATGCTGTTAAAAAACTTCTAATACATATTTTAGATCAGTTAGCAACTCAAAATTGCAGGTCAAAGATAATCCTTATAACAAGCCCACCAACCTCAACCACTATAAATGCTTTCTACCGGGTCATAAATCAAATGAATGTCCCTCTTAACAACAGTCACATCATGCATAAAATGATGGAGAACAAGAAAATTATGAAACAGAAGAGAATAAGGTAGAAGAACTTCATGGGGATGAAGGTGAACCTCTTCATTGTGAATAGAAAAATTATTGATTACTCCTTGCCAACTAGTTCAATCACAACGTCAAGCAATCTTTTGAACCAAGTTTACAATCGATGAGAGAGAGTTTGATTTACTTGTAGATAGTTGATGCACTAAAAATATCATCTCTCGCTCTATGGTACAAGCTCTCAATCTAAAATTGTTACAAGTGGTCACAATTGTTACAATCCAGTTCCAGCTGGTGAGAAGGAAAGGGCAATATCAAAAGTTGGTGTAGAATGTAACAATTTCATAGAGATCATTTTCTATCAACTAATTTCAAAAAAAATGTTGTATGTTCATTAGTAACATTGCACGTAGGGTCATCGAACCGTTAGTGAGCTCACTGAGAAATTCTATCAGTTGAGTGCGTGAAACAATCTAAATATAACAAATAATCAATTAGTTACATTGTATATTGGAGTTCTCAAAAAAGCAATCCAAGATAGACTTGATCTGAGATCGATATGGTCGTTGTCATGGGCTGCGGATTCTTCATGCAAAACAGAAATCCAAATCATTTGACACAAGAGGGGAAGTTCAACAAAGAAGGTATCTCAAGAATCTATGCATAAGCTAAGATTTTAGCCATTAGAAATCATATATAGTTTTAATCCATCACCAAATGCTGTTAAAAAACTTCTAATACATATTTTAGATCAGTTAGCAACTCAAAATTGCAGGTCAAAGATAATCCTTATAACAAGCCCACCAACCTCAACCACTTTAAATGCTTTCTACCGGGTCATAAATTAAATGAATGTCCCTCTTAACAACAGTCACATCATGCAGAAAATGATGGAGAACAAGAAAATTATGAAACAGAAGAGAATAAGGTAGAAGAACTTCATGGGGATGAAGGTGAACCTCTTCATTGTGAATAGAAAAATTATTGATTACTCCTTGCCAACTAGTTCAATCACAACGTCAAGCAATCTTTTGAACCAAGTGTACAATCGATGAGAGAGAGTTTGATTTACTTGTAGATAGTGGATGCACTGAAAATATCATCTCTTGCTCTATGGTACAAGCTCTTAATCTCAAAACTAGTAAACATCCTAATACATACAAGATTAGTTGGGTAAAATGAGGTATTGATATCTTCGTTATGGATATATGTCATTTCACATTTTTCTATTGAGAAATATTTTGTTTGTGAGGTGTTTTATGATGTTTTAGACATGGATGTTTGTCATTTAATTCTCAATCAACCTTGGCAATTTGATATGAGAGCAATATATGAATGTTTTTCTAATACCTACTTTTTTGAACGGAAGGGAAAGAAACTTCGATTACTTTCAACACCTAGCATGCTACTTATTATCAACCACCAAAAAAAACCCAAGGTATGTGCAATTTCTGGACCAATGATCATAAATCCTTTCAAAGAATCAGCTCTCTTAGCTCTTATTGTGAACGAAATAGCTAAGGTGTCTAAGAACATATTAGATTTCTTGTGCAATTTGAAGATAGAAGGCCTGTCGAATTACCATGCAAGCTACCACATTTGCACCCCATTCAACATCAAATTAATTTAGTTTTAAATTTCTCACTTTCCAACCTCCTTCATTACAAGATGAGTAAAACAACATCATATTTTACAAGGCATAATCAATAAAATGTTAGAAAAACAATTAATTCAACGCAATATGAGCCCTTGCACTGTTCTAACATTATTAATGCCAAATAAAGATGGTCAACAACAAATGTGTGTGGATAGACACACACTTAATAAAATCACAATCAAATACCATTTTCCACCTCCTCACTTATAAGATATGCAAGATACACTATCCAGAGCTAAAATATTTTCCATGTTGGATCTTCATGGCGGATATCACCAAATTACTATTAGCTCGGGAGATGAATGGAAGACAGCTTTAAAAATCTGTTAGGGCTTTCATAAGTGGAAGGTAATTTCATTTGGGTTATAAATGCCCATAACACTTTTATGAGGCTCGTGAATGAAGTACTCGAGCCATTTTTAAAGTTTCTTGTTTTGTTTACTTTGATTACATATTAGTAGGGGTGTAAACCGAACCGAACATGACGAACAAAGCTTGTGTTCGTCTTCGGTTCGTTTGAAAGTTAGTTTGTTTGAAATAAGCTCGTGTTTGAAATTGTTCGTGAAGTCGCTGTTCGTGTTTGTTTCTTAAAGAGCGAGTCGAACACAAGCTGTTCGGGAACGACGAGCCAGTTTGACATCCCTAATATTAATATATATAAATAACATATTATATTAATTATATAACTTATATTATATAAATATTTAATATCTATATTAGTATATTACTAATATAGTATATCAATACATTATTATTATTAATTTATTATATATTACAATTTATAAAATTTAATTTTTTAAAATATCACAAATTTTTTATATATAACTATTTGAAATTATTTTATATTTCGAACAATAACGATTCAAACACGAACGAACGCATCACTGTTCGTGTTTGGATTGTTTAAATAACCGAATGAAAAAGATTTGTTCACGTTCATCTCGTTTACTTATCGAACGAATTAAACACGAACTCATTGACGAACCGAACACGAACTATTCACGAACAACGAGCTTTTTTGACAGCCATAATATATAACAACTCTTTCAAAGTGCACGTGCAACAACCTATTCAATCTTTATGGTTCTCTGGTCATAGAAACTTTACCTCAATACATCAAAGTATGAATTTGCTTCACCAAGTGTTCTTTATTGGGCTATGTGATTTTAGCAAAAGGGGGAAATAGATTCTAGAAAGTTCTTAGCCATTCAAAATTGGCCAAAGCCGTCGTTTCTATCGGTGGAGCGTGGTTTTCATGGTTTGGATACTTTTTATAATCAATATACTAAAGGTTTTAGTACTAGTCTAGCATCAATTACTGATTTCTTGAAAAGCAAAACATTTCATTGGGGAGGTGAACAATAACACAGTTTTGAAACTATTAAGATAGCTTTAACAATTGCTTCAGTTTTGGCTTTACCAAACTTCGACAAACCATTTCATGTGGACATATAGCATTTTAGTTATTCTTCCTCAAGAAGGGTGGCCCATTGCATAATGAAAACTAAGTCCTACCAGATAAAAGTGGTCAGCCAATAAGCAAGAATTGTATGTAATGGTTCATTCCTTAAAGCAATAGGATCATTATCTCCTACATCGAGATTTTATTTATATAGTGACCATCAATCTTTACAATGTCTCAATTCTCAAAAGTGAGTAGGATGCACACTCATTGGGTTTTATTCTTGCAAAAGCTTAGTATTGTGATTAAACACAATGCTGGTTCACAAAATAAGGTTGTTGATGCTCTAAGCCAAAAGTTAGCACTTCTTACAACCCTACAAATAAAAATTGCAGGTTCAAAATATTTGCAAGAACTATACAGCGACAATGCATATTTTTTTGATCCATGAAGTAAATGTCACTCTTCTAAATCGAGCAGAGGATACTCCATTTTCCATAGCTATCTCTTTCAAGGTAACTAGTTTTGTATCCCGATTTGTTCTCAACTCTTGCAAATGAATAAAGAACTGCATGCCAGCAATCTAAGAGGCCATGTAATCTAAGTTTGTCTGCAATGTAAGTTTTTTTTTGCCACACATATGACGTGACGTTACTCGCTATGTTGAAAAGTGTCATATATGTCAAACTTACAAAGGGGCATCTCAAAATATAGGATTTTATTTACCTTTACCAAGTTTATTTTGTCGCACCTACAACGTGACTTTGTTTTAGGTTTACCACAAGCTAAAAGAGGTATGAATTCTATTATTGTAGTATTTGATGGAAGCAAAATCATCTCCAAGCTGGCGGCCACCTCACACAAGTATACGTGTCAAAGTAATAAGCTGTTTGCAAGAGTACCGCGTATTGTTCCCATGAGAAAGTGTGCTAAGAAACAAATTTGAAAATTGTGAAGCTACAATTTATTAACAATTCCAACCTAGTTTGGTGTGATTTAGAAAACAGTAAAAAGAAATATTAAATCTATCAGAGTCAACGAAAAATAAAGACAAAGGAAAACATGAATTAAATTTCTTTATTGTTTCTTCAAGATTAATGAGGATCGTGTTTCTGTGATTCAAGTGGGGCATCTGACTTTACTTTTTGTGCAATTTATCCTACATGGTTGTTGCCAACTAGGGATGATATTTTCTTCTTAAGCCTATGCCTAGGTCAAAAGAAGAATTGTAATTCCACAAAGATAACTTTCACTTATCTTTATGACATCCCCAATAATTTTCAAATCTCTGCTATTTTTTGTAAGATCCATAATAAAAAATTTATGCTATATTTAGATCTTGTGGTTAACTTAATCGTTCCACTATGCTTCTGTCGAAATCGTAGATCATTATAGTTTTTGACACTCTAACTAGCCGTTTTAAAAGTAAACGAAGGCCAGTAGGTTAACCAACAATGTTTAACAATTAAAAGCGCAGAAAAAATGTATATGAGAAAACAACAACAAATATCAAGCAAAAAATCACAGAGGTGTGAATGCTAATTTAGGCTGCTCATAGTATGAGAGAAAATCAAAGAAAAACTCATGGAAATCAAATCTGAAAAAAAGACATTTATTAACATAAAAACAAACATACAACCCTTTGGTAGTCCTCTCTTACAAACAAGAACAATTAACTTCTCTCAAAACCTCTCTTAGAAAAACAGACCAACGAAGAACTCAGAGGAGAAGAACTCCCTCTAACCCTAGCCTCCTTGTGAATTTGCTCCCAAAAATCTCTCTAAAACTCTTCAATAATGTTCTTTTTATAGATTGAGTTCAAATTCCTTCCACAAATCATCAGAATCCCGCACATGAATTTATTCTCAATTGAAGAATATATGCTGGTGTGATCACGCCTGTCAAACAAAGTAATTACGCCCAACTCTCGGTTTGAGCAATGTGGTTAAGCTGCAATTCGGTGTGGCTATGCAAAAAAATTCCAGAAGTGCGGGCTGCGACGTCGCATGAATTGTGGTCATGGCGTGTTCTAATACTCTTGATCTCGCAGTTCTATTAAAGTGCAAGAACATTCCTGTTGATGAAATGGCCACTAATGCTGCAAGACTTTTAAAAGATGTACTTTCCAAACTGTTGGAATCAAACGGTAAGTATAAATAGAAAGCAAATCTTCATGGAAGGCGCAAGGATTTAGAACTTGGTGATCTCGTTATGGTGCGTCTCCGTAAAGCAAGCTTCGCACTAGAGACTATTCCAAATTAAGTCCCAAAAAACTTGGATCTTCTGTTGTGACACAAATTAATGAGAATGCTTGTGTCATAGCCACATTTTCTACAATCAATATGTCTGACATCTATGCTTACCACCCACCTGATGAAGTGTCAGTCCAATTGACAACCGGCTTGGATCCTTTTGCAACCAGAGAAGACTGATGTGACAAATCTTAGCTTATAGGAGTTTACAAGACATCTTACCTTTCTTTTTCTATTAATACTTTTTCTTTTAAAGTTAAAGTATCTTCCTTGTATTGAATTAAGATTTGTTTAGTCCACAAGACAAAATATGCTATAGAATTGGCATAATGTGTTGTACTCGGTAATATTTGCTAGAGAATTTGACATTTGGTTCTATACAGAAACTTATTATTTGTTTGCTTGCTTTTTTTTTCTACGTTGCAGGTCCATGACAAAATCTGTGTTGAAGTTGTTGTGGATTTTTTTTTTTTTTTTTTTTGAGAATTTCAATTTTAAAAGTATTGTATAGTTAGTGGTCGGGGGTGCGGGCTACGGGCTATAAGGGTGCGGGGACGCCTTTATCGGCGTAGGTACCCTATGAGAAAGCCGAACAATGCATGAGAGCAGTGCACAATACGGGTGCGAGTGCACCTATAGCAGTGCGACATGCCACGTCCAAACGTGGGACTACAGTTGTAGTCATGATATTAACGCAAATTATGTTACAGTTGTAGTCATGATATTACAGTTGTAGCCACGAATAGAACAAAAATTTTAAAGACAAGTTAAATTCAAATAAAAAAAAAATTGAACGAACCGAGCACCCATCTACAATCCTGTTTTAGGGCAGATGAGTAATCGGTAGAAATGTGGTTTTCAAATACATGAACTAAGAGAAAACTTTATGCAACTATTAGGCCGTAATGTTTTCGCATTGGTTTATTTAATTTTTTTTTTTATTGTAAAGAGTTTAATTACCAAAACGGTACTAAAGCTAAGGTAATTCTTTTTCATTGATTATTATCTTTAATTTTAATATGATAACAATATTAAGTACAAATGAAAAATGTAAGATGAAAACAATAAATTAAAGGCAAAGGCAAAGTATTTCTAATCCACGGAAAAATATTACATCAGTACTATGCATGTAGAGTAACATGCGTAGCCGCCAATGAAATCCCGCCACGACACCCGCGCGATAGAGAAAAAAAAAACGGCGCAGTATCACGGGGAATATTCCCTCCCGCGTTATTGATGTGTTATTGTGTCTTGGGAATATTCCTGGTGTTATAATTACACAATAACACAATAACACATCAATAACACATGAATAACACATGAATAACACAAAATAACACATGAATAATACGGGGGAGAATATTTTCCCGTGTTACTGCGCCGTTTTTTTCTCTGTCGGGAATATTTCCCGTGTTATTTATGTGCTATTGTGTGTTATTCATGTGTTATTTTATCATGAGAATATTCTTGGTGTTATAATAAAACAATAACACATCAATAACACGCAATAACACATGAATAACACATCAATAACGCCGGAGGGAATATTCCCCGTGTTACTGTGCAGTTTTTTTTTCTGTCGCGCGGGGTGTCGTGGCGTGATTTCATTGGCTACACACGTTACTTCTACGTGCGTAGTACTTAATATTTTTTTCCTAATCCACACCTTAAACTCTACGGTGGGCAATTACATAAAGATCACCTGAAACTTTCTATTTAGAAATTAATCATCTTCTTTCATTCATTTTTTAAATTATTATTCAAACATCTAAATTCATGATAAAATCCAACTCATACTTTTCTTTTTTATCAAATTCCCAATATTATATATGGACAAGCCTAATGTGAATAAATTTGTAAAACTATTGGGACTTTTATGATATTTTCATTCCGTCTCGTTGACACAAATTACAGATATAAGCAGCCCCTTCCTGTTCGAGCTTCCCACAGTAGGCTATCCCTCTGCTCTGAATAGAACTCCCTGCCAAGAGCCCAAGCTATCAAATTACTCATTAGCTTCTAGCCATGGAAGCCACCGGATCCCACCGACCTCATCTCGCCGTCCTCCCAACTCCCGGAATGGGTCATCTCTTCCCCCTCGCAGAACTGGCCAAACTCCTCGTCCAACGCTATAACTTCAGTGTAACTTTCATCACCTTCGCCGCCTCTGACAACAAAGCCACTCAAAACTTCCTCAACACCCTGCCCTCCAGCATCACCTCCATCTCCCTCCCCTCCGTTCCCCTCGACGACCTTCCTCCCGACGCCAGAATAGAAACCCGAATGTCCATCGTCTCCATCCGCTCACTCCCCGCCCTCCGCTCCATCTTGGTCGAACTCCAACGTTCCACCAATCTCGTCGCCTTCCTTGCCGACTTCTTCGCCACAGATGGCTTCGAAATAGCCCGCGATCTGGGTATCCTGTACTACATGTTCATCCCCACCAACCTCCAGTTCCTCACACTCATGCTCGAGCTCCCTGCTCTCAACGCCGCCGTCAACTGCCCTTATCAGGATCTCAAAGAACCAATAAAACTTCCAGGCTGCATTCCGATTCCAGGACCAGAGATCCTCACTCCTTTAAGAGATCGTTCAAACGACGCCTACAAATGGATGCTTCACCATTCCGCGCTCTATCGGCATGCTCAAGGGATTTTAGTGAATAGCTTCTCTGCGATTGAGGCTTTCTTGGGTGAGAGGGGGGGGGAGCGGCCGCCGGTTTACCCGGTGGGGCCGATGATAAAGGCTAGTTCTGCTGGCGGGTCTTCCCCATGCTTGAACTGGCTTGACGAGCAGCCGCAGGGGTCGGTTCTTTTCGTGTCTTTTGGAAGCGGAGGGACTCTAACAAGGAAGCAGCTTGGGGAGCTTGCAATGGGGCTTGAAGCCAGCAAGCAAAGATTCCTGCTTGTCGTGCGAAGCCCCTGCGATGTGGATTCTTCGTCCACTTACTTTACCGCGCACACGAAAGAAAACCCTCTGTTTTACTTACCCGAGGGGTTTTTGGAACGCACGCAAGGCGTTGGATTTGTTGTGCCATCATGGGCGCCGCAGATTGAGGTTCTCGCGCACCCTGCAACGGGTGGGTTTTTATCGCACTGTGGATGGAACTCGACGCTGGAGAGCGTGACGCACGGCGTGCCCATGATTGCTTGGCCATTGTTCGCTGAACAGTCAATGAATGCTGTGATGTTAGTTGAGGGAGTGAAAATTGCTATTAGGCCGAATAAAGGGGAGGATGAGTTGATTCATAGGGAGGAGATTGCGAGGGTGGTGAAGGAGTTGATGGAAGGGGAGGAGGGAAAGGGTTTAAGGAATAGGGTGAAGGAATTGAAGGAGGAGGTGGCGGTGGCTTTGGGAGAAGGAGGGTCGTCTTATAAGGCGCTTGATGAAGTGGCCAAAAGGTGGAAGAGCCGTGAAGCGTAGAGATGTTTTGTTGTTAAATCTGCTTTTATATTATTTACAGAGGTATGTTGTAATAAGGTTTTCGTGGGAGGGAGATGATGTTGCGGATGTGTGGAGATCGGTCTTTATTAAAAATCATTATTTATGCTCATCTGTTGCTTGCTCTGTTTCGATTGTTTGAAATTGTATGAAAAATGAAGAACTGTGATGGATCCCGAGCCTCTCCGGTTTTTAAAATAAACGCGCATCTTGTGAGTGGCGGTGGCTCTGGGCCGGGAAGTTGTTGGGGGTAATGCTGGCAGCTCATCCACAATTCCTGACAAATAGTTTAATGAGTTTCTGAGTTTTTTTTATTTTTTTTATTTTTTTTATTGGCAATGGTGCAGTTTCTTGAGTCAACCATCGCTCTTGCATGTAGCAGGTGTTTGTTGGGGCCAGAAGCTCGACCTGTAAGGTCGGTAGGGCCGCTCCTCTTTCTTTAGTCGAGAAAAAAAGATGCTTTGGTGCATTAATCGGTACCTTGGTAATAATTAAGTTTGTCGGTCAGATGAAGTTTCTCTAGAATTAAAATAAATTTTGGTGGAACGATTTTTTTTCTCTTTTTTATTTTTTTGAGATTTTTACATATATGAAGCGAGGAACATGGGGTTATGAACGAGCCGAGTTTGAGCGAGCTCAGGCTAGGCTCGTGTTCGGTTCGTTCAAAATAGCTCGTGTTCGAAATCTGCTCGTGAACAGTGTGTTCTTGTTCGACTCGATTTAAATATTCATATTCGTGTTCGACTCGAAATTGGCTCGTTAAACTTATATTGAGAAACATAGATGTAAAGTGCGAGATTCGAATCTGAATCAAATATATACAAAAAAAGACACTAACCACATTGTCACATGAGGTGTTATGATTTAAACTTAGACATAAATATATATAATATATTATTATATAAATAATATATGTAATTTAAACTTATATAATGTTTTTATTTCGTGCTAAAACAAGCCGAACACGAGCGAGAACAAAGAGTTATTCGTGTTTAGCTTGTTTATAATTCGAGCTTTTCGGCTCGTTTATACGAGCTCAACACGAGCTGTTCACGAACAACGAGTTTTTTTGACAGCCCAAATCTTGAAAATTATATATGAAACCCGAAATTTAATATTGCCTGGATGGAATAGTAAAGTTTCTCATTCTCCTGAAATGGAACTTCGCCTCCTCCTAACGTTTGCCTACGCCAATTCGTGCGCGGGAAAGGAAATTCTCAGCGATTTTAGAGAGAGTTGGGAAGGTGACGGCTTGATCCAGATCTCTTAAACTCTCATCTTTCTCCTCCTTCGCTCTGCTCGAGCTATAGACCTCTGAAACTCCCATCTTTCTCCTCATCCGCTCCGCTGGACCTCGTTGGCAAAGGTAACGATTATCGCGGTTTATACAGACGGGATCGCAGCCTAGCTTCTCGTGCGACCATCCTCTTCATTTTTGCTTCATCCTCTCGTCAACGAATCCATCACGATGCAGTCGCGACAAATGCTAGCTGGGAAAGACACGGACGGGGACACAGCATACAAATATCTCTGAAACATCCTTCTTTTTTGCTTCAGCAACGCTTCTACCCGAAGCCATTTAGGAAGGTAGCCCTTGTACTTCTTGTAAATTCTGGAATTAAAGAAAAACAGAGAAAAATTTCGATTTGGTGTTTTAAATATGTGGCCATAAGAATTCTTTGAAAATTACAATATCAAATCATACAAAAACAAGCAAACAACTGAAGATTTACAGCTTCTCAAAATTCATAGCTCAACTGTTTCTAAGTATAGGAACTCCGACTCACACGGCAAAGATTAGCAAAAAATTACAGTAATTGAGGGCCTTGGTGACGAGAGGGGAAGAGAAATGGGAAGGGGGAGGAGAAGGGTGGGGATGGTGGAGGAACAGTGGGTGGCCGGTTATCTGATCGTGTGTGGACCAGCATCTAGGTACATAATGTGATTTTTCTGTAGGGATTAACATCTCCTAGCAATGTTGGTGGCAATACATGCACTCCAACTGCTTGTGGAATGCCAAATCCGAACCCCTCAGCTGTAACCTTGGTAGACCAAGGCATCAAACCTTTGAAAGTGGATAAGGAAGCAACCAAAATATGCAAAGCCAATAAAATTATGATTTAATTTGGGGAATGCAAACTGGAGCCTACTCTTTTGCACCAACGTCGAAGGCTTTATTTTATACTCTTTTTCGTCCATAGGTAAAGTGATATATGTAAAAATTTAAGTTTTGATGGTATATCTTTAAATACATAATAATTAAGTGGTATGCATGTAAATCTTGTGCAGTGCCCTCCACAAGAGTGCCTTGAACAAAAATATAATGATTAAGGGGCATTCCCTTATAATAAAAGCAAAAACTAATTTCATGCATTTGCCCCAGCTGATAAACTTCTATGTAGCTATATGATTGATTTGATTTGATCTTTAGTTTAACCATGGGAGACAATTTCAAAAAGCTTCCAGATATATAGTTTGTCACAAAATAAATTCCCAAATCTATTATACAAGGGAATTCATATAAAATTTCATTGACAAGAAAACTATTATTAGGGTTTGTTTGGACAGCTGCAATTTATTAAAAATTTGTTGTGCAACAGTTGTGCCAGGAAGCAGCTACATAAAAACTGCTGTGGGAAAGTTGTGTTTATTTATTTTATATAGTTTTGCAATAGTTGTGTTGTAATTGTTTATAAACAATGACATTTCTTCCTCTGTAGCATTGTGATGTTTATAATAGAATCAGTTTTAGTTGTACATTTCATTCATGAGAATAAATATCCAATTTGAATATTACACAATAAACACTGACACATTATTAAACAGTGATTAACACAACAATCAAAATTAAAAATAAAATTATTAAAATAACAATTAAATTTATCATAATAGTGTTTTTAAAATGCAGACGATTAATATCACGAGATAATCCATCCTTCAACGAAAGTCTCCACACATAATCACAATATGGGGTAAAATCATCGAGCTGATCTGCCCTCCTGAAAAAAGTTACAATTCTATGTTTTATTCTTTGAATACTTTTAAAATGGTCTTCCATAGCTATGTTGATGTCGAGAGGTAACCAGACAGCACTGCAGTCTACAGTAGTTGTACAATGCCCTAGAGTCATTAGAAGTTCTCGAGCTCATCTTTTCTGAAGGTTTAAAATCACAAAGCAAAGACCTTTAGATGCAACATTAGTAAAGAAGAATAATAAACATACTCAATTAAAGTTTTATAAAGTTGTGAGATCTCAAAGCAGAAACTATAAACTAACGAATAATTTGTCACTAAAAGAAGACAGTAGACCTTTAAAAAAAAGGTTCTTGGTTGCCTTGAATCATGTAATGTCGAGATTGTATGTGTCGTGGATGCTTATCACCCCAAAGACCATCTAGAAAAATCTCAACTAGCATACAAATGAAAAAGGAGGGGTACTTGGTTGCCTTGATAGCAATTTCATATGTGTCAATAACCCATAACAATATATAGGTCATCCAGAAAACCCATAAGTTAAAATATCACATCATATACCTCCAAAATAAAAATAAAACATGCAATAAATAAATACATAAAGTATTGTACCTATGGTTGCCTCGGTGGCCATCAATATGGGAAAAAATACATGCAAAAGAACTGAAAATAAAAGTTGCACCAAAATGAGATTCATCATGTATGTCATTGCATAAATCATCAATACAATAAACACTAAGTATTCTTACAACACATTGCATATAAAGTAATAAAAAAACATACAACATCCTTTCACTTGCTAACTATTACATCTATAATTTACTCTCTCAATTCCATCATCTCCCCATCACCTTGCCCATCTAGGGTACAAGACTCAGGCAAATTACTTTCAATATGTGATATTGATTGCCTTAGACGATATTTATACATTTCAACAAAAACATGTGAATGATCTTCATCTGCTATATTGAAGCAATGTCACTACGTGAAGAATGTCATCAAATGTATTTGTGGAGAGTCATTGTAGCAACCACATTCTACACTTTTTGCCAAACAAATATGTGGGCATATCTTGAAAAATAATTCATTTTTTTTCAAATTCCAAATGTTCTTTTGATAACACCACGTAAGGCTGAGTGCCTCTTATTAAACGTCTATTTCCTACCCCAAACAACGTTGCTAGCTTTTTCAAAATCATGAATGTGACATTTGATATCATGAAATGATTTGAGAAACCCTCTTTGTAAAGTATATCCAACATCGACCAAATAATATTTCTCTAATATAATTAGAATAATTAGTATTGCACAAAGAGTACATTTCATTTGTTCATATTCAAGCAAACCTGAGGGTGGCTATGAAAAGTTGTATTTCTGAGTTTGGGTGACAAATTTGAATATGTGATTGTCGTGTGCACTACCTTTCTATTCTTGAAAGTAAAAAAAGCGGAACACATGTTAAGGTGATATACAACCATTAAATTCTCTCCTTTAATCCCTCGGCCCACCATTCCTCTGACATATCAATGGTTCACTTTACTGAATCCCAACCCAAGTCATGGATCCCTGCTCTAACTCTTTCCATATTTACAGTCATTTTTCAACTGATCCCAATTTTTTTTCTTAATTACATTCTATCATTTTTTTGTGCTTTCCTTGAACATTTTTATTATATTTTATTATCCTTCTTTGTTAAAGTAAATTGTTGCTCTGTTTTCTAATTTCATCACTTTAAGATAAAGATTGCACAATATCATTTTCATCACTTTATTCCACATGGCTAATGAGTCGATTTCTTTTGTCTTTACCATGACAACTATTAGAATGAAAATAACTAATCAACATAAATGTGTGACACATAATATAAGGTAATATCATGAAAATATAAAGTGTCATTTAAAATCTCAAAATATGAAACAGTAACAAAAACAAAACATCTGAAATCAATACACCAACAACACCACTCCCATATACATAGTACCTACACACCACCAACACCACACATAACACCTACACACCACCACACATAGCACATACACAACACCACCACTACATCAACACCACCACACCAACACAACATCACAAATAACACCTACACACCACCACACATAGTACCCAACCACCACACCATCAACACACCACCAACACCACTCCCATATATATAGCACGAACACCACATATAAAACCACCACACCACCACCACAGCAACACATTACCATCACACCACCACCGCACCACACCACCACCGCACTAACACACCACCACACCAACACACATAGCACTTATACACCCCTCCCATGTAAACACATCACCACCAACACACCAACACAACACCACCACAGCATGAATACACTGCCACAAAGCTTCCTTGAGCATCTTTGATAAATTCTAACACATTCACATCACCTCAACGAAATTTCAAAGCCTCCCATAGCTTTCCAAGGTCTCCAACCTGAGAGCACTTAATGGCATCCACACCTACATTCCAACTCGTGAAATTTTGCCCCATTTCTTTCAAAAACGCCCACATTTGTAATCTGCGGTACAAGAAAAGCTATCCAGACAAATGGTAGAAGGCCCAACTCCTTCCAGGAGATATTCTCAATTATTGAAAACTGATCTTCAAGTTTTAGATATTTACTGAAATGCAATAATGGAATGATGATGGACATGAAAAAGATTTGGGGCTTTTATATATATACCACCAAAATCCTATATACTATATATTTACATATCAAACATATCAAATAACTAAACTTTTTAACATTTAAACCACCAAAATTCTTTTTCTGATATAAAATATACAACCATTAAGTTGGTATGTATGTAAAAAATTGAAGTTTAGGTGTTGGATGTTTAAACCACCAAAAAATCTTTCATAGACAGTGAAATGATTAATGCAAAAGATTATCATTTAGAAATCAAACTTGACAACAAATTACAATACTTCTGATAAGAAATAATACATTACGTAAAGATAACTAAAAAAAAAGTAAGCTGCAGCAACCAATTTCTTTCACATTATAAGAACAATTCATCTTTTATAGTTAAAAAAAAATAATAAAATTACAACAGTAACTCATTAATTTGATGAACTGTCACGGATCATCTTTTCCATAGAAGAAAGGTCTCCCAGCCCCAAGTCATCATCAAAATAATCATCTTCTTCATCAAAATTATTATCATCATCGGAGCTGAAAGCTGCAGGTTGGCTGTGTTGATTTTTGAGATCTTTGAGGCCTTGCATAAGTCCTGATTTTCCATGTTACTTGTGACAGAACAAACTAAAATTGTAAGAGGAACAAAACACGACTAGAGGTCATAGAATGGAAAGAAATAAAGCACCTTGTGCCAAAAACAAAATAGACAAGGAACTAAAACATAATATTAATCTTCTTACATGGCAGTATGGCAGCAAAGATTAGAATCCTCGATTAGGTATTGTAGCGGGATATCATTCAAACAACAATTGTGCTTGCAAAGCATGAAATGCGTGAAATTAGCGGGTTTAGAATAATTGTCCAAGAACGTTTGTAAATCCAACAACTGTGAAAATATACAGCGTTCAGGCTGCATGAGTTTCTTTTGAATGTATAAGTAAGCAATTTCTTCTATAAATTCACATTAATTTGGTATATTCGAAAAACTAAATTAGATAAATATGATCTTTGATTAAATGGACTGAATACAACAGTTGGGGAAGAAATTTGATTTTTTTTCCTGCAATTTTAAACTATCATTATTTGGATAGATAGTCCTTGACCGGCAACCAATATAAAACAATGAATATGATGACAATGTGACATTTTGATTCCCACATGGATTAAAAATAAAAGTGGCAATTACATCCATACCATTCAATTCTTATGAATTTGCATCAAACAACAAAAAATCTGCATTTACTTGAATAAACACAAAATACACATGTATGCATCGATATTTTTAGTCTTGCCTAATAGAGCAGTAGGTGGACAATTATTTTCCCTGCATATTACATCCTTCAATCTACCCTGCAATTAAATAACAAAAAAGTGATGAATTAATGATCAATGACTTAGAGATACATCAATGCAGTAGTAACAGTGTTAAAAACATTCATAATCTCTATGCACACGACACTTGCTCTTTCTTGGCTTTTCTGGTTGGCTTCCTATCTGGACTACTTGCTTGGAGCAAGGAGAACATACGGGAACAAGGGAGAGAATGGCTCAACTATAAAGGCTGACTTTATGCACAATTTCAATTCCATCACACCATTTTGAGTTCCATTACAAAACACCCCTAATGTGAAGGGCAACAGTAGACACAAAATAAGTTTTGTAGGAATAAACCAACAAAATGCAAAAATTGAAAGCAGAATATCCAAATCAACAAAAAACAAACAGATAAAGTAAAGTTTTCCACCAAACTCGAACAGCTCTCTATCTAAAAAAAAATATCATAAAAGTTTTCACCATTCACATGGTCATATCAAAAGAAACTCATGCACCATGCAAAAATTTCTTTTAAGAATAAAACAAAATTTATCAGGAAAATAACTCCAAAAAAATGTCTTCTACCGTGCTTTCCCTCAGGCTTCTTCCTTCATGCATTCTCTCATAATTGGAAATTTAGGTCGAAATTTAATTGTATAACTAGTTTGTTTGAACACATGAGTTACTCTATTAGTTTGTTCTAGTTCTGAACGATATTTGCTCAATGAATTTCTACAAGCTATTTTATGATGCCTCGAAAGTCCGCTTCACCCACATTTTTTGATATTATTGGCCTTTTTGACATTATTTTCTAAGAAATTTTTTATTCTTCTCTTCTTGGGTCTTCTCTAGGCCTTAGAATTTTAGGGACAGCTACACATACATCATTATCAATCACAACGCACTGCACCTTACTAGGCATGATTGATATATGTATGACCTTTGTAAGCCACATTATACTTGTGTGAGAAAATTAAGTGTTAATAATAAGCCACATTATGCTCCTTACTAGGCATCATCATCAATCGCAGCTTGAATGCATGGTAAGCTAGTGAATTGCCAAACTAGATAGAGAGAGAGAGAGAGAGAGAGAGCACAATAGGTTAAAGATTTTAGAGTTTTTTTAATTGTTGATTCATTAACATCATTAATGTAGAAATGACCCCCCTATTTATAGAGAAAAATGAGATACCATTACTTGCTTATCCCTATCTTAATAGAGGCGCTACAGTGTAATTTAGTAAAATATAAATAAATAAAAATTTAAATACTTGTATAAATGAATAAATAAATAGCTAAATCTTGAGCTCGACTCTTCCTACAGATTGGTCACACCCGACCGACAATTTTTGGATTGACAAGAGGCCGCTCAACAGGTTCTATTAGGTTCAAGTGGTTTGTCGTCTAAAGGTATCTATCATTCAACAGAATCTTTGTCTGATTGGACCTTGTGGTCGATTGGCTTCTATGATTTGTTGATCAGCTATGGATTCTGCTCTGAAGGAACTGATTCAATGGACATTTTTAGTTTGAGTTTTGTATACTTTATTCATTGATGGATCTTCTTTGATCTTTCATCCTTCGACCATCGGGATATTCTCAAAATTTATGCTGAGGTATTTTAGGTGTGCACTTGTCAAACAATTTAATGAGTTTTTTTTTTCTTTTTTAGTTTTGAAAATCTTACAGTTTCTTTTGTTAACCTTAGCTCATGCATGAAGCATGTGCTTGCTGGGGCAAGTGTAGTTTCTGTCGTTTGTCACTGACGGTGGAAGTAGTTTTAGTTTCCTCGACATTCTTTTTCTAAGTGTAGTAGGGCCACACCTCTTTCATTGGTTAGAAAAAAAATGTTACACGTATTTGCAGTGAATGATACATCAGTAAAAATAAAATTTTTATTCGGTTAAAATAAATTAAATACTATATGTATACTTAAAAATTGTTTGTATTGATCTCGAGGTAATCCAGTAGTCGGCCACCTCGTTTCAGTCGGCCGACCAAGCTCTCTCCCTCGACCACCTCACTTTAGTCGACCAACCAAGCTCTCTCCCACAGACACCTCACTTCAGTCGGCTGACAAACATGGACATGAAAGTCTATATCGATCTCGATACGATCCAACGGTCAAAATGAAAAGGACTAAAACGTCTTTTGCTTATCTCTTCATACACATAGCAAAATATGTAATTTGTGTACCTTCTACCCCTCCAATCTTCTATAAATAGAAGAGCTTCATGATGTTTAGAAAAGGGGGACCTCTTTGGGGGCACCCCTCATTTGTAATCTCTAAATTTATGGAATAAAATGGGTTCACGAGCCCGAGAAAGTGCTGGGGTTAGTTATATGGCCAAAGTGTTGCAGTTTTAGCGCAAACACTAAAACTAACAAAGGGAAGTATAAAGACCAGGTTAATGAAAAAAATTTCAAAATTTTCAAAATTTATGCAGTATTAGTTCAATTTGCAAAATTAAAATATTTTAGGACCCAGTGCGGGACCCATTTTACACAACGCTCAGGTGGAACTAGTCCACCTACACAGTCTCGAAGGATGAACACAAGAGTTGAGGGTGAGACTCGATCAAATAAACTAAAAAAATTTATGACATTTGTTTGGTCTGTGAAACCAATGTATTGGCCGACAAGTTCCCCTATTTAATATAAAGAATTAAATAGGGTTTCTATTATACTGGGTTCGGGAAAAGCTTTCTATAAGGGCAAGCCCCTATAGTTAATTACATCATAGATAACTGAAGTTACCTAAGAATACTCTCGATAAAAATCAAATTACCTTCAAGGAGTTCAAATGGTAAGGACATTTCAAAGATATCGGACTAAGAAGTGTGAAGGGGGATTGGTTCAAATTTGAAAGATTTTGTTTTGAAATCCAAAGGAGGAAACACTAGAGGATGTCACGGATTCGAAGAAGAACTTTGGTGACTTCCTATGCTATCCTATTATTTGGCTTCAATTTAGGAGAAATCATTTAGATGTTTCATCCTGCAATTTTTTTTATTTATTAGGATTTACATTTGTGTGAAGCAATCAGCACAAATAACCTTG
>NW_018164444.1:678285-678648 GCF_001263595.1 Phalaenopsis equestris
CCCATCGAAACCCCACGCGGCGTGCTCCTATTCGACGCCGCCTTTCGAGTCAGCTGCCACTCGTCCCGCTTTATCGCCCCGGATGATCATCCGACTCGATATTCGTCGTTCATTTAATACACGCGAGAATGGACGGCATCCGTTCATCGTCCCCAATGGAATGAAGCCGTGTCCGTTCACACTAAAACCTTAAGATCTCGGCCTAGACTTAACCAAATCACTTCGGGTTTGATCCTATGGACTCGTCTAAGTGAGACGAACATATCTATACAGTTAAGAGGCCATGAAATCAAGCTTAAGTAAATGGAGAATCAAAATAAGCTCGGGATAATGGGGAGTTTTATACCTTTGCTCTAAGAAGGG
>NW_018164444.1:678896-679118 GCF_001263595.1 Phalaenopsis equestris
ATGGGGGATTTGATGGGGCTTTGGCTTTTTTCACTCTTGTGAAGGTGTAGAACCAATTTAATTGGAGTTTGGTGCTGTGTAGGTTGGGATTGGAACTTGTCCTGGTTTCGGGCAGGAATTCAAGCCCAAAATTGGATTGCCATGGTGGATTTGAGAGGGGGAAATAAATTGAAATGTACTGAGGGGATCTTAGAGAAGCTCTTTGAGGATTTTGGGAAGGCT
>NW_018164444.1:679956-680464 GCF_001263595.1 Phalaenopsis equestris
CTTCCCTATGTCAGAAGAGACATTTCATCCCTATCCCTGCCTCTATTGTGAATCATAGAAAGATGATGTAAGATTTCTCTTGCTACTTGAGTTGGCTGGCGCTATACACCATTGCAGTTGTAGACCGATCTTTTCTTGTGATCAGCCTTCAATGGAAGTCTACAAGGAATCAGGATTGTGAGTCATCGGAATCATAATGACAAGCTAACAGCCACTTGATCTTTCTTTCTATATATAGGATATAGGATCCTGTACGCTAGTCACTCTATGACCTACTGCTTTTCTTTCTTTTACCACCGGGAAAGTTAGGAAACTTGACTTCTTCAAAGGCGCTAGTTGGCCAGTCCGATAGCTGGTTCAAATGAAAACTTCCTCTGATGCCGAGTGAAGTGAGTGACCGAATTCACTACCCAAGCTGGCTACTTGGGCTATTCCAGGATATCTAATCCGATGGCATTGGGCATTACTAGCAGTCGGGTATCATAATGATGATGAGCTCACTATCGGG
>NW_018164444.1:680564-680850 GCF_001263595.1 Phalaenopsis equestris
CGCTTCTCTTGCCTCTAGGAAGAAGAACCTCTTCTCTGACACAATCAGCTGTGCACAAAGATGTTCCTACTTCTATTTAGAGTGACCCCGGAGAGAGACCCTCTTGCTCGGGAGATACCACAGCACACTGAAGCGAGACCTTACCTCTTATTGACTTGAACAAACTCACTCCCGTCTTCCCTACCTTCACTCACTCTTTGAAAGACAGAGAAAGAAAGCAAGAAAAGCCTAAAAAGAAAGACAAAGAAGAGTAGGTAGAGTATTAAGAAACAAGCATAGGAACAGG
>NW_018164444.1:680950-707052 GCF_001263595.1 Phalaenopsis equestris
ATATGGATTCAACTATCATGAATGTAAACACATAAGATATGTGTGTTAGGTTTGTAAATTGTAAATTCCCAACAAAAAAGGAACACCCGAAACCATCAAAATTAAAACAGAAGTATAAATTCCCAATAGGAAAACGAGAACCCAACATTGTTGGTAAAACCAGCTTGATTCTATATCCAATTTCATTATATACACAACATAAATTTTGTTGTTAACAAATGCTCAAGCTTCTAATATATTTTTCTCGATATTTTCTCTCAAATATAAAAAATTATGATGAAATTCCAATCCATGTTAATCAAATAAACAACCGAAAAGCCTTATTCATATATTGCTCCTACCATTTCTCACATTTGCACTCACATATCGCACATCAACATAGGAAGAATGAAGCAAAAATACCAAAACCAAGACTTGTTTGATAGTTATGTAATCATTCTCAAAAAGCAAAACCAATGTAGGAACCGCCGAAATGTATCCATCAACCAAAGACCACAAACATATCAAACAAATCACAAGCATATGTTGCTTTGTATGTAAACATAGGTTGTAGCGGTCGAGAAAAGAGAAAGAAATGCAAGTCTCTGTGCTTTGTAGGTAAAATTTTTTTAAAAAAATTTCTATGTGCAAACCATACGGCTCATAGAGAAAATCCACGAAGAAGAGATGAGGAGGAGAGGATACTGGAGGAAGTAAACGCCGACAAAAAAACCCTATTAAGATGTGTCGGCAAGCAAAGAGGTGTGGAGAAAAAGCCCTAGGCAGATCCCCTACATGACGATGGCAAGCGGGACGAAAGGCACCAAAGGAAAAAATTACCATATAATTCGCAATAATCCAGCTCTAGATCTCGGTGTGACTGCACAGGCGCATTTAATAAACCACGCTCGCGCCGCACCAAACAAATGACAAAATTCACGACAGCGGGCTGCGCCACGGCTGCGCCAAACTGACCCTTAGTCTCAACCATGAGTTTTTTTTTTCAAACAAGCCATACAAAATAATCAGACTAATCTAACATCTAAGCCTGAGAACTTCTAGTAAGCGTAGAGGCCCAAACCTTAGAAAATTCAAATCGTAAAAAAAATAAAATTAAGTAGTCATCATAAATAACATAGCATCGGCTGGAGTTTAGAAGCTCAAATAATGTTCTAATCCTTGCTCAAAAGTTCAAAATGACCTTGTGGTCTATAGGACTCGTGACGGATACACTACCTCACCAAGGGGTTTATTTGGTTCACGCATGGCTTGATAATTTTAAAATTTTATTTTATTCACATATAAATGGGCCTCAAATTAGCTGTGTAAGTGCCATGGTAAAGAATAATGATTAAAAAACCACAGTCATAATTCGCAATTTTAAATGACAATATAATCTAAGCAAGATAATAGATAACAAAACATATTACATTTAATAGATAACGGTATTGCAACAATGCAACACCAAAAACTTTAACCAGATTGATAATTTTATTTGAAATTAGTCAAAAACAAGTTGAAAAAGTTGATACTCTAAGTTCTATCATTAGTATGTTTCAAAGAAATTGAAATACAATAAAAATTAGAGTGCTCTATGTCAGACTCGGCCCAAAATTTGAAATTAACTAATACAAAAATAGACAGTCGGATGGTTGAATTAAATTTTTTATATTTCTATCTATCACTAAAAATTTAATATTCAACATGTCACGACTCGACCTAAAATTTGAAATTAACTAATACAGAAATAGACGGTCGGATAGTTGAATTAAAATTTCTATATTTCTATCTATCACTAAAAATTTAATATTCAAATATTCATTCAAAAAACTACTCACCTTAACTTGAAATTTAATTTGCATTCTTAAGTGGCTCCTTCAATGAATATTTAAATATAACATTGTTAGTGATAGAATTTGAAATATAGAAAACTTAATTTTACCGTCAGGTTGTCTGTTCCCGTCTTGATTAATTCTAAATCTCGAGCTGAGTCGTGACACTCCATATCATGTAACTCAGCAAATATCGCATTCAACAGTTTTCTTAAAAATAAGTCCTTGCAATGCTTCCACAGCTGCTACATAACAATGAAATGGTTGGATACATAAAATTTTTTCCAGAAACATTATACATAGCTGTTTTCAATACTACAAAATGAATGATCTTAAAATACAATTTAAATAGCAGCAAAGAAGACTTTGACATTTTCTTTTATTCTAAAAAGCATCTGTTTTGTGCCAAAAATAGAGTCAGAAAACTTCGGAGAACTCTCTGAGCAAGAAGTCACGAATAAAACCTGCTAAATAGCAATGAAACTAGAACTGTTGTTCATAATATGGGATCAGCATATTGTATACCAAAATTTGTTGCACAAAGAATGCATAGCTATCCTCAGTGCCACAATATATGATCTCGAAACCCAAAAACTAAATTGGACCAGGGAAAGATAGCAGACATCTTTTATTCTAACAAGTTTAAATCCGCCATTGTTTTGTGCTCAATAGA
The DNA here is from genome assembly GCF_001263595.1 of Phalaenopsis equestris. Classification (NCBI taxonomy): domain Eukaryota; kingdom Viridiplantae; phylum Streptophyta; class Magnoliopsida; order Asparagales; family Orchidaceae; genus Phalaenopsis; species Phalaenopsis equestris. The sequence goes on from NW_018164444.1 coordinate 683,435, forward strand.
GAGCTGGAAAACCTCAGAGAACTCTCTGAGCAAGGAGTCATGAACAGCATCCATAAGTAAGCTGTTTTCAGCTGCTGGTTCTTTGACTGACCCCCACAGAAGGTCAGACAGAGTACCAACTTCACGGTCATGAATGCCACATGGGATGATATGTTGAAAGGGAGCCAGATCTGTGGACACATTAAGTGCCAACCCATGATATGTTATCCACCGTGAAACCCGAATACCAATGGCAGCTAGTTTTTTATTCCCTGGAAACAGACAGAAAAAAATAGAAATAAAAATAAAAACAGATCTAAAATGGTGAAGTCAGTCACTGTGAAGGTTAGAAGAAGCTGCAGTTAGTTTTTGGATCATATAGTTGTGCATAATTTTGAATTGAAGAAGATTAGAGACTTGATAAATAGCATGATAAGAAATGAGGGACATAAAATGACTAGAATAATAATCACAAGGAATGCAGGCATACCAACCCAGACACCTGTGAGGCCCTCAATCCTAGATGCCTTCACCGAAAATGTTGTGAAGAGAGTACGGATGACCACTTCTTCGAGGGACCGGAGGTACCAGTGGATATCCATTTTGTGGCAACGCAAATTAACAATGGGATACATAACAAGCTAAGGGAAAAGGCGCAAACAAGAGATGTCAGAGGTGGGTGTTAACAGAAACATGATGTTTACTGTATGAAATTTAGGACGAGTAACTTTTGAGTGTGTGCATGCCTGCTCCATATCTTTTGAACATGCACAAGGTTTGTGTTTCTTTAATCTGCCAAAACAATTTCTGAAACTTTGGCCAGAAAATAAAGTATTTCATTTAATTCCATGGGAAATTTAGCTGTAGCATATTGTTCAGCGCAAAAGTTACACCATGATTGCTAGACAGACATCTATTTGCCCAAAATAAAACTAAATTGAAGAACTGCTGTTCTAATATGTTTGTTACTCAACAAATTAAGAGCCGAAACAAAATTCACAAATGTGGAACAATGATTTAATTTCATCGATATGCCAACATTGCCAGTGTAAAAAAAATAAAATGCTTATTAACAGAGAAGATTACTTAAAATTGCCAATATAAATGCAGTGCATCCTCAAAGACAGTCCAACTAGAACCAATGAATAAAGGCTAAAAGAATGATGAGCAGAGCAATAAACATACCTGTCCAGGGCCGTGATATGTAACCTCCCCACCACGTTCGGTCTGATAAAGATCATAAGGTGGACTAGTAATATCAAATTTCACAAATTTTTCCGAGCTCCTAGTACCTAATGTATAAACAGGTTGGTGTTGAAGAATGATCAATGTATCGGAGTGGTCTTCACCCCTCTCTACCAAAGTCTGTCTCTTTCTAAGTAGTGACTTTTGCCAAGACCAGGCAACTCTGTAGGGAATAAGGTCTTCATAAAGATCAAAGCATTCACACCTGTTCAGGAATAATATTAAAATATCAAGTTAACGTCATCTGATATGTAAATGTTGTCATTCTGTACAATTCATGTGGAAAGTAAATAAATAGTACTAGATAAAATAAATGATAAATAGAATATGAAGTCAAAATTACAATTCCTATTTGCCAATAAAACTTAAAGCTAACATTATGTTATAAACAATAAATGATGGCTGGTTCCACAGCTGTACTGGAACCAAAAATGTTCTATCAGCCAGCGCTAATCTTGAGAAATTATCTAAGATCATCAAGGCAAGACTGGTAATAAACAGAGCCAAGTAGGAGCTTGTTTGCTCTCGAGCTTGTGTATCAGAATACAGCTCAAGCGTGGCTCAAGCTCGATTCAAGTTTTTATGATTGTGTTCGTCTGGTTCGTTTAAGATCATGGATGCTTGAACTTGGTTTGAGCTCACCTGCAGTTCAATTTATATTGGCATTGTCAAGCTTACTATTTAGTAGCTCATTAAGCAAAATAAATGATTTGTATCGAGGCAAGATTGTTGAGCTTCAAATGAGCATCTTATTTGAAAAAAATAGATGAGCCTTATCAAGTTAAGTTTGTTGAGCATAAAAGATAAAATTTTAATTTAATAGGGTTTTTAAACATGAACATTTGTCCTGTTATTTTTTTAAAAATTACCAAATCTTTTTAAGAATTTATCCGAGCAGGGGTGTTCCAGATGAGCTAGAATGCCACAGGATAATGTAATTAGGCTTAATGCTAGAACATTGTGCTTTAAACCGTATAAAAAGTATTAATTTAAATATCCAACTAATGTTAGTGAGGGTTAAGACTTGGACAGGTGAGGCGAAAAATGGAACAAACATCCAATTGATGAGTGTAAAAAATGAAGCTTTTTGCAATTAAATATATCCCCATTACCAGAGAGCTCATCTTTGCATTTTAATGGTTAATATTGAGTATTAAACCGAGCTTTAATGAAGTTTATTGATGAGCTTTAACAATATTATTCATAATCATAAATAAATAAAGTAAAAGGCTATTCAAGCTTCTTCATAGATGCAAGCCACCTAGCCTGGTGGTTGAGACCTTGTCATTCAATGAGGTCCTGGATTCAAAGTCTTATGCAGTATGTGTGTGTTTGCAATTAAATTTCCTCAAATTTTCTGAAGAAAAAATTGTTCATATCACAATAATAATAATAATAGTAAAAGCTTGTTCATGGACCAATGGAGTGGTTAGAAAAATATTTAAGTTTGTTCAATTAGTTAACCAAATGATCATGAATGGGCTTTAATAAAGCATAGCCACATATAGCTTCTCGAATACTCGATTCATATTTAGCATTATAGACAGCGTTTAGAGTCCACTAAGAACAATAGTTGTTGGTAATATAGATGTCCTCGCCAACTCCATCTAAGAAAAAAACTTATACCCTTTTACTTAAATTTAAACTAGGCATTGAAGCATAAAAGCATAATAAATTCTATCCCTCAATTACTAAAAGCTGCCTCAACAATCAATCAGCTAGAGTTCAATGCAAGGCAACCTTATGCATGAATCTAGAGTATATGTGATGAACCTTGAGTCCTCTTCTTTTAGTGTAATAATAAAATAGAGTTAAAGAAACAATTAATAATTTCTAGCAAACACTGGATACAGTAAAGAATGAAGCATTTTGCGAAAAGTTGAACTAATCACTCACAAGTAGACGATGATGTCATATCTTAAAAATAAATTGAAGGATGATAAGAGTCTAAGAACTCGATTACTTTCAATGTTGTTGGATGGTCTAAATAAGCAGATAACAACTACTCTTACAAAGGATAAATCAACTCCATACTAAATCATATTTATCCCTTCATGAAAGCACAAGTGACATGCAAATGATTATCAAATAGTCTGCATTATGTGTATTAACTACATCCACAACATAACATTTCAAGCAGCCAGTGTGAAAAAGAACTAAAAATTTATATTTCAAGAATTGCAAAGGTAAATATTATATAAATATATGACATTTACAGAAAAAAATCTTTACCGAATGCTGTTCAGGTGATACTTGCAAAACATCCTCAAAATTAACCATAATACCCCACCAACATAATTGTACAAATTGTCTCAACTGTCTCAAGTGTGCCACCTGCTTGGTTGATTTAATAATTCAAGGGTTTGTCCTAATAAATTAAAAGAAGGAATTGAAACTTACCTCACATTTCATCCATGCATTTGCAAGAACGTTTCTCAATTGATACTTATGCCTTCTTTTTATTCATACTACAGCTTCTTTATTTTAGCTATTGGGAAAAAAAAAATTTTAATTCTAGGTTTCTAACAAAGATGTGTTGCTCGGATGTCTAAACAATGGGGTTTCTATGCATCTTAACACTTTAAGGATTCCTTGAAGTGCTACAATTCCCAAACAAATCCACACAAAAATGGGATTGAGCTATACTTTGCTTAGGTAGATCAATCGATGTGAGAACAAGATTATTATACTTTCACGTAGGAGAGCATTGATTAATCCTCCTAAACAAAGTGTAGCTCAAAACCATTTTTTTGAGTGGATTTGATAGGGAAGTGAATCTTTACTCTTCCTTGCATTCATTTAAAACAGGTATGACTATTGAGAAGTTGGGTCATTACTGTAAAAGAAGGCTTGTTCTCAAACAGCAAAAAGGAAAATATCTAACACGGGAATAAAGGAAAACTCAAAATTCATAGTATTAGCGAGCTTCAAACTTATAAAGAGCAAATCGCACATTTATCTGTTGCATAAAACACAAAAAAATGAGAGCATTCAATGCAAGTGATGAGTTATAGGCGTAGTGGACATGACCAAAGAGAATATATTCAATAAAACCCTAAATTAACATAAAAAAGGGATTAATGTGATCAACATTTTAAATGTAAGAAAATTCAGTTAGCGCAGGAAATTGAAATAAAAGAAGAAAACAACGATAGAGTTACAGATATAGTTGGCCGACCTCCTTGCATCTCGATGACTCCCAGTTTTAGCTTCTCCAGTATGATTAAAATCAATTTTATTTAATTTCAGAGATCCCTTAACATGTAATTTATGGTGCCATCCTTTTGCTGCATATTTGCGATGTGAAACTGGAAAGACGAATCCTGCGGCATGGAAGAGAAAAGTAGCATGCAAGATGTAGCAACTGAAACCCTAATGCGAAGTAGGAAGAATAAAACTTGCCGGCGGTTTGATGGAGGTAGCAGTGGTCAACGGAAGGGTGCATCACCGGATTTCTTCTCGTCTCTATCTCTTCCTGGTCAGCACGAGAAGCATCAGCAACAGCGTTTTCTGCAACCCAAGCTGTTGTGTGTCATGCGAATCTCTGGAATTCAAACCGATTGGAGAGTTACAAACCCGAAATCCCGCATTATCGGGCTAGCAGCCAAGACGATGGGAACGCACAGAATGCAAATCACAAATAGCTGACTCTGGAATTTCGCAGTAAAGAGCCAGAGAGGAGAGAATGTGTGTACCTTAGAAGCGTACTTTGTAACGCTGCTTATGCAGTCGGCAAATTGATCTACTTCTGATTTTGAAGAGAAGTCGGCAAATTGATCTTATTTAGCCTCTGTTTGCCGCAGCTTCCAGTTTTTCTGCTTGCCGCACCTTCCAGTTTTTCTGCGCACCTTCCAGTTTTTCTGCCTGTGTGTTAAAACTGTAAAAAAAAAAAAAAAAACCTCTAACAACTACATTTTTTAAACTTCTGAAGCAGAAATCGCACCTTCCAGTTTTTCTGCTTCTTGTTTGTTAAAACTGTTAAAAAAAAAGACTGTAACAACTACATTTTTTTAACTTCTGAAGCAGAAATCTATTTCTAAACATAACAGAAAGTTCATATACCATCACTTCTAAAAGAAGATTTTTTTTTAAGTTTAATAATTTAAACAACAAGTATTTTAACATTCTACAGAAACTATGATGATGATGCGCATCTATCAACTATATTTAACAAAACATATAAAGAGGTCTAAAGTTGTCCTTTAACTCAACTCATCTAACCTCCTCCCTCAAATATATTTAAAAAAATTTACATACATACCACACAATTTTTATGTTTCATAAAAAAAAAAACATAGCAAAAGTAACAAAAATAATCAAAACAAACTTTCTTTACATAACATCACAGATAAAATAATCAAAATTAAGAAGAATACAAAATATTGTTTGGTAGCCCGAACACAAAATATTGTTTGGTAGCTTAAAACTGTGATAAATTCCATTACAATTCGACGAAAAATTAAGCTTAAGTATAAAATTAAATGGAAATTGCCAAGTTGTGGAAAATTCAATGCCAGCAAACTGATATATGTGGAGAAGAACAAGGCTCACTTGATTTAGTTTGGATTCATAAACGCATTCATTTATATGCTCCTCGCTTCAGTTCTTTTAAAATTTATTCAACTATAAATTTAAAATTCGTTCAACTATAAAGTCGAAGTACAATAGAATTAACCAAAAAAACTTAACTCCAATGCCATGCATCAACAGTGGTATGTATGTAAATGCTCCTGTTTCAGCTCCCATATAACAAAAATAATTGAATACAGCTCGGGCAAGTTACAAATATAGCACTACAGACATTGATAATTACAAAGCAAGCACCCTCTGATGGTTTGTCTGCATCGAGAAAAAATACAACATCTGATTTAAAAACACATGTAATGAATAGATTTAACCATAGGAAATATCAATTACGCAAGTCCAGATCTTTATAAAAAGTTCAAGAAAAACTTGAATTATGGAGGTCTACATTGAAATCTAAAGGCCTTCATTTGAGTAGAATTATTACTAAAAACATGGAATGTAATTTTAGTAGTAGTAACTCTAGTGACAAAGTTGTAACTATGGGTAATCAAATCAAAAAATGGTGTGAACATTTTAGATATCTCGGGTCTATTGTTCAGTGGGAAGGGGATATAGATGGGGTTGTTATTAGTAGAATTCAAGTTGATTGGTTGAAGAAGAGGAATGATTCGAGCCTATTGTGTGATAGAAAAGTATCGCTTAAACTGAAAGGAAAATTTATAATATGGTGGGGAGACTTGCAACGCTCGATGGCATCGTGGGACTCAGCAAGGATGACCAGGGACCGCATGCTTAGTTGACCGGCTCTTGTGTATCATCTTCCTAGACGGTTGATTGGATTAGTCCATAATAAGATTAGTTTTGGGTTGGTTGATTGGATGAGTTTTGAATTCATCTTAGTTAAAATTGTTTATAAAAAATGTGTCATGAATCTCAAAGATATCTCACGATGGCATCGTGGGACTCAGCAAGGATGACCAGGGACCGCATGCTTAGTTGACCGGCTCTTGTGTATCATCTTCCTAGACGGATAATAGTATATCATCTTTGAAAGAATCTATCTGATCAAACCCACACGGATGAATCTAGTTTCCTTCACTCTGGTCAGGCCTGGTGAGCGAGGCAAACCGTCCTGTTTCAGAGCAGTTGGTACCAGTTCTAAGTCGCCCAACCTAATGGCCACTTGACCTAATATCCGCCCAACCTTATGGACGCTTGGACTAATGACCTTCCGGCCTTACGAGCGACCGACCCCTTACTGTCGGATTTCTCCTTGAGTCCTCGAATTAGTCTTACCAGACATTCGTGGGCCCCTGGGCCACTTATTTATGTATAGGCTAAAATACCCCGCCATATATATGTATACTAGGGGTTCAAAATGTAATTCTGCATCCCCATTACTATAAATAGGGGTCTATTTCATGAAAAAATGTTACACAATTTTATTGTTCACTACTCAGCTCTCGGCTCTTTGCTCTCTCTACTGTTTACTATTCATCTCTCTCTCTCTCTTTCTCTCTCTCTCTCTCTCTTTCTGAAGTGTTTTATTCCTTAGGTGTGTCTTCTAGATATATTTTAATTCAAAATAAATATAGGTGAATTATAAATTTTATGGGGAATTTGGTAGCATACCTTTAATAGGATTTACGGTAAGATTCAATGCAAATACAGTCAAACATAAAAAAAGACAAGTTAAATATGTCGTTAAACTAAATTCAGTTTTGCCCCCAGTTTCAATGTAAATCTAGATTTATTTAATCTGATATGTAGTTGGATCTAACAGATTAACTTAGGAAGAAAAACACACTGTGCGCTCCTATTATCAATTCTCTGGTTGCATGGTAGCCTAAATGGAGGATTCAATACGATTGTTCTGATTCTTCTGACTAGAATGGAAAGGAGGCCATGACAAAGCTTTTCAAGGACATTTATGAGAGTGGTCTCACCAGGTGAAGATAAGTCAGGAATAGTACAACGGAGAAGCAAATGAGATGAAATCAATCCATTTGAAGATTTTGTATGGGGGAGTACTTTCCAATGTTGAAAAATACATTGGAGCTATGGAGGTCGGTTAAACAAAGTTTGAGGAAGAAGATGATTATAAAGCGGGAAAATTTTTTTTTGGTGCCACATGGTTGATTCAAGGTTAGGAGTAAGAGCATTCACTTACATAACACAATTTTATGTTTTTACATATCTAACATTGAAATTTTCAATTTTTACATTCACAACTTAAAATTTTAATATCACATAAAGAATACAATCAAACATATTTATTTATTTTAAAATGAGTTGAATGTTATAATCTAAAATAAGATGCCAAATACTCTTTGAGGATTTAACTAGATTTAAACTTAATTGTACCAAAAATTTATTTTGGATTTAAGGGTATTGGATTTGATAAATCCGAATTTACTATATTTACTAAATCCTAATTAAGTCTTTGATACAACCAAACACCCTCTTAGTAATTGATTTGCTCAAAAGTAGATCTAAAGCAGTTTTGAGAAGGAATTTGTGTTTCTTATTGAGTTCAATTTGATGTATTTTTTAGGGGGGCAAATTGGATGTATTTTGAAATCGTTAATTTGGGCCATTCAGTATTCGTTAAATTATCTTTCTTTTTCATGGCAAACTCAATAAGAATCTTCTGTTATGTTCTCCTCACACCTGCATGTCATCGCTTTTATCGACACCTCCACCATTCTCTCATGTGTCACATGTTATCAACACTATCAATAACTCTACTAACGATCTCCCTTAAAAATTATAGTGATGACATACTTTGAATATCTCCCTCACTATTACATGTGTGTAAAGATCTTTATCATCATCTTACATCTCATTCAACTAACGATTACTTTTACGTCTCAATTTGAGATGTCTTCAAATATGAATTATGATTTTGATATAATCCTAGAAAATTATATATTATTGCATAAGAAACACAGTATTCACATGAACAATCAAAAAGTTTTTCTTACATGTGATTAAATTTGAATTTTTTTTATACACAAATACAAAAAAAAAAAAAAAAAAAAAAACTTCTATTGTGTGATTTCTTAACATGACTCAAAAAACCTAGGAGATTCATAGATACCTAATTATATGTAAGATGTACATTCATGCTACTCACCTAGCTTGATGCTACATCCTCAATGCTATGGAAACTTCAAATCTTGTTGCTACTTATAGCCCTCTTATGTTCAATTAGAGTAGCCCATTGTTGACCTCACTTTTGGTTGAGGTCAGTATTTTGATTTGAAAATAGGAGCAACTGAAAAAAGACCAATGTAAATTTAATTGACAATCATATGCAAAGATTAAACTATGATATTCGAGGTGACTTGCAGAGTTTAAAAATAATTTAAATTTTATATAAAATTTAAAATGATGATGAATAATAAGTTTATCTTTTGTTCATAAATATTCTCAAGTTTCAAACAACTCGTAATTTGAATGTTTGTAAGAAATGCATTTTTAGTGGTGTGCATAAAGAAAACTATAGAGATATTAATGAAAATATGAACTTTGATTGTAGGATAAAATTAATTTTGTTTGATGACATTTAATTGCAAGAGACTCGACTAAGTTTGACTAAGTTAAGGTAAAAAATAATAATAAATATACTTGCATGAGGCTAATGCTAGGGAGAATTCCTATAGTAATAGATCATCAATTGTGATTCCTTCATTGTGCAGTGGATTATGCATAAGGAGTACAACATGTAAGAAGTTCATGATGGAGGGAGATCAAGTGATAGGTTGAAGAGAGATTTTGAGAGGAGCATGTACTAGAAGCTTTTGTGAAAAGAATTCAGATAACTAATATTTTTAGAGATGTATTCACGAGACAAGTTAGTAAGAGATTATGAGTCAAACCAAGATGTGAGGAGAATAAGACTTTTATAAGTTCTAAGAATCAATAATTTCACATAGAAGTAGACTAAGGGTCCGTTTGGGGCAGCTTGTGCGTTTCAGGATAAGTTGTTTATCCTGAAACGCGGCCCGCAGGCCGGCCGCAGGGGTCGACCTGCGGCCGGCGTTTAGTGTAAAAACACAAACGCAGTTTCAGATAAGCTGGCGAAACGCACGAACCAAACGGTACCTCAACAGAACAGAAAATTCATATACATACAATCGTAGTTTCTTAACACATATTATGCGGATTGGTCCTTTGAAGAAAGCATCCATCCAATGCATTTGCAGAATTGTGTTTCTATGGTTCATTTACATACATACCACACAATTCTTATGAACTTGGCATACATACCACAAAATTCATTTGCAGGACTGTGTTTCTATCAGAATATATATACCTTGTTGCAATTATCTTATGATCATCTACCAGAAGACAGGATTTATGATCAAGCTAGGAAACAAAGGTGAGAGATATATCAATTCCAAAGAAACCATTCACTATGTTCTCCACATAGGAAAGTAATAATAATAATTGATGAAAAGTAATAATAATTCAAGGAAGCTACTATAACAGCAGCTCCCCATTTATAACATCCAAAAAAGAGGGGCATTTACAATAATTGCTTTTTATTACATCTTAAATTATGAATATTAACAAAAATGTGATTCCAAATGGCCCAAAAAAATAATGCAAAACAGGTTGCTGGAGCAATAGGTAATCATCATATTTCATCATTGTTAATAGAGAAATGGACCCAAGTTAGCCAAAACATCCAAGCCTTGAGTATGTAGAGAAGCTTTCCACTTATCACCATGCATACAATCCCTGTGATAATGGACGCAATGGTTGCCTAAGAATCTCTTTGCCATCCAAAGATGCCACAATGTCACCAAAAAAGCATACAAATCCTCGTATTGGTCAGGTGCAATTTGTTATGGACGCAATGGTTGCCAAATCATAGTTAAGTTTTAATATTTGAGCGAGAATTTGAAAATTGGATGAAAAAGGGTGTTGGGTGCTAGGTGCTGTTTGCTGGGTGTTGGATGCTGGGTTTGTAAATAGTAATGTTTCAAGTGCTATGTATATAAGTGCCCCAAAAATTGAAGCAACTTTCTAAATGTCCTCTCACATCAAGTTTAAATAAAAGCTTTCATGTTGATTATTACATGAGGTTTTAAATCTAATCCAAGTAACCTTTCGGTACAATGTCTATGTGAATTACCTTTGCTCTGCCCATTTTCTATTTTCATCCTCAGAGAAAAATTTCATCTACGTAATTTATAAGTGCATTTTCTACCGTTATCATACATGTCTAAGCCACTTATGTTTCAAGTGTCATATAAAATAATAATTGTATGTAATTCTCCTCATTTCTAGCATTAAACCTCTACACACGCCTTTCTACTGAAAGTATCTAAGAGTTGTAATTCCAATTACTTGCACCGCTCATTCTTCTATGTCCATATGATCCTAATGCAAATACATTAACGGTTTAAAGTATAAAAAATTTGATGATAGTCTATCAAATAATCTTAGAAAGTTATATACATTGCAATACTTATAACTGGTCCAAATAAACATGTTCATATGTTGTAAAGGCTTATGTAGGTTCCTTCAGTGTGCCTCTGTTTCAACATTAATGTGCCAACGAATGAATGAAGCAACTATTTTAATGATTTCATACAGAAAATAGCAACAAAATAATATAACCAAAGTTTCATATATAAAAATCACATAAATAATTGCATTCCTTCTCACTTCAAGTTCTCAGTTACCTCAATTTCTCAGTATTCCACTTTGCATTGAACAGCCGCTCTCTATCTCATAGACAATCTGTAGTTTCCTAAACACAGATAAACCTATATTTACTCAATTTTACATTGATTCCTCTAGTTCAGGAATTAATGCAAAAGATATGTTTTTATGTTGATCACAACAGCAAAATAACTTTTGTTATTAATAAGCTGCAGGAAAGATTAAAACTTTTAAACTTGGCATCCAGCGCCTGAAAACTTTGTCCAACCTCACATGACTCAAAGAAAAACAACCCAACACTATGTGCACAATATCAGCAACAGAAACATTGCTACAAGAAGCCAAAACAAGGATCTCCAACGACAGGTGACCTGAGAAGGAACGAATCCCAGATCAAGTAATCTGATCACAGCCTATCAATCTAACCTCCACCAGATTCTGAAAGTTCTGAGCTACAACAATGAGTGAAGAATCCGAAAGATTGATCAGCCAAGAAAGGTCCAATCTCCTCAAGCTAGTCATAGCAGCAATACAAGCACCTCCAAAATCAGTGACTACATTCTTTAATGTTGGATGGCTATTTTTTTGGATTTTTTTTCTAGATTTTAGATCGTGTATCCATTATGAGTGAATCAATAATAGCTTTTTCCATACATATGTTGTTTTTTCCTTCCTCTGCTTGTGATTGCCGCCCCTTTTCTCTATCTTTGTTTGTCTTTTCTGCTATAACAGACAAACACAGATTGCTTCTACCACTTGTAAGGATCCAAAAATTTGCTCTATAGAAATAACACAAAGAGGATAGCCTCTGTGATCAACATGAGGTTGTTTCTCGTATCGAACAACAAGAAAGATGAAGAGTACAACTAAGAAAAGACATATTTACATACATATCATTCAATCCTATGTATTTACATATCTAACGCCTAAGCTTCAATTGGTGAAATCCAAACAGAGCTGCAAGAGCAAGGCGAGATGGCGATTGGGCAATGTAATCTGGTAAGTATTATGCAATGTAATCTAGTATACTGGTAAGAAGAATAGTTAAAAGAAAGATGGGAAGAGAAAGGTGCAAATCACCTTGTCGTGTGAAGCCGATGACGCCGAGAACGGGAGACAGTCGAGGGAGAAGAGCGGGGAAGAAAACGGGGAAGAAGACGGGAAGCTGCTCTGCGAATCGGTCCTAGTCGGCGAGGCGAGATGGCGAGGAGGGCCAGAAGAAGAACGGGAAACGAGGGCGGGAAGAAGAACGGGCGTGGGATTCGGTCTGGGTCGAGGAGGAAGAACGCGCGGAGACGAGGGCGGAACGAGGGCTTTTTTGCGAGGGTAAAAAGATCTTTCGGAGACGAAAAAGCTGTGCCGCGGGGTGATTCCAGCTTCCCGCTTTTCTCCGGCTTTAGCTTCGCTCTGCCCGCGAAGTTGCGAGCCAAACAATTTTTTTTCGCGATTGCGGACCGCGAAGCCGCAAAAAGGCGGCTCCTCCAAACGGACCCAAGAGGGACAAATATAAGAAGACAACACCAAGATGTGAAATTTATAGCGAATAATAAAGATAGGTGGGCCTTAACATGAATGAAATAAGAAGTTAACCAACAGGCGCGGACCAACGTGTGTGCCATTGATGCCCCTCCGGTGCACCCGGGGCTAAATAATTGGGGGTTTGGGCCAAAATGACAACCTCAGTTCACTCTGGAAGAAGGAAACTCAAGAAATGCAATGATGAAGTTGGCTTTGGTCAAACACTACAAGAAAACATCGGATTTGAATTTGAATTAGCGTCAGTAAAAAGTTCGATGCAATATTAGTGTTTGTTTAGCGTCAGGCGTGGTTTTAAGATTAAAAATATCGACACAGACTAGTTGAGTCAAGAAGGCGACACTAATTTGATGGAATAGCGTTGTATTAGTGTTGACATTGGCTGACACTAATCCTACTTATTAACGTCGGTCAATGCCGATGCTAATCCGATGTCAATACCCTAAAATTTCCTCTCGGAAAATCGAAGCCACACTTCTCTGTTTTCTTATTCCCCGTCGCGAACTTGTCTCCTCCAACGCTTCTTTGTGGTTTACAACGTTTCCGGCTCATTTCCATCTTTTCACCGCTCAAACTTCGTCCAAGGTGAGAAGCCATCATCCACACCACCAAGCTTCGAATTTACATAAGTTCTAATGTTTTTTTGTTAGATTTTGAATACATAGGTGATAGATCCGAAAACGCATAGGCAACAGTCTTTTTTTTTTTTGTATTTCTTTATTATATTCACAATGCATAGGGATTAGATGGATATACATAAGATTTGAGTGCAATGTGCTTAAATATAAAAGTTTAGGTTTGGGATAAGTAAAAACATAAGAAATTTGTGCATTGTATGTAAATATGAAAATTTGGGTGTGAGATATATAAATACATAAGTTTAGTGCTATGTATGTAAAAATGTAAATATGAAAAATTAGGTGTGAGATATGTAAATACATAAGAAATTTGTAATACATATTTAAATAGTAAATTTAGGTTTGAGATATGTAAATAAACAAGAAATTTGTGCTATGTAAGTTTAGGGTGGAGTTAGGCTATTGCTAATTTTTGTTTGGTTAAGGGTAAGATAATAGTGTGGTAATTTAATAGGTTAGTGGGTTGATGTGTTAGGGTTGATTCTCTGGATTTGTGGGCTTTGGGTTTTGGGTATGATATGTAGGTGGTTTAAGATTTTGGGTAGGGTGTGTAGATTATAGTCTAATGTTTCATGTTGGTGTGAAATTATGCTAGGATTTAAATAAAACATATTATACTTAGTAGGACACAATATTGATGGACTAATCTATAGAGTTACATCTATGATACAAATGGAAATTCAAAATATTAGATCGTGAATGTATAATAGATTATATCTAGGAAGAAAACAATTAATTGACGAGTTTTTGACTTGTATTGAAGAGTCGTGCAAGTGGCATCATAATTGCTCGTTTAGCTTTCAAAAGGTAGGTTCTTATGCCCCTGTGGGAAGCACAAGAATCAAGCATACTTGACACTTGAAGAAGTGAAGTTGGACCTATACCGTAGGAGATGTATTGGACTTCACATGGTGAATTTGAACCAGATGTTCAATGTGATCATGTTGGAGCCTCATCAAGTTATGCCCCTCCAACAGTTCATGATTCTGGCATGTATGAGAAAATGATTGCTAATGTCAGCAAGACTTATTTTGTGGGAAGTGTGTCTGATGATGATCAAGAACCAAACAGTGAGGCACAATAATTTATGTCACACAAAAACATTTGTAGGAAGGATGCACTTCACGTATGGAGTTATCGGTTGCCTTGAGAATATTGAGTATCAAATGATTTCAACATGTCTAGGGAATGCTTCAATAAAGTTGAAATATTATTAAGGGAGATAAAACCTACAAATAATTTAGTTTCAGAAGATTTGTATAGAACTAAAAAGTTAATGTCGAAGCTAATACTGCTATCTGAAAAGATAGCTGTTGTGTTAACAATTGTATTTTATATTACAAAGAAGTTGCACAAGAGACCAAATGCAAATTTTGCAATGCAGATAGATTCAAACCAAGGAGAAAAAGTAACAAAAAAATATATTCCTTACAAACATCTCTTTTACTTTCATTTCACGGCTTCAACGGTTGTTTGTGCACAGCTCCTCACATAACATGACATAATATCGGATCAGTTGGTACTAATATAATAACTCATCCTTCAGCTGGTGAAGCTTAGAAACATTTTGATCCTAGTTATACTGACTTTGTAGCAGAACCAATAATGTTAGATTTGGCTTATGTGCAGATGGATTCACATCTTACAGTCATGTTGCAACACCTTATTCATACAAGATCGAAAACACCTACGGCACAAGAGAAATCACACAACATTAAACTTGACTTATGTGCAGATGGGTTCACACATTATAGTCATGCTACGACACCCATTCATGTTGGCCAATTATTATCACGCTATATAATTTTCCCTTTGATATGTGTATAATTGTGTCGTTCTTAATTCTGACGTTAATCATATCAGGTCCACATAGCCCGAAGGGAAAAATTGACATGTAGTTACAGTTTATTTTAGATGAGTTATAGGTACTGTGGGAAACTTGCTTGTTGACTTATGATATTGAAACGAAATAACACTTTCACCTTAGAGCTGCTCTTATGTAGATGATTAATGATATCCCGACTTATGGGATGCTATCTGGTTGGAGCACACTCGAAAAATTAGCTTGTCCCTTCTGCATGAACATGTATAAAGCATTAACTTTAAAGCATGTAAAAAAATTCATGTTATCGTGGATTTTTAGAACTTAATCACCCGTTTTGGAGGAATAAATATGCATTTTTCATAAAAAGTGTTGAAAGATCAAGTCCACCCCCAAGAATTAGTGGAAGTGATATATTACAGATGATCAGTGAAGTACCAAAGATCACTGAGAGAACGAAATTAACCTCAAGTCATCTCCCAATTATGACGTTATACATAATTAGATGAAACAAAGTATTTTTTGGGATCTTCCATACTGGAAAACCAATCTGATTAGATATAATTTGGATGGTATACATATTGAGAATAATTTTTTTGATAATATATTTAATATTGTTCTAGATATCAATGGAATAACAAAGGACAACTTCAAAGCAGGATTGGTCTGAAAGAGTTTTATAAGAGGAGGGGGTTAGAACTGTAAAAGACAAATGCAGGTAAAATAATAAAGCTCAAAGCTATGTATTATCTCACATCAAATCAATGAAAATCAATCTTTGAGTGATTGCATTCTTTGAAGTTTTCAAGTGGTTGTGCCTCTAACATAGGCTGATATGTTGATTTGTGGATGAGGAAAATATCTTGTATGAAGTGTCACAATTGCAATAATTTCATGTAATGCTTATTACCTATCGTATTTAATGCCTTGCAAAAGTCGGTACTTGATTCGTTGATCAAAATCAGTACATTCTTCAGGGAGTTCTGCAAAGGCACTTTGAATATGAATTCTCTGTCAAGACTTGACGCGAGTATTCCTTTGTTGATGTGCAAGCTTGAATAGAAATTTCCTCCACGGTTTTTTGACTTAATGGAACATTTGCCCTTTCATATGTGTCATGAGACTATATTGGTGGGACCAGTACATTACATGTGGATGTATTATTTTGAGAGATATGTATTTTATTTTAGAGTGAACTGCAATCTTATTTTTCTAAAATAACTAATTGTAAATATTTCTGAATAAAACAAAAATATTGCTAAGAATAAAACACGTCTAGAGGGTTCAATATGTGAGACATATCTATTATAAAAGATAATTACTTTCTTTTCTATCACTTCGATCAAGGGCAACATACATATGAAACTTTTAGTCAGATGCCTTTGTAAAAATAATTATCGGTATTCCAGATATCTGATGTACCATTTGGTAGACATGTTATGCACCACTTAAATGATAGAGTGCTTCGAGCAACTACTTCGTATGTTCTACTAAACTGCGACGAAGTACAACCATTCGTACAATAAGACTAAATCTAATTAAATATTCTTATGGCTATTATCCAAAAAGCTTTACTAATTAAATCAGATATACAAATTACAATGATGTCAATAGGTTATTTACAGAGAGCTTGAATGTAGAGGATGACTCTCTTGTAAGCAAGAAAATTGAGGAAGCATTTCCAAAATGGTTCAAATTACACGAATGTTGAAGTAAATTTTAATTTCACCGATACATTTTGTAATTTCACACTACAAAGTAAAACTAATTATACTTTGGAACTGCTACTAGGTTCATAAAACAAGCAACGAAATCACAGACCATGTTAGATCTCACTAAGGGGCCTAATCGTAGTGTGAAGACATGATAAATATTTGATGTTAATGATTATAAATTTCACATGAGCTCCTAATGTGAAGGAAAACAAACTTATAATTGTGTTTGTTTTGGAGGAAATACACACATAGATAATGAGATTAGTTATTATGACATACAAAATCAAGAAATTCAGTTGTAATAGCTGGGCTATGTTGAACACACTGTCTACACGTTTAATTGTGAGTGGTTTGATCCCGTTCTTAATCAAGGAACATGAATGCTCAACCCATATGATATTACCAAAGTTGAGATGAACATAAGGTATGCAAAGTATGACCCATTTATTCTGGCACATCAGGCTAGTCAGGTTTATTATGTTTGATATCCTGGTTGAGCAAGATATAAACTTGATTAGGCTGTTGTATTGCATAATAGACCATGAAAAATTGTTGAGATGCAAAATGTTATCGAACCTATTCACCAAGAGTTAGTTATGTTTGATTTTCATATTCAGTGTAGCTCAATTAATGAGGAGTTACCCCTAGAGGATACCGCGAGGCTTCATGAAGAAGTCATTCTAGATATGGATAAAAATGATGATGAGATTGACGAAGAAATCTTTAAGTTCTTCAACATTGGAATCATCAAATGAAATAGGCTAAAAAATGGTATGTATACGTAGATGATCAATTTTTGCACATTTTTGTCTTTATTTTCGCTTCTTACAATGTATTTGTCCTACTTAATTTTTCTGATTTCATGCGTAAAAATGACATGCTTCACTTTTTTTGCTTTTGTTTTTCTGTCTTATATTATCATGCTTACTAGTTCTATTTTTTTTTTCCGCCTACAAATAGCAGGTTCTCAGCTTCCATAGTGACCTCATGTTCAAGGAACTTTGGGGAACACATATCGAAGGCTAAAGAAGGCCATCATCAACGGCAATGACAGGTATGACACTCCTGCAGGAAACCCATTATGTAAGATGATAGAGGGAGTTAGAGGGGCCGCACTCCACATTTGAGGTTCGATCCCCCACACGAAACACTACAGAGGCTGGTAAGATTATCTAAAAATTTAGAAGCATACATATTTATGTAATTTTCTTACTCATATATTTATCTGATCTTGTATACAGGCCAAGGGGCTTGACAGAGAGTCATCCACCACAGAGATGCATGTTCTTAAACATCAGCGCGCGAACACATAATAGTGGGTATTCGATCACTCTCAACGTATCAATGTAAGTTTAAAAATTTAATTTTCTAAATTTTTAGGGGCTATTAATATGCCAGTTAATGTTTGAATTTTATCAAGCAGAAGGAGTACGAGTAGCTCCAGAGGAGACAGAGGAATATGGCTAGACATACCTCACCATCTCTCAGCAGCAGTGGCACAAGCGACAGGGAAGAAAAGGGGGAGAGTGTACGACCTCAGAGCAAAGAGTACGACATTTGAGGCTGAGCGTTTTTGTGCAGTTGTGGGTGGCCCCATTTTGTTATAGGCTCAACAAGAGGAGCTTACCAGGTGAGTCATGATGATGAATAAAGAGTTCTGATAGATGTGTGAAGGCCAACATATGGTTGCAGATAGTCTGACACACCTGATGTAGAGTTTTGATCCCCGGAACAAGTGACATATGAATGTTGTTGAGGAGGATGAGGAGGAGGAGCGTGATGATGATGAGGAGGAGTGTAACCCAGACAGAGCGGCCGATTATATGTTTTTATCATTTCTGTATAATCAAATTTTCAGTTTCTGTAGTTGTGAACATTGAATACTTTGATCGATTTTTCTTTAATTTAATTTGGTATCATTATTTGTATATCTTAGAGCTTTTTTTATCGTTATGATGATATATAAATATCCCGTTATGCTGTTTGTGTTTGTTCTGTGCATGTATGTAAAAATCTAATAGAAAAGCTGCTTTTTTTATCTTTTACAAGTGTGCGTTGAATTAGCGTTGACAAATTTCGATGCTAAGTACTTGTATAATCCCTTTGATAAAGGACGATACAAATTAGACACACTTGCATCGAACAAGGACGATGCTGATTTCTGTTGGCCATAGTTGACGGTAATTTGCGTCGGATATGGCCAACGCTAATTAGTGTCGGTCATGCTCGATGCAAGTGCGTCGTTACTCTTATGACACCCATTTTTCAGACACATATTTATAGTGTTGGAATTTTTTAACGCAAATGTGGATGTAAATAAAAATCCGATGCAAATTTTGATGCAAAATAATTTAGTGACGCCCATTTTAGCATCAAAATTTTTTCGACGATAATCCGACGCTAATTGGGATTAGCGTCGGAAAAATGCCTGATTAGCATCGGGAATTTTAGATGCTAATTAGGCATTTTCATGTAGTGAAAGCAATCCCCAAGAGGAGGAAATTGTTGGTGCCCACCACATGAAAATTGACATTTTAGACAAGAGCTCATTGAACTTCAAATTGGTCAATTGTGATGTTTTTAGCACAACTTGATTATATTTTGAGCTTAGAGTTGATTTGAGCTCATTTCAAGTGTGAAATCATAATTATCATCCAAATTATTCAAATTGTCGTTCAAATTATCGCATGCTAGATGAGCCTCAAGTAGCAGTCCAATTTAGGCGTGGAGGGGATCATTTGAAAGATTTTGACATTCCAGACGCATTCGTTGAGTCTTTTTTTTTGCAAAAGGATACTCTATTGAAAGATTTTAGCTGAGACAAAATTTTCATGCATGAAAGCTTGCAACACAAAATTTCACTTAAAAAGTTGTTTGATAGTCGCAAAAATTTATTTAATGCTATTCATATGTTGATACTGTACCAAATGTAAATCATAGCATAAAATTCCAAGCACTAAAATGATCTATAGAGATAATGATAATTTCATAGGATAAAAATGATAATTTCTGTATACTCCCTCGTCGAGCTGCATTTTGGTCCAACTTATTTTTTTATAATCAATCACCCCCAATTTATTTTTTATTTTGAAATAATAATTTTTCACATAAAAATTTTCAAGGGAATGCCATTTATCATTGTTGTGAACCGTAGTAGTTGATTGATGGTTGGTATGCATTAGCAATCATTGGCTATCAGTAGGAGTCCCACATGATCAATGATGAATGTTCAAAATCTAAGTGACAATCATCATAAATGCTCTTAAAATTGAAGGAGAAATCATTCAACTAATAAAAAAGAGTGTCATAAATTGGCTGCTAAAAGATAAGATTTTAGTATATACATAATATTTAAATTTTGGTGATGATTTGTCTTCAATTTGGCTTTTCACTTGATAGGATGATTTGCTAGATAATCAAGATGATACTTGTTAGACATCAATGACTAATGAGTGTTTGAAATCATTCTTTCGTAAGATAATGACGAGCGATTTATGTACGTAGTTCATTTAATAACAAAAGACTTCGATCAAAAAAAAAAAGGGAAAAGAAAAGAAAAAAACATAAATAATAAGTTAATTATTCTTGAATTTGAAAAAAGATTAATGAAAATTGTTTAAATTGGAAATAAAGAACTTTCAATAATAATAAAAAAATTGTTGTAATTAGAAAATATATCCATACCAATTTTGTTTGATAAAATCAGTTAGATTTGTGAAATAAATATTGATTTATGAATAAGAGAAATTAATAATATGATTCAGGGACCAATCCTAAGCCTAATCTAGGGCTAATTAATTAGGTTTTAATTAGGTTCACTTGAATTTAAATTAACTTAGCAAACTAAGTACAATACAAAAGGAGGAGGAGAAGGCTTACTGGAGAGGAGGCGGGCCGCAACAGTTTGCCGGTGAAAGATGATGCAGAGGTGGTCAAATTCTTCTTGTTGCGCTAGAAGTCTCTCAGTCAGAGGCAGTCTGTTGAAAGGAATGTCATGAGTGTCTATTTATAGACTCTAGAGGGGGTGACAGAGTATTGGCAAACATCGATCAAGGTTAGAGATCAACGATCAAGACTATTCAGGTAGTTAGAGCTCCTACATATTATCGACAGTGAACCTTCAAGTCAATTTGCTGCCAGATTTGAGAACAAAAGCCATTATAGCTGGTGTGGCTTAGGGGCGTGATCCTACCAGCTTCAGGCGTGACCTTGTTGGGGTACTTCCGTGCATGACTACACCCGAATCGGGAGTGATTACGTCTGGGTAATTTCGAGTGTGGTGATTCCCGAATCAGCATGACCATGCCCAACTAATTTTTACCGAGACTACGCCCGAGTTGGTGTAGACACACCAACTCAATGACATATGGAAATGTCGGTGTGTGCGCGCGTAGGCGCCAACTTGTCTGTGTAGATGTGTGCACGCGAACCCAATCGTGAAAGTAACCGACCCTAAGGAAAAATTTTGAAAGCAGGATCTTGGCTACTCCACTTTCAAGGCGATCCAGTCAACTTCAAAACGTAGGTCCTAGTCTATGAAGACTGAGCTCAAAAGAACCATCGAGTGGTCATTTTCGGCTCAATGTGAGCAGGTTTCAGGTTCACATCGAATGTGAGCTGCTTTTGATATTGACCAAAAGTTAGATCAACATGTGATAATGATTAAAAGGAGACAATCAGACCATGATGATAAGGATGTGCAATAACAATAAGAAAATGCTAGTTGGGGACAACAACCATAAAATGTTGGTTTTTGGCACTGAACTTTGGAAGGAGCTATAGAGTTCTTTAGATATTTTTTGTTCACTTTCACTTTAAATCTTAATCTTTTTCAAATGGAGAATATAACTCTATGTAAATTATTTGAAAGTGATATTCTATTATTTTTGTCGAAGTCTTATAGTATTCCAATGGATAACCTTGATTATTTATTTTGATTGTAGATTATTCATTTAGTATTTAAGCACATTAAAGACAATAAAAATAAGTGAAGAAGATTTATTAAATTTCACTCATTGAGATATTCAATTTGGCAATAAACATGCAAGATTCAAGTGTATGATGTGGAGTTTGATTTTCTTGAACAATTCATTGCTCAAAGCTCTGAGTTTCATCGATTAAGCTTGACAGTGAGTTTGTTAAAGGTGTTGGGGGAGGAGCGAGCATGAGGGGCAGATGAACCCCTATATTGGGTTAAGGGGCTCTGCCCCTCGAAATTTTTTTTCTGTATTAGGCGTTGTAGCTCTCAGATGTAGCTTGAGCGCTCGATGCTACAGTGAACCTAAGCAAATATATAGGTACAAGAATAGAACGCTCCACATTCAAGCACCCGAAGGTTAGCATCCCAACGTTAGGAGGGGGCACCACATCGCCCAATCGTGGCACCCTACAGTAACTGCTTTCGTGTTGTTCGAGGTTTAAAATTACATCTTTGTTGTGGGATCCGTGTGTGAATACGCATTGAATTTGGAAGTTCTTCTATGTAAGGAAGAAGAAAAGAAGTGTTCTTGAGTTCAAAAGTGAATAACAGCTTTAGTGTGGGGGAGGGAGCAATAAACCTTTGTACCCCAATTTTTTTTTTCTATATCCGGAACATTGGAACTCTAGCACTCGATGCTTCAGTGCCAAAAGAGGGTGCCATAGAACCCAACCCAAGTCCATAAGTACAGGTCCAAGAATAGAGCGCTTGACACCCCAACGCTTGAAGGCTAGCGCCTGATTGCTAGGAGGAGGCACCATAACAACCAATCGTGGCATCTCATCGCTAGTAACCACATCCAGATAGTTTGAGGCTTAAAATTACATCATCGCTGCGGGGATATGAGTGCAAAGAGGTGTTGGATTTCAAAGTATTCTTGAGTTTCAAACTATATAGATATTAGAGAGTTGTATTATTTGTACAATTCTTTTCATTATTCATAGTGGATTTCTTGGTGTAGCGTAGTTCCATGATTTTTCATGTCCTCGAGTTTTCCAGGTAATGTTTTGGTGTTCTTTGTACTTTCTGTGATGTCTGGATTTGTACTCTTTTGTTCAAAGTCTTGCTTTAGACCTCTCAAATTGAATTTTGCAAATCTCTTCCCCAACATCAAGATCATTTCATCTTTCAACTAATGTCTGAACATTTCTAATCTCACTATAATAATCTAATTTGGGTTTATTTTGGCTTGAATCTAAACATATTTGGTGTATTTGACTCATCTCGTTTAATGCTCACGATTATAAATTTATTAAAATCAAAGTATAGATGGTTCCAAATTTAATTCTGAAAATTTTCAATCTAAAATGTTGAATTGAGATCCGTGCTTGCTCAAATAAATTTTGTAATGACATTAGAATTAAAGCATAAAGTTGAAAAAAGTAACCTTTTACATAACTAAAAAGAGAAGTATCATAAATAGTCATTGAAAAATAGAGCAGCATAAACATAAAATCAGTGTTAGAATATTTTAAAATAATAATAAAAAAAAGGCAATTTCA
>NW_018164444.1:707152-718983 GCF_001263595.1 Phalaenopsis equestris
TAATTTTGTTTGATGACATTTAATTGCAAGAGACTCGACTAAGTTAAGGTAAAAAATGATAATAAATATACTTGCATGAGGCTAATGCCAGGGAGAATTCCTATGGTAATAGATCATCAATTGTGATTCTTTCATTGTGCAGTGGATTATGCATAAGGAGTACAACATGTAAGGAGTTCATGATGGAGGGAGATCAAGTGATAGGTTGAAGAGAGATTTTGAGAGGAGCATGTACTAGAAGCTTTTGTAAAAAGAATTCAGATAACTAATATTTTTAGAGATGTATTCACGAGAAAAGTTAGTAAGAGATTATGAGTCAAACCAAGATGTGAGGAGAATAAGACTTTTATAAGTTCTAAGAATCAATAATTTCACATAGAAGCAGACTAAGGGTCCGTTTGTTTAAGGATAATTTTTTTCTCCTGAACCGCGGCCCGCAGGCCGGCCGCAGGGGTCGACCTGCGGTCTTATAAGCTGTTTATCCTGAAATGTGGCCCGCGGGCGAAACGCGTGAATCAAACGGTACGGCGGCGTTTTGAAAACGCCGCCCGCACTTATAAGCTGCCCCAAACGGACCCTAAGAGGGACAAATATAAGAAGATGAAATTTGCAGCGAATAACAAAGACAGATGGGTCTTAACACGAATGACATAAGAAGTTAATCCACAGACACGGACGTGCGTACATGCCACCGATGCCCTCCGGTGAGCCCGATGCTAAGAAATTAGGGGTTTTGGCCAAAATGACAACCTCTGTTCATTATGGAAAAATGAAACTCAAGAAATCCAATGATGAAGTTGGCTTTGGTCAAACACTACAGCAAAACAACGGATTTGAGACTGAATTAGCGTCAGAAAAAAGTTCGACGCAAAAATTAGTGTCCTTTTAGCGCTGTGGTTTTAAGATTAAAAATATCGACACAGAGAGCAAGCGACACTAATTCGATGGAATAGCGTTGTATTTGTGCTGACATTGGCTGATGCTAATCCTACTTATTAACGTCGGTCAATGTTGATGCTAATCCGATGTCAATACCCTAAAATTTCCTCTCGGCAAATCGAAGCCGCACTTCTCTGTTTTCTCATTCCCCATCGCGAACTTGTCTCATCCAATGCTTCTTTGTGGTTTACAACATTTCCAGCTCATTTCCATCATTTTCACCTCTCAAAATTCGTCCAAGGTGAGAAGCCATCATCCACACCACCAAGCTTCGAATTTACATAAGTTCTAATGTTTTTTTGTTAGATTTTGAATGCATAGGTGATAGATTCGAAAACGCATAGGCAACACTCTTTTTTTTTTGTATTTCTTTATTATATTCACAATGCATAGGGATTAGATGGATATACATAAGATTTGAGTGCAATGTGCTTAAATATAAAAGTTTAGGTTTGAGATAAGTAAAAAACATAAGAAATTTGTGCATTGTATGTAAATATGAAAATTTGGGTGTGAGATATGTAAATACATAAGTTTAGTGCTATGTATGTAAAAATGTAAATATGAAAATTTAGGTATGAGATATGTAAATACATAATAAATTTGTAATACATATTTAAATAGTAAATTTAGTTATGTGTGTAAATATAGAAGTTTTGGTGTGCTATATCTGTAACTGCCCCAAAAATTAGTAAGAATTTGAGTGTTATGTGTAAGTGTAGGTGTGAGAAATGTAAATACATAGGAATTTTTTCATATGTATGTAAATGTCCTAAATAAGTTTGAGTTAGCTATGGATTACTTAGGCATCGTGCATTGTTTTTTTTTTTTGTTTAGTAGAATGTAAAGTTTAGGTGATAGTAATGCAGGGGATGCTTGACAACGGATTTAAGTTGGATGCAATGATGTTGTACTAATCTATAGAGTTACATCTATGATACAGATGGAAATTCAAAATATTAGATCGTGAATGTATAATAGATTATATCTAGGAAGAAAAAAATTAATTGACGAGTTTTTGACTTGTATTGAAGAGTCGTGCAAGTGGCATCATAATTGCTCGTTTAGCTTTCAAAAGGTAGGTTCTTATGCCCCTGTGGGAAGCACAAGAATCAAGCATACTTGACACTTGAAGAAGTGAAGTTGGACCTATACCGTAGGAGATGTATTGGACTTCACATGGTGAATTTGAACCAGATGTTCAATGTGATCATGTTGGAGCCTCATTAAGTTATGCCCCTCCAACAGTTCATGATTCTGGCATGTATGAGAAAATGATTGATGATGCGAGCAGAGCTTACTTGATTGGAGTGTTCCTGATGACGACCAAAAACCAAATAGTGAAGCACAACAATTCTATGAATTATTAAATGTTGTGCAACAACCATTGTGAGAAGGATGCACTTTGCAAACAGAGTTAAAGGTCACTCTGAGAATGTTGATTATCAAATTTAATTTCAACATGTCTAGGGAATGTTTTAATCAGGCAGCAACATTATTAAAAGAGACAAACTCTGCAGATAATTTAGTTCTAGAAGATTTTTACATAACTAAAAATTTAGTAGCAAAGCTGGGGCTACCATCTGAAAAGTTATATTACTGCGTCAATTGATATATGTTATATTTTAGAGAAGCTGCACACAAGATGAAATACAGATTTTACGGTGATGATTGGTTCAAACCAAGGGGGAGAAAGAGTAAACATCAAAATAATATTTTTTACAAACGACTCTTTTATTTTCCTCTCATTCTACGATTCCAACGACTGTTAGCTTCTATGCGCACAACTCCTCACATGATATGTCATAATATTGTATCTATTAGTGTTAATGCAATGACTCATCCCTCAACTGGTGAAGCTTGGAAATGCTTCAACCATAGTTATCCAGATTTTGCAGCAGAATCACACAACATTAGACTTGACTTATGTGCAGATGGGCTCACACATTATAGTCATGCTACGACACCCTATTCATGTTGGCCAATTATTATCACGCTATATAATTTTCCCTTTGATATGTGTATAATTGTGTCGTTCTTATTTCTGACGTTAATCATATTAGGTCCACATAGCCCGAAGGGAAAAATTGACATGTAGTTACAGTTTATTTTAGATGAGTTATAGGTACTGTGGGAAACTTGCTTGTTGACTTATGATATTGAAACAAAATAACACTTTCACCTTAAAGCTGCTCTTATGTAGATGATTAATGATATCCCGACTTATGGGATGCTATCTGGTTGGAGCACACTCGGAAAATTGGCTTGTCCCTACTGCATGAACATGTATAAAGCATTAACTTTAAAGCATGTAAAAAAAATTCATGTTATCGAGGATTTTTAGAACTTAATCACCCGTTTTGGAGGAATAAATATGCATTTTTCATAAAAAGTGTTGAAAGATCAAGTCCACCCCCAAGAATTAGTGGAAGTGATATATTACAGATGATCAGTGAAGTACCAAAGATCACTGAGAGATCGAAATTAACCTCAAGTCATCTCCCAGTTATGACGTTATACATAATTAGATGAAACAAAGTATTTTTTGGGATCTTCCATACTGGAAAACCAATCTGATTAGATATAATTTGGATGGTTTACATATTGAGAATAATTTTTTTGATAATATATTTAATATTGTTATAGATATCAATGGAATAACAAAGGACAACTTCAAAGCAGGATTGGTCTGAAAGAGTTTTGTAAGAGGAGGGGTTTAGAACTGTAAAAGACAAATGCTGGTAAAATAATAAAGCTCAAAGCTATGTATAATCTCACATCAGATCAATGAAAATCAATCTTTGAGTGATTGCATTCTTTGAAGTTTTCAAGTGGTTGTGCCTCTAACATAGGCTGATATGCTGATTTGTGGATGAGGAAAATATCTTGTATGAAGTGTCACAATTGCAATAATTTCATGCAGTGGTTATTACCTATCGTATTTAATGCCTTGCAAAAGCCGGTACTTGATTCGTTGATCAAAATCAGTACATTCTTCAAAGAGTTCTGCAAAGGCACTTTGAATATGAATTCTCTGTCAAGACTTGACGCGAGTATTCCTTTGTTGATGTGCAAGCTTGAATAGAAATTTCCTCCACGATTTTTTGACTTAATGGAACATTTGCCCATTCATATGTGTCATGAGACTATATTGGTGGGACCAGTACATTACATGTGGATGTATTATTTTGAGAGATATGTATTTTATTTTAGAGTGAACTGCAATCTTATTTTATCTAAAATAACTAAATTGTAAATATTTTTGAATAAAATAAAAATATTGCTAAGAATAAAACACGTCTAGAGGGTTCAATATGTGAGACATATCTATTATAAAAGATAATTACTTTCTTTTCTATCACTTCGATCAAGGGCAACATACATATGAAACTTTTAGTCAGATGCCTTTGTAAAAATAATTATCGGTATTCCAGATATCTGATGTACCATTTGGTAGGCATGTTATGCACCACTTAAATGATAGAGTGCTTCGAGCAACTACTTTGTATGTTCTACTAAACTGCGACGAAGTACAACCATTCGTACAATAAGACTAAATCTAATTAAATATTCTTATGGCTATTATCCAAAAAGCTTTACTAATTAAATCAGATATACAAATTACAATGATGTCAATAGGTTATTTACAGAGAGCTTGAATGTAGAGGATGACTCTCTTGTAAGCAAGAAAATTGAGGAAGCATTTCCAAAATGGTTCAAATTACACGAATGTTGAAGTAAATTTTAATTTCACCGATACATTTTGTAATTTCACACTACAAAGTAAAACTAATTATACTTTGGAACTGCTACTAGGTTCATAAAACAAGCAACGAAATCACAGACCATGTTAGATCTCACTAAGGGGCCTAATCGTAGTGTGAAGACATGATAAATATTTGATGTTAATGATTATAAATTTCACATGAGCTCCTAATGTGAACGAAAACAAACTTATAATTGTGATGTTTGTTTTGGAGGAAATACACACATAGATAATGAGATTAGTTATTATGACATACAAAATCAAGAAATTTAGTTGTAATAGCTGGGCTATGTTGAACACACTGTCTACACGTTTAATTGTGAGTGGTTTGATCCCGTTCTTAATCAAGGAACACGAATGCTCAACCCATATGATATTACCAAAGTTGAGATGAACATAAGGTATGCAAAGTATGACCCATTTATTCTGGCACATCAGGCTAGTCAGGTTTATTATGTTTGATATCCTGGTTGAGCAAGATATAAACTTGATTAGGCTGTTGTATTGCATAATAGACCATGAAAAATTGTTGAGATGCAAAATGTTATCGAACCTATTCACCAAGAGTTAGTTATGTTTGATTTTCATATTCAGTGTAGCTCAGTTGATGAGGAGTTACCCCTAGAGGATACCGCGAGGCTTCATGAAGAAGTCATTCTAGATATGGATAAAAATGATGATGAGATTGACGAAGAAATCTTTAAGTTCTTCAACATTGGAATCATCAAATGAAATAGGCTAAAAAATTGTATGTATACGTAGATGATCAATTTTTGCACATTTTTGTCTTTATTTTCGCTTCTTACAATGTATTTGTCCTACTTAATTTTTCTGATTTCATGCGTAAAAATGACATGCTTCACTTTTTTTGCTTTTGTTTTTCTGTCTTTTATTAGATATTAATCATGCTTACTAGTTCTATTTTTTTTTTCCGCCTGCAAATAGCAGGTTCTCAGCTTCCATAGTGACCTCATGTTCAAGGAACTTTGGGGAACACATATCGAAGGCTAAAGAAGGCCATCATCAACGGCAGTGACAGGTATGACACTCATGCAGGAAACCCATTCTGTAAGATGACGGAAAATGCCTAGACATACCTCACCATCTCTCAGCAGCAGTGGCACAAGCGACAGGGAAGAAAAGGGGGAGAGTGTACGACCTCAGAGCAAAGAGTACGACATTTGAGGCTGAGCGTTTTTGTGCAGTTGTGGGTGGCCCCATTTCGTTACAGGCTCAACAAGAGGAGCTTACCAGGTGAGTCATGATGATGAATAAAGAGTTATGATAGGTGTGTGAAGGCCAACATATGGTTGCAGATAGCCTGACATACCTGATGTAGAGTTTTGATCGCCGGAACAAGTGACATATGAATGTTGTTGAGGAGGATGAGGAGGAGGAGCGTGATGATGATGAGGAGGAGTGTAACCCAGACAGAGCGGCCGATTATATGTTTTTATCATTTCTGTATAATCAAATTTTCAGTTTCTGTAGTTGTGAACATTGAATACTTTGATCGATTTTTCTTTAATTTAATTTGGTATCATTATTTGTATATCTTAGAGCTTTTTTTATCGTTATGATGATATATAAATATCCCGTTATGTTGTTTGTGTTTGTTATGTGCATGTATGTAAAAATCTAATAGACAAGCTGCATTTTTTTATCTTTTACAGGTGTGCGTTGAATTAGCGTTGACAAATTTCGATGCTAAGTACTTATATAATCCCTTTGATAAAGGACGATACAAATTAGACACACTTGCATCGAACAAGGACGATGCTGATTTTTGTTGGCCATAGTCGACGGTAATTTGCGTTGGATATGGCCGACGCTAATTAGTGTCGGCCATGCTCTATGCAAGTGCGTCGTTACTCTTATGACACCCATTTTTCAGACACATATTTATAGTGTTGGAAATTTTCAACGCAAATGTGGATGTAAATAAAAATCCGATGCAAATTTTGATGCAAAATAATTTAGTGACGCCCATTTTAGCATCATAATTTTTTCGATGATAATCCGACGCTAATTGGGATTAGCGTCGGAAAAATGCCCGATTAGCATCGGGAATTTTAGATGCTAATTAGGCATTTTCATGTAGTGAAAGCAATCCCCAAGAGGAGGAAATTGTTGGTGCCCACCACATGAAAATTGACATTTTAGACAAGAGCTCATTGAACTTCAAATTGGTCAATTGTGATGTTTTTAGCACAACTTGATTATATTTTGAGCTTAGAGTTGATTTGAGCTCATTTCAAGTGTGAAATCATAATTATCATCCAAATTATTCAAATTGTCGTTCAAATTATCGCATGCTAGATGAGCCTCAAGTAGCAGTCCAATTTAGGCGTGGAGGGGATCATTTGAAAGATTTTGACATTCCAGACGCATTCGTTGAGTCTTTTTTTTTGCAAAAGGATACTCTATTGAAAGATTTTAGCTGAGACAAAATTTTCATGCATGAAAGCTTGCAACACAAAATTTCACTTAAAAAGTTGTTTGATAGTCGCAAAAATTTATTTAATGCTATTCATATGTTGATACTGTACCAAATGTAAATCATAGCATAAAATTCCAAGCACTAAAATGATCTATAGAGATAATGATAATTTCATAGGATAAAAATGATAATTTCTGTATACTCCCTCGTCGAGCTGCATTTTGGTCCAACTTATTTTTTTATAATCAATCACCCCCAATTTATTTTTTATTTTGAAATAATAATTTTTCACATAAAAATTTTCAAGGGAATGCCATTTATCATTGTTGTGAACCGTAGTAGTTGATTGATGGTTGGTATGCATTAGCAATCATTGGCTATCAGTAGGAGTCCCACATGATCAATGATGAATGTTCAAAATCTAAGTGACAATCATCATAAATGCTCTTAAAATTGAAGGAGAAATCATTCAACTAATAAAAAAGAGTGTCATAAATTGGCTGCTAAAAGATAAGATTTTAGTATATACATAATATTTAAATTTTGGTGATGATTTGTCTTCAATTTGGCTTTTCACTTGATAGGATGATTTGCTAGATAATCAAGATGATACTTGTTAGACATCAATGACTAATGAGTGTTTGAAATCATTCTTTCGTAAGATAATGACGAGCGATTTATGTACGTAGTTCATTTAATAACAAAAGACTTCGATCAAAAAAAAAAAGGGAAAAGAAAAGAAAAAAACATAAATAATAAGTTAATTATTCTTGGTTCACTTGAATTTAAATTAACTTAGCAAACTAAGTACAATACAAAAGGAGGAGGAGAAGGCTTACTGGAGAGGAGGCGGGCCGCAACAGTTTGCCAGTGAAAGATGATGCAGAGGTGGACAAATTCTTCTTGTTGCGCTAGAAGTCTCTCAGTCAGAGGCAGTCTGTTGAAAGGAATGTCAAGAGTGCCTATTTATAGACTCTAGAGGCGGTGACAGAAGCATTGGCAAACATCGATCAAGGTTAGAGATCAACGATCAAGACTATTCAGGTAGTTAGAGCTCCTACATATTATCGACAGTGAACCTTCAAGTCAATTTGCTGCCAGATTTGAGAACAAAAGCCATTATAGCTGGTGTGGCTTAGGGGCGTGATCCTACCAGCTTCAGGCGTGACCTTGTTGGGGTACTTCCGTGCATGACTACACCCGAATCGGGAGTGATTACGTCTGGGTAATTTCGAGTGTGGTGATTCCCGAATCAGCATGACCATGCCCAACTAATTTTTACCGAGACTACGCCCGAGTTGTGAAATGAATGTCATGAGTGTCTATTTATAGACTCTAGAGGGGGTGACAGAGTATTGGCAAACATCGATCAAGGTTAGAGATCAACGATCAAGACTATTCAGGCAGTTGGAGCTCCTACAGATTATCGACAGTGAACCTTCAAGTCAATTTGCTGCCAGATTTGAGAATAAAAGCCATTATAGCTGGCGTGGCTTAGGGGCGTGATCCCACCAGCTTCAGGCGTGACCTTGTTGGGGTACTTTCGTGCATGACTACACTCGAATCGGGTGTGATTACGCCTGAGTAATTTCGAGTGTGGTGATGCCCGAATCAGCATGACCATGCCCAACTAATTTTTACCGAGACTACGCCCGAGTTGGTGTAGACACACCAACTCAATGACATATGGAAATGTCGGTGTGTGCGCGCGTAGGCGCCAACTTGTCTGTGTAGATGTGTGCACGCGAACCCAATCGTGAAAGTAACCGACCCTAAGGAAAAATTTTGAAAGCAGGATCTTGGCTACTCCACTTTCAAGACGAGCCAGTCAACTTCAAAACGTAGGTCCTAGCCTATGAAGACCGAGCTCAAAAGAACCATCTGTCGGTGTAGACACACCAACTCAATGACATATGGAAATGTCAGTGTGTGCGCGCGTAGGCGCCAACTTGTCTGTGTAGATGTGTGCACGCGAACCCAATCGTGAAAGTAACCGACCCTAAGGAAAAAATTTGAAGGCAGGATCTTGGCTACTCCACTTTCAAGGCGATCCAGTCAACTTCAAAACGTAGGTCCTAGTCTATGAAGACTGAGCTCAAAAGAACCATCGAGTGGTCATTTTCGGCTCAATGTGAGCAGGTTTCAGGTTCACATCGAATGTGAGCTGCTTTTGATATTGACCAAAAGTTAGATCAACATGTGATAATGATTAAAAGGAGACAATCAGGCCATGATGATAAGGATGTGCGATAACAATAAGAAAATGCTAGTTGGGGACAACAACCATAAAATGTTGGTTTTTGGCACTGAACTTTGGAAGGAGCTATAGAGTTCTTTAGATATTTTTTGTTCACTTTCACTTTAAATCTTAATCTTTTTCAAATGGAGAATATAACTCTATGTAAATTATTTGAAAGTGATATTCTATTATTTTTGTCGAAGTCTTATAGTATTCCAATGGATAACCTTGATTATTTATTTTGATTGTAGATTATTCATTTAGTATTTAAGCACATTAAAGACAATAAAAATAAGTGAAGAAGATTTATTAAATTTCACTCATTGAGATATTCAATTTGGCAATAAACATGCAAGATTCAAGTGTATGATGTGGAGTTTGATTTTCTTGAACAATTCATTGCTCAAAGCTCTGAGTTTCATCGATTAAGCTTGACAGTGAGTTTGTTAAAGGTGTTGGGGGAGGAGCGAGCATGAGGGGCAGATGAACCCCTATATTGGGTTAAGGGGCTCTGCCCCTCGAAATTTTTTTTCTGTATTAGGCGTTGTAGCTCTCAGATGTAGCTTGAGCGCTCGATGCTACAGTGAACCTAAGCAAATATATAGGTACAAGAATAGAACGCTCCACATTCAAGCACCCGAAGGTTAGCATCCCAACGTTAGGAGGGGGCACCACATCACCCAATCGTGGCACCCTACAGTAACTGCTTTCGTGTTGTTCGAGGTTTAAAATTACATCTTTGTTGTGGGATCCGTGTGTGAATACGCATTGAATTTGGAAGTTCTTCTATGTAAGGAAGAAGAAAAGAAGTGTTCTTGAGTTCAAAAGTGAATAACAGCTTTAGTGTGGGGGAGGGAGCAATGAACCTCTGTACCCCAATTTTTTTTTTCTATATCGGGAACCTTGGAACTCCAACACTCGATGCTTCAGTGCCAAAAGAGGGTGCCATAGAACCCAACCCAAGTCCATAAGTACAGGTCCAAGAATAGAGCGCTTAACACCCCTACGCTTGAAGGTTAGTGCCCCAATGCTAGGAGAAGGCACCACAATAGGGTTGTAAACGAGTCGAGCTTGAGCAAGCTCAGGCTTGGCTCGTGTTCGGCTCAATTTAAATATTCGGATCATGTTCGGCTCGAAATTGACTCGTTAAAATTAAACTGAAAAATAAATGTAAAGTGCTAGATTCGAACCTGGACCAAATGAATGCAAAAGAAGATGCACAACCACCTTACCAAACGAGCAGTTACGTTTTAAACTTAGATATAAATATATATAATCTATTATTATATAAATAATATATGTAATCTATTATTATATAAATAATTATATATTTTGTTATTTCGAGCTAAAACGAGCCGAACACGAGCGAACAAATAGTTATTCATGTTCGGCTTGTTTATAATTCGAGCTTTAAAAACTTATTCGTGTTTGGCTCGTTTACTTAACGAAGGAGCCGAACACGAGCTGTTCGCGAACAACGAGCTTTTTTGACAGACCTACACCACAACACCCAATCGTGGCACCCCATCGCCAGTAACCACATATGGACTTAAAATTACCTCATCACTGTGGGGATATGAGTGCAAAGACGTGTTGAATTTCAAAGTATTCTTGAGTTTCAAACTGTATAGATACTTGAGTGCGATATTATTTGTACAATTCTTATCATTATTCATAGTGGACTTATTGATGTAGTTTGGTTCAATGATTTTTCATGTTCTCGGATTTTCCACATAATGTTTTGGTGTTATTTGTACTTTATGTGATTTATTGATTTGTACGCTTTTGTTCAAAGTGTTGCTTCGGATCTCTCAAATTGATTTTTACAGATCTCTTCCCCAACATCAATATCGTTTGATCTTTCAATAATATATTCACATTTCTAATCTCACTGCAATTATTTAATTTATGTTTATTTTGGCTTGAATCTAAACATCTTTGGTGTCTTTGATGCATCTTGTTAAATGCTCGCGATTATAAATCTATTAAAATCGAAGCATACATGACTCGAAATTTAATTCTGAAATTTTTCAATCTAAAATGTTGCATTGAGATCCGTGCTTGATCAAATAAATTTTGTAATGACATTAGAATTAAAGCATAATTCATCACATGATAGTATAAAGTAGTAGCTTAAAGTTGAAAAAGTAGCCTTTTACATAACTAAAAAAATAAGTATCATAAATAGTCACTGAAAAATAGAGCAGCATAAAACATAAAATCAGGGTTAGAGTATTTTAAAATAATAATAAAAAAAAGGCAATTTCAGTTACTTATGTAAAATACACTTAAAATTAAATTACAATTCATGATACATTAATCATTTATATTTTCTATATTAATTTTCTTATTTCCATTTGATTATCCAGGTAAATGATATAACCTACACCTTTTAAACATGAATAGAGTAAGTACATATGTCCCGCACGCTTCTCCAATCATAATCA
>NW_018164444.1:719040-733493 GCF_001263595.1 Phalaenopsis equestris
ATATATATATATATATGCGCCGAGCACTCAGATCATTTGATCGGACATCTACTTGTCAATTGTAAATCCCCTGTGGTCTGGGTTTGATTCCCCCCGAGTGTAGTGTGTGGTACTCGAATTCTTAGAAGCACGAGGGATGGCTGAGGCTCAGTCTCTGACCATTTCTTTTTAATCTATATATATATAAATATATATAAATTTCTCGTGTATGAAAATTTAGATTTATTAAATCTAATTATAGAATATTTATTAAATCTAATTATAAAACGAATTTATGGTATTTATTCAATCGTCCCTCTTCATAGTTTGCGAGATTGGTCCCATCTAACCCAAAAATCTTGTTTAACTTAAAATTAAGTCGCGGCCAAATGCCACAATAACAGGACTTCAGTTACTTATTTCAGGCAAAGACAAAAGAAAGGCCGGATTTTTAAAGCTGTACTTTTGTTTTATGGAATTTATAAAGCAGTATTTTTGTTTTTTGCCCCCTACAACATCTAATTTCCTCTCGCCTGCATTTGCATAAAGCTGTATTTTTGTGTTATGCCCCTTGTAAAATCCAATCTTCCTTAGGTCTACAGTTATTATAAAATCTCATTCCACTCACAATTTTGAAGCACAAAACTTTAGTCTTTCTTACTTTAATTCATCAGTAAGAAGGCAGCATGGAGAAGATTTCAGAAACAGCTGGTCAGGTCATAAGATGCAAAGGTTTGTGAAGATTTTTTATTTCTCAAGG
Source organism: Phalaenopsis equestris (assembly GCF_001263595.1). Lineage (NCBI taxonomy): Eukaryota > Viridiplantae > Streptophyta > Magnoliopsida > Asparagales > Orchidaceae > Phalaenopsis > Phalaenopsis equestris. The sequence goes on from NW_018164444.1 coordinate 719,780, forward strand.
TTTTAGATTTCGATGTCATCGATTGCATCCTCTCCTCTGTTTCTTCAACACATTTCTATGTCATGCTTCGTCAAATTACTTTAGTTGTACGATATATATTTCTTCAACACATTTCTATGTCATGCTTCGTCAAATTATTTTAGTTGTACGATATATATATATATTTTTTTTTGCTGGATCAACTTTTATTTGACATTGTTTTTCTGCAATTTTGTGCTTGTTGATGTGAATCTAGCTGCGGTTGCTTGGGAAGCCGGGAAACCACTGGTGATTGAGGATATAGAGGTGGCGCCTCCAGAAGCAATGGAAGTCCGTGTGAAGATACTTTACACTTCCCTTTGCCACTCGGATGTGTACTTCTGGGAAGCTAAGGTAAATTCAAATTACAGATATGATTATCATTTGTTTTAAATTTTTGATTCACTATGGTTATGTTATTTGTTTTTGACATTGTAGGATCAGTTACCAATTTTTCCTAGGATCTTCGGCCATGAAGCAGGAGGGTATGTTTCATCTTTTTTATGTGGAAATACTTGTCAGGAGGTTAGGAGAGATTTGAAATCATGATCAGTCTCATTTAAAAGTCAAATGTTTATGTTTGATTAACACATTTCTAAACTAATTTTAATTGAGCTATCTGAGTTAATTTTGATTTTGAGTTGATTAGAATCAATTGATTTTGTAGAGCAAATTCTTGAGTTTAAGAAATATGTGTCAGTCTTAGGAGCCATTTGGTAGCTGCAAGATTTGAGCAGGACTTATGCTAAGAGGATGTTTAGTAGCCAGATTTATTATGGATTTGCTCGGATTTAGTCTAAATTCTTCAAAACAATCATTTTAAATAAAATAAGTTCACTGTAATTTTAAATCCTATTTCTACCACCTTCAGTTGTAAATCCTGAATTTATTAAATTAAATTTGGGATTTAATGAACCGAAGCACAAATGGAGGAGAAAAAAGTGGGTTGCCTTCTCTGTTGAGCTCTCATCACCACTTTGTTGCATTAGAGGCTTTGTTTGTATACTGGATAAGTTGGTCATTTTCTATTTTTATTAGAGTATCATAATTCCCTCTTATTTCTATGAGGGATTATGACTGGTTTTTGTGTGTTGAGCTGCAACCCTATTTTATTAGTTATTTCTTACTCCCCATCATCTCCATCAGTTGATAGTGGGATAACCTCTTCCCATGGATGTAGACGGATTTGTGAGGAATCACATAAATTGCATTATGTTTGATTATTTTTTTGTTGTGTGATTTTATTTTCCACATTTTTTGCACAACAATTGGTATTAATTCTGGTACAGTAGGACTTCGGTGAAGTCGTGGACGCACGAGAAATAAATTGGTTCAAGGTTGGTCACAAGATCTGTTGGAGCTATGGATAATAGCATCTTGTCAGGTACTTCAACATCCACATCAGTAGTGAAAAATGCGTCGGTTCATTAGTTGGTTATACATCTCATCAAGATCAATAAAAAGTTTAGAGTAGTTTGATGTGAACTCTCACATTGGAAATTACAAGAGGATATCTATATGTTGCAGCTACCAAAACTTGAAACCTCAAAAAACTTTGTTTGATAACTGAACAAGTTCTTAAATGAGTTGAAGCATTCACCATGATAGTGATATAAAAAGTTTAATCATTTTATGATGGGATAAGAGTACACAATGAGCCAATATGATCTTTGTGTATATTTAAGAAGTTGATCAATGGGGAGTTCATTCTTTTGCTTTTATATATTAATGGCATGTTGATTGCATCCGCCAGTCAAACTGAAGTTAATAGGATGAGGAAACAATTATACAAATATTTCAAGTTGAAAAAGTTGGGTGAAGATCATAAAATTATTGACATAAAGATTCTAAGAGATAAGGTAGGTAGAAAGATTTAGCTCACGTAAGGAACACACATTCAAAAGATGCCGAATGGGTTGATGACTCTAGCAAAGTCGTGAGTCTACTCATTACATCTCACTTTCAGTTGAGTTGAGTCGATGTCCTAAAGATGACTATGAGAGAAAAGATATACGATTAGTTTCTTATGCTAATGTGTGAGAAGTTTGATGTATGTCATGATTGTATTAGACCAGATATTTTACAAGGTATTGGTGTTGTAAGCAGATTCATGCATGATCCAGGACAGACTCATTGATAAGCTGTAAAGAGTATTCAGAGATATCTGAAGTCTACAATTGATGTCGATTTAGTATTTGAGAGGTATTTATCTATTGTTGATTTATGTATAGGCTACACTAATTCAGACTATCTATGCGATATAAATAAGCTTAGGACTACGACTGTCAATTTATTCATATTGACAGGAGATCCAATCAATTGTAGATCAGGTCTTCAGTCCACTGTTTCTTTGTCTATTACAGAGAGTAAGTACATTGCTGTCACATAAGCGATGAAGGAAGTGATATGAAAGCAGTACTAGATGATTCCAAAGTTGATCAAGAGTCTCTCATAGTATTATGTATAGTCGGAGTGTGATATTCTTGACTATAAATTCAATTTACCATGTTCTTACAAAGCACATTGATTTGAAATATCACTTTATTTGGGACTTAATGATGACGATAATATTCTTTTGAAGAAGATAGATATAAAGGAGAATTCAACTGACATGCTCATAAAGGTACTACTACTTCAGAAGTTTACATATTGTAGGAGTTTGAAAAATATTTAGGCTCATGATTGATTTCCTATTCAAACATTTTGAAGAACTACACGAGGTTTGATTCCCTCTAGAGGATGGTATGTACACTATTATCTTGGTGCATTTGTTTTGGTGTTAAAGCTCATTTTATCATCTCTCACTTATCCGGAAGCGAATGATGAGGTGAAGATTGTTTCCTTAGAGGGTTTGTTTTGTAAGAGATAAATTGTATTAGAGGGTTTGTTTCTATAAGAGATAATTGGTAATTTTCTTTTTCTAATAGTATGCCCCAATCCTCTTTTATTTCTATGAGAGATTAGAGATGGTTTTGTATGTGAAGTTGTAACTCTATTTTAGTTGTTTTTTTTTATCCCTGCCTATTGATAGTGGAATAATCTCTCCCCGTACGTATGTGAATTTGCGCCAAATCACATAAATTAAATTGTGTTTGATTGTTTGTTTGTTTTGTGATTTTGTTTTCCGTATTATTTTGTACGATGAATTTGTTTTTTTTTTTTGTTTTCTTTTCATCAACGGTTTTAACCTCTTGTCAAAATATCCTCATTAACGATTCTTATAATTTTAGTAAAAGGGTGTTTTGGGAATATATTTAAGGGGTAAAAATTTGTGATTCTGTTGGTGCTTTCGCCCGGCGAGCTGAGCTTTCAATGTGACTTTGTGTTTGGTGGCAAGGTGAGTTTCAAGTGTGTATTATTTTTTAATTAAAAAATATCAATTTTAATAGATAACATAAGCTGATTAAAAATATATTAACTTAAATCAGTTGATAATATTTATAAATTTAATTTTATTTTACTAATAATTAATAACTAATTCGGATATTATTGCATGCCATATATGATTTAATTAAAATAATTAAGATTGGAAAAAAATAAATCATTATGATAATTAAAGTTGAATAAAATAAACTAGCTGCAAAAATATAATATAAAAACTAATCATAGTAATTAATACTAATATTTACAAACATTAATTTGAACAATTTTTATTAATTTATTATTTTAAATAGCTTAATAATTTACTAATTAATTTTTTATTTGCATGTTAGCTAACATTGAATATACATTAAATAGTCTAATTAAGACTGAAATTTGCAAAATAAATATAATAAGATATCACATTTATATAATAAATGTTAAAATTCTATTTGAGCTACGAGTTGCTTAGATTCTGAAATAAATAGTCAAGCAGTTCCTCATGATTTAATCTATATTATGTCAAATAGGTTATAGAATTTAATTGCCTAAAATTGAATTAATATGATTTATTAAGTCTTACTTGACTTAATCCTTATGGCTAAAATAACTCCCACTTATTTTTTTATTTTTTTCTCGTTTAATCTCTATTTTGCTCTAAATATTTGATTTAATGCTCCTATAATTCAATGAATTTCAATACTTCACGCACATCCTTTTCTTTGCCATCAAGCTCTGATGGCTACCATTTATATAATAAAGAATAATTAAGTGAAAAAGATTAAGTTAAATAAATAAATACTTTTTCTATTTAACTTAATTTAATAAAAAATTAATTTACTAAAAAGATTTAAAGTTATGCAAATTATAATCTAATCATTGCTGTCAAAATACCATGAACAATTATTAATTGAAACTATTAGCATTCAATCATATAAATTAAATAGATAACTTAATCTATGAATTCAAACTAACATTAATGATTAGTATCAGTTCATTAAAAAGAAGTTCATTTAATTAAACTGAGAGTATTTGTATTTATAATTTGGCTAAACAAAAAAATACTGTTTAATTAGCTCACTAAAAAAACGGATGAAGGAATTAACTGAATTATTATCACATGATAATTATAATTTACTTAATCTAATTAACTTGACAAATGATAAGTTAATATAATAAAATATTATGATCATTTAAATCCCCAAATCTTGAACTAAGTAGCCAAATAATTTACCAGGATTTAACAAGTTATAACACCTACCATGTCGATTAACTTTCTATGATATAACCCACCTAGGATTTACTAAATCCAATTTTATAAGATTTATTAAAAACATCATAAATGCTAATTTGATCATATGCAATAAATGTTAACATCCTTTAATTCTATTCTCTATGCTGATAGGATTGTAGAAAGTGTTGGGAAGGGTGTTACAGATCTGGCACCAGGAGATGTAGTGTTGCCAATATTTACAGGTGAGTGCGGGGAGTGCGTTGATTGCAAATCAGAGGAGAGCAACTTATGCAGGCTTTTAAGGGTATTTCCTGACAGGGAAGTTATGATTAGTGATGGAAAGTCCAGGTTCTCAATCAATGGAAAGACAATATACCATTTTCTAGGCTCCACCTTTAGTCAATACACTGTTGTTCCTGCTGGTTGCATTGCTAAGATCAATCCTCTAGCTCCCTTGGAGAAGGTTTTTATTCTTGGTTGTGGCATTTCAACAGGTGAGAAAATTTTTGTTGTTTTTTAATTGCTTGGAACTTTTATCAAAATGCAATTCAATATTGTTACAAAATTTGTTGGCCATTTTATCATGTGAAGGTTTTGGTGCTGTCCTCAATGTTGCAAAACCATTCAAGGGTTCGACGGTGGCCATTTTTGGCTTGGGTACTATCGGCCTTGCCGTGAGCCATTTTCTTCTTAGTTTGAATCTCTTACTTATGTTGCTTTCTACATTATTTTTCTATCATGAAAGATTTAGTTTTCTTATTTATGAGTAGGCGGCCGAAGGTGCTCGATTGTCTAAGGCTTCCAGGATTATTGGCATTGATATAAATCCTAAGAAGTTTGATCAGGGTAAACAATCTATTTTTTGTTGTATAACCAGAGCTCACTATTGTTCATGTTACAGATTGATAGAATATAATAAAAATTTTTATTTTTAAAATCATGTACATCTTCAACCAGCAAAAAAGTTTGGAGTCATGGAGTTCGTTAATCCAAAAGACTATGACAAACCTATTCAAGAGGTTTGTTTAAATATAGATACCGATTAATTACATTTTCTGAATTAGATTCTTATTGCAATTAAATTATTCTTATGGCCAAAATAGATTTAGTTTTTAAAACAATTAAGTTCTAAATGATATTTATGATGTTGAACATCATTAGATACTTGTTGAAATGACCGATGGAGGAGTTGATAGAAGCATTGAGTGCACTGGTAATGTGGATGCCATGGTGGCTGCTTTTGAATGTGTTCGAAGTGTGAGCTTCTTCTTCTATAGTGAATATGTTCATAAATATTTATTGTAGAATGCAAAAGAAAGCAGATTTTTAGTTTCTCCATGATTAAAAACTCGCAGGGCTGGGGTGTTGCTGTCTTGGTTGGTTTACCACCTAAAAATGCAGTGTTAAAGTTAAACCCTGCACATTTCATGATGGATTCAAAGGCTATCAAGGGTACTACATTTGGAGACTACAAACCTCGTTCTGATTTGCCCATACTTGTTGAGAAATGCATGAACAAGGTATTTTTAAAGCTTTGTGGTGTAGGATAATGAAATGAAATAATTACGATTTTCTGTGAAAACTTCTCTGAGCATGACATGATCATTTTAATTTTAATTATGTTTTGATAATTAATCAAATCTACCATTTTATTGGTTAATAATATTAGTTCATGTGATGATGCATTACATTAATAAATTTCATCATAAGCCATTATGTTACAAGCATTCTTTATAATAATGTGTCATGCGAAAATAATGCAAAAACATATAAATTCACACAACAATCAAACACAAGATTTACGTGGTTCGACACATCCCCGGGGAGTGTTTTTCCACTAGCGCAGGATAGAGAGAAAGGAAAAACGGTAAAGGGTTACAATTTAACACTTTCTCACCATACAACCTCTCAAAAGCCCTTAAGTTCTTTTTATAGAGGAGGACTAGGACATACAAGTAAATAAAACTAAAATACAAAAATTACCCCTAATTACAATAAACCCATAAATACAACAATCTCTAACTCATCTCCTACTTCCAGATAAGTGAGAGATGACCAAACGAGCTCCAAGCTTCTTTTTAGTTGCACCAAGATGGTTGCCTACATACTCCCCCCCTCCCGAAGGAATCAAGTCTTGCTAAGTTCTTCAAAATGCCCGCCTGGGCAATTAGTCATAAGCTCAGATGTTCACCAAGTTTCTGCAGTAGGAAAACTTCTGGACTAGTAGTAACTTCATGAGCATGTCAGCTGAATTCATTTTTGTATCTATTTTTTTCAACAAAATATTGTCTTATTTAATGAAGTCTTGAATAAAGTGGTATCTCACATCAATGTGCTTGGTAAGAACTGAATAAAGTGGTATCTCACATCAATGTGCTTGGTAGGAACATGATGAACTGAATTTGTGGCAAAAAATATTACGCTATGACTACCACATACCACAGTCATTGAGTCCTAATCAACTCTCAAGTCATCCAATAGATCCTGCATTCATATGGCTTCCTTCATCGCCTCAGTGACTGCTATGTACTCAGTCTCCATAGTAGACAAAGTAACAATAAACTGAAGAACCGACCGCCAACTGACTAGAATTTTTGTCAATGTGAATAAATAGCCCGTAGTATATCTTTGTCTATCCATATCATTTGCATAGTCTAAGTCCGTGTACCCTACACACAAATCTGCACTAGATGACTGTCTCTTAAACACTAAGCCAATATCAATTGTATTTTTAGATACATCAAAATACTCTTCACAGCCAGCCAATGACTCCTTTCAGGATCACGCATGAACCTGCTCATAACACCAACTGCTTGTGCAATGTCAGGTCTAGTACAAACCATTACATATATTAAATTGCCCATTGAATTAGCATAAGGAACCAATCACATATCTTTTCTCTTTTAATCATCTTTAAGACACTATTTGAACTCAATTGAAAGTGGGATGCAATTGGTAGACTCATCTTCTCGCTCGAGTCATCAACCCCAAATTTCTTCAGCATCTTCCGAACATAAACTCCTTGCTAAAACCAAACTTTTCTAGCCGCCTTGTACTTGAGATTCTCCATGCCAAAATTTTGGGAGCTTCGCTAACTCCATCATTTCAAAATATTTGAATAGTTGATTCTTCATCCTATCAACTTTAATCTGACTAGCAAATGCAATAAACATATCATCAATATATAGAAGCAAGTAAATGAAGTCAAAGCTGACCAACTTCATTAAATATGCACGATGATCATACAGGCTCTTTGTGTACTCAAGTCTCCTCATAAATCGATCAAATTTTTTGTGCCACTACTGTGGTGACTGATTCAACCCATACAAAGACCAGTTCAGTTTATAAACTAAGACTTTTGATGCTCCATATCCAGTGACTGTAACATGTAGATCTCCTCTTGAAATTTCATGTGTTGGAATGCAGTCTTCACATCGAGCTGTTCCAAGATCAAACCGTATTGTGCTACAAACGCTAAGAGAACACAGAGTGAGGGATACTTGACCACTATGAGAACACTCGCTGTAAACAACGCTGGCAACACACACCTAATTTGGTGCTGTAAAAACCGAACCTCGCTCTAATCATTATCATCTACTCCTAAACCTAAAACCACACTCTTTGATGCCAATTGGTATGTGAAAACAATGTAGAAGTGTAGAAATTCACACAACAACAATCAAACACAGAAAAAATTTACGTGGTTCGGCGTTAAGTTGATTCGCCTACATCCGCGGGGAGGGAGTTTCCACTAACACAAGATAAAGAACAAGGAAAAATGGCTTGGGATTACAACTCAATATTTCCTCACCATACAACCTCTCATAAGCCCTCAAGACCCTTTTATAGAGGAGGACTAGGACATACAAATAAATAAGGCCAAATGACAAAAATTACCCTTAATTACAATAAAAGCCATAAATACAATAATGTTCATGCATTTATCCCGAATTAATTAATTTAATGTAATATTCTCACTATATAATTATTACATTAAGAAATATCATTATAACTTTTTTATCGCTGGCCCTTCTCATGACCGTCACGAATTTTAAAACATCTGTGACTATCCCATTTCAGTTGGAAGGTGGTAAAATGTAAACGAATTTCACCAACCTTTCTTGGAAAGAGAATCAAGTTAACTTCCAAGAATTGAATTTTGATAGATAAGCATATGAGGAAAACATATAATGTGCTCATGAATTTTGATAGATAAGCATATGAGGAAAACATATAAAAAAAAAAAAAATTCCAAGCATGTGAGATTTATGATAATGTGCTCGTGTGACTTATTTAAGGTTCACATTTGGGAGGGAACATCATTTTTGAAACTCATGGTTTTAGCTAATAATGAGAAACTATGAGATTTTAGGCTAGCTTGGTGAAACTAGGCAAGGAACAAATAATTAAGCTATTAATCATACAAAAAAAGTATTGCAGACTGAATGCTTGAAGGCAAACTTATATGGGCCAAAGAAGAAAAAGAAGGAACCATGTAACTAATTCAATTTCAAATTTCGAACTATTATCTTCATGTAAACTTTTATGCACTCTAATTCTCTCTCTCTCTCTCTCTTTATGATATAATGTTATAAACACAATAGTACTATCATGTAATAAAAGAGTTGAAGATGAATAAAATTACTGAAGCTGTGTTTATCTCCTAAGGCTAGAGCTTGGATGCTCTCAAGTATTGGTAGAGCTTGATGCCCTTCCCCTTAAGGGTAGCACTCTGGCTTTTCTCTCATTAAAATATTCATTGGAATCATGTCTAATCATTCCCCTCTTTGACAGTTATGATGTTATCTCCCTCCACCCCACCCTCCAAAATTTCTCACTTTGGGATCATAATGTTAGCAAGATAGTCTCTGCTTGATTTACATGCTTAACTAGTTCTAGAAAAGAAAAAAAAAATTCCTCTATTGGTAATTCATTTGTGTTCTAATGTTTCAGGAGCTAGAATTGGAGAAGTTCCTAACTCATGATGTGCAATTCTCTGACATCAGCAAGGCTTTTGAATACTTGCACAAAGGTGAAAGTCTTCGCTGCAGAATCCGTATGGATGCCTAAAGACAAAAGCTGTGATCAACAGCAAATCAATAAACCTTTTTATTTGTAAACATGAGAAAATAAAGTTTTATCATCTTAAAAGGTACTCTGGGTTGCATAGCAGATCAGTGAGTACATGATGATGCGTCAATAAAGAGGGGTTAGAGCAAATAGAGTTACCAGATCGGAAAACTCATTGGGGCAAAACCAAGCCAATGGGGGCATATGCAATGACTTGATTATTAATTTTGATTCTTTTTGAATCTATAATTTGTGGAGCTTGAAAGATCAATGGATTGATTAATATAATGAATTGCCTATTTGTATGATCGGCATTTGTTTATTTGTACACATCGTACTGGTTAAAGTCTTTTTGAAATTGGCTAGCTTAATGAGTTCAGAGAGCGATGCAAGTGACTACACTATTGGGGTAGTTTTAGGACAACGACGCGATAAGATGTTTAGAGCTATATAACATGCCAGTTAGACTCTAATTGAAGCTCAAATTAATTATACCAATACTGAGAAGGAGCTTCAAGCTATAGTATATGCATTTGATAAATTTAGAGCCTATTTGATTGAAACTAAATGTAATGTTCACAGTGATCATTCTGCAATTTGATATCTGATGTTAAAAAAGGATGTCAAACTGAGATTGATTATATGGGTCATGTTAATGCAAGAATTTGATATCAAGGTTGTAGATAGAAAATGTATCGAAAATCAAATAACGGACCATTTAGCGAGACTAGATCAGAGGAGTTCATGTATTTATAAAGAGGAGATCAATGAGAATTTTCTTGATGAGCAACTATTTGTTATTTCTGAGTGGCACATTCCGTTGTATGTTGACATAGTAAATTATATAGTTAGTAATATTATGCCTTATAATTTAGCATACCATTAATGGAATAAACTCATTCATGACGCTAGATATTTCTTTTGAGATGACCCATATTTTTTAAAAAAATGTAAGGATAAAGTGATTAGGAGATGTATACCTATTGAAGAATCCCTTGAAATTATTAAGAAATGTCACAATTCTGAATTTAGGGGACATTTTGGAATATATAGAACTGCCGCTAAGATTTTATATTCTAGATTTTACTGACCTACTTTATTTAGAGATGTGAATGAATATATTAAAAATTATGATAGATGTCGGAGAGTAGATAATATTTCAAAGCGAGATGAAATGCCCCTAAATTTTACTTTGGAGATTAAAATTTTTTATGTTTGGGGTTTGACTTCATGGGGCCATTTGTTTCTTCGTTAGGGAATTTATATATTTTGATAGCTGTGGACTATCTCAAAGTAGATTAAGGCAACGGGTCTACCAAATTGTGATGCTCAAATTATAACACATATTTTAAAGAAGAATATCTTTAGTATATTTAGTATCCCTAAAGTGATCATTAGCGTTGGGGAAGCCACTTTAACAATAAAAAAATTGAGGCATTGGTTGCAAAATATGGTATAAAGCATCCCTAGATGAGTGGTTTAACAGAGGTATATAACAGAGAAATTAAAATAATTTTGGAGAAAACTGTCAATCATAGCAGGAAGGATTGGTCTTTAGGATTAGATGATGCACTGTAGGCATATAAGACTGCTTATAAAATGGCTATAGAGATGTCTCTATATTGGTTCATATTTGGCGAACTGTGTCATTTACTAGTGGAATTAGAACATAAAGTTTATTGAGTATTAAAGATTTTAACTATAATATGAAAGATAGCTGTTGAGAAAAGGTGACAACAGTTAAATGAACTTGATGAGATTATACAAGAATCTTATGAAAATGTAAAAAATTATAAATTGAAATGAAAAAATGGCATGATCAAAAGATTCTTAGAAAATATTTTGAGTATGGACAGGATGTTTTATTATATAATACGCGATTGAAATTGTTTTCTAGAAACTTAAGTCCAAGTGATCAATACCATTTACTATGTTAAAAGTTTATCCTTTTTGTGCAATTAATATTAAAGATCCTAAGAGTGGTAGGGTGTTTAAGGTGAAGGACCAGAGACTTAAACGCTACTTGGGTGGTAAGAAACCCATGATTAACGAGGTCTTAATTTTGGGTTAACCTGAGAAATTATCTGGATTCATCGTACTGAGAACATTAAACTAAGAACTGGGAGGCAATCCAAGTTTGTTATTTGTGTTTGTGTTTCTTGTTGTTGTGTTGAGTGTTTGTATTGATGTGTTTGTAATTATGTTGTGATTGATTTACTTTGATTAGTATTGTGTGATTTAAGGGAGACGAATCCTTAGACTTCTCATTTTGTCTGAACTCTGGCATGTCTTCTGGTAAATTAGAGGAGTGACTGTGTTATTTAAAACTTGCTTTTGAATCGAACATAAGGTTATACAGGAGATATGATGTGTTTAGGTATGAGACGGATCCATCCCAATTCCTTACTTCCTATCTCTGACCCTGTTCTTTTATCACGAGGGCCTGTGTTGTTTAGTGATTAGAGGAGTTGGTGCATGATTTCCATTATCGCACAAATCGAGATGAATAATTTAATTGGCAGGGTAGCACATGAGGATTGGCAAAAACGATTCACTAGTTATCTAGCTAATCATTTGGAGATATTTTTTTCTTACAAAAATATGTTTGAAAACATTTGACTGTCAATAGAGAAAAAGAGGAGCGAGATGTGATGAGAAGAAGGATAAGTGACCTTATTTATCTTTAGGATGTTGTTGGAGTATGTTTTACATGTTGTATGATGATTTGAAGAACTTCCGGGGATGAAATTTGCAATAGAATGACAAGCTGGGTTTTGTTGCAAACTGTCGCCTAGCTGTTGGATGCTCAAGTGAGCACTGCCTCGGCGCTGCTATCGCGGTGCCTCGGAGCTGTCCTTACCTACTCGGTAATTAACCCTAAAGTGGCCCGACTAACCCCATTTTCATAATTTTTCTTCCCTTCTTCTTTTTCGGTGACCGAGAGACGACACCTAGGGTTTCCATTTTCTTTCCAATCTCTCATGATCCAAAAGTTTTTTTGTGCTGGAAATTGCTCCTAAGAGGAAAATTTCACTCTCTAAACTCTTTCCTTCGATTTTCATCCGGGATTTTTGAGTTTTTGGGTGGAGAAAGTTTGGATTGGTGATTTTTTGGGGAAAACCCTGATTTAGCTCTTGATTTGCATTTTGTTCGGGGTTATGGCCCAAGCTTGGCATGACAGCTGCGCAGGCTTAGCGTGACCACGCCCCAGGCTTGGTGTGATCGCACCTGACCAAAAAGAGGCAAGTGTGTTGCTTCTAGGGTTCAAAAACACTATGATTTTTCTGGAAGCTCCATATGATTCTGGAAGTTGCATGTGACTCAAAAATGAGGTCAACAGAGTATGATGAGGGATGACTCGTTGATAGAAGAGTGCGAGGTAAACTTATCTGACCAAATGCAGACATCTAAGCCAAATCCAGCAATGCCAAAACAGACCGAGGCACGGAGAGGATAAAAAATAGAACCAATTTATCAAAGTCTAAATCATTCAGTTATAAATGAGATAAAGAGACATTTGAGCAAATCATCACAAAGAAACCAACCTGAGAGAAGACCATGTCTCTCCGCGTATTCAATCATATTAAGGATGTCGAGAAGTCCCTCATATATTATCGAGGGTCGAGAACCAGACTAGATCAACCGACCAACAAAACTGACAAAGCCTAGCCGACTGAACCGGTCCTGCTGACCCGAAGCCAATCAAGCTCAACAAACCGGGCTAGAGAACAACAAAGCAATAGACTCATAAATGTAAAATACCAAGAATATCCTATACAACCTTCTTTAAAACATGGGCGAAACTATAACATTATCATATTGTATCTCTTCTCTTATAATAGGAAGATCATTTCATGAATAAGACATGATATATATTATTGTTCATTATGATTCACTCATTACTGTTCACTCATCTTTCTTTCTCTTTCTCTCTCTCCTTATGCATTATTATGTGGTGTGATTCACAAACAAATTAGGATTCAACAAATATGATTTCAAAACATACAGGTATATATATATATATATATATAT
>NW_018164444.1:733503-738867 GCF_001263595.1 Phalaenopsis equestris
TATATATAGATATATATAGATATATATTATGTTATTATTTCTGAGAAAAATGTAAAAATGATCTCCCGACTCTTTTTAATGGTTTATGTTAATCTCAAAGGTTATAATAGTGCCAATTTAAGTCACATACACTTTTGATAAGAACTAAAATAATTCTCGCTGTGAAAATTTCAGCCATGTTAGAAGTCTATGAACTAATTTAGAATAGTTATAGACCATGTGTTATTGCTTCCGAATTTGCTTTGTGATTCTTATTCTTCCACACTTTCAACATATTGTTTCAAAATTTGCTTTGTCATTGTTATTCTTCCTCACCTTCCACCATGTTCGTAAAATGATATTTCTTTTACTTTGTATATTTTTTTCAAAACACTCGAAACAAAACTATTTACAAAACTAGCACTCAAATGATTTTTCTTGAACTATCAAATCGATTCATTTAAGCGTGTTAGGATCAAATTATTAAGAATTTGATAAAAATGAAAAATATTACATAAGGATTTATGGAAAGTTTGGATATTTGAGTTTGAATTTGAAAAATGGATGAAGGGTGGTGCTATATTTGTAAATAGCAATGTTTTGAGTGTTATCATGTAATTGCATACCCTTTTCTTGGATGGATACAAAGCATCAAGTAAAATATGTATGATACTATCATGGGCTGACATAAGTGTAAATCAGGGGACTGAATTATTGTATTCAGCTTCAAGGTGGGTGTATTTCATCCTTTGTCCCCTCTCAACAATCTAATTTGCCCCCTATTTAACCTTTGCTTTAATTGCAACTTATTTATTAGTTAGTTTGAATATGTAATTTATTTATTGACTGTTTTGCATAAAATTATTTATTAGTTTTTTAAATAAATTATTTGTGATAAGTGTGAGCTTCATATCAACATATAATTGATTTAATTTTTAAGAAAATGATGCTGGTTCTGCCCTTAAATACTGTCAATAAACAATGGGAAAACACTTGCTGAAAATTCAGCTTTACTTTTTCAGTACATTTGAACTCTTGACCTTTAGCCTAACCAAGTACATTAATATGTCCCCAGGTGAATGGTTATTATAAAAAACTAATTTTTATCTCCATATAAAACAATGCAACATTTCAAAAAAGGTCCCCAAAAATTCTCTTTAAGTAATTAAAAGAATGACAACATGCAAGAGACTTACATGAAGCCTTTTATTAAAGCACATTCCTTCATAAATTTTGGATTTTGACCATAAGATTTGCAATGAATTTCAGTGAAAGAGCAATCAAAACAAAGGCCCATCAATAACTTTAATAGCACTATACTTTAAATTTCAATAAAACAATGCAACTATACAAGAATTCAAAGCAGAAGTATGCTTTACATCCCACAAATTAAATCACAATAACACAGAAGAAAAAAAATTCCATTTTTCAGAGACTGAAAACTGAGTTCTTCATCAAGCCAACCAATCTGAAACATCATCTGAACAAGGAAACAGACAAATCTGAATCATCTGAACCTTCTCCTTCTCTGTTCCCAGCTCCCAAACCAAACCAAATCTCTTCCTACAAACATCATAAGACACCAACTTACCCATAACCCAAAGATAAACCACCTCCTCCTTCGGATGAAACGCCATGAAATTAAACTGTCCATGATCCCGAAAACCAGTGGGAACCATATCTCTGCATTCACCATCCAATTTTAATATCTCGGAAACACTGACTCTGTTCTTCAATGCCCATTTCAATCCTTTTAAAACCCAAATCCTCAACTCATTTGCATCATACATTGCACAGTGCAGAAACCCGCCAGAATTCCCCAAGCAAACATCATGCTCAATGTCCTCCGGGAGCTCGATTACTCTGCAACACATCCTTTCAAGATCAATGCAAGCAACATGGCCAGGATGAGCGAGAACATAGAGAACTCCATCAAAGTAATGCATCGAAGCGGAGAGCTTGTTGGTGTCTACCCCCCAATGCAGGCTGTGCCGAACCCACTTGCCGGTCTCCGACGAAAAGATCTCTAACTGGCCTCCCTGTGCCAGCCACCCGCTGAAGCAAACCACCTTGAAATACAGTGATTTGTAGGGATCAAAAGCTAATATTGAGAGCTGGTTCTTGCCCCTTGGCTTGGGCAGAGCAACCCATGTTTTCGTGGTTGGATTGCAGACATGAAAAGCAGAGGGAATGCTTCTGTAAAAGAGGAGAAGACCGTTGCTGCAGTCTATGATGCTGGAGTTGTGATTGAATGGGAGGTAACTAAAGTCTGTTTCTTGGAAGCTGCCATTAGAGTTGCAGCCATACCTGGGTTCGGGTTTGCTCTCGCCGGCGCCGCAGCGATAGAACACGCCGGAGAGGATTAAAGGGAGCCTTTTGGCGACGTAACGGTCGGCAATAAGCAGCCGCCATGATCTCGAAACGCATTTGTAGCGGTAGATGCACTTCAACGGCAGTTTGGTTAGAATTTCGATCAGCAAGTCGTCCGTGAGGCCGAAGCCGTTGGTTTCTGTATGATTAGACATGGCGCTGTTGTTCATTTTGGAGAAGCTCATTTTAATGTCTAGGAATCCAAAGCTAGAAAGAGAGATGGAATCCGAGAAGAAGATGCGCGCATATAAAAGAAAGAAGGATTATCATGTATTTATATATCTATCATATAAACATGTATGCCATGCCGCATAAGCTAAAATTGTGATATTTTCTTATATGATGATAAAATTTTGGGTGATATAAATGTAAAAAAATCAAATTTTGGGGATATAAATACATAAAAATTGGCGGAATAGTTATGTAAAGGAACCAAGAAAAAAGAAATATAGATACATGGAAGGTTTTGAGAGGCGCGCTTGTGCCGACTTATGTGGATGCCTTGCACGCTAAACATTCAAAGCGGTGACGTTGTTTCTTCTACGCGAAAGGTAACAACAAGTGTGACGCGTTGGGGTCCATTATATCGAGCTTTCCTTTTGAGAGCATTTTTTTCAAAGCGGTATGACTCTAACTAGCTTTATTTGATTCTCATTATTTTGTTCCGAGCTCATATGCAAGCATCATCCGAACAATGGAGGAGATACATGTGTAACTGTTTCTTTTTTCTTTAAGATGTATCGCATCTCTTATCCTCTTCTGTCTGGACTCCGGACTAAATATTATCTCCAGAAAGAGGCCAAGTAGTTCGCGGTTTTGTCTCGATCATTATTCACCCATGATTATGTGAAGATTTTTATGAAATAGCATTTAAACATAAATATATAGTTGTTCGGATTTGTCCTATGAGTCATTTCCAAAGTGATAGAATTAGAGGAGAGAGAGGGAAATATGAGGAAATAAAAGAACACACATAGACTTATCCCATTGGGGAAAGTTGGGTATCCTCGAAACATATGACCCATTTTATATATTGTAACTGAAGGGCTATAACAAGGAAAAAGAGAGAAATCTTCTTACAGGATATTGGTCAGGAGAAAAGAGCCAAAAACCCCTTTATATATGTATTGGACTGATATTTATAGAAGATATGAGGTCATAAAGTGCAAAAATACATATATGCCCCTGCTTTAGTATAGGTTACAGAATCACGTTGTCTTCTATAGTGTTTTTTCCTACTTAAAACCAATTTAGGTATCTTTTAATATTCATGAGTCTTCTGGTCGGTAGACCCTTGAGTCGGTCGATAGTGTTAGTGTTGATCGACTATTTCGTCTGCATACTTGTCAGCCACTCTGAGAAATCATTCGACTTTGAGAATGGTAGCTAGTCGATTGTGATGTGGTCCGTTGGCTGGTGTACCCAGTGATGATCTTTGCGAAAGTTGTTGAGAGAAACCTCACTTTAATGCTTGTGAGGTTGCTGGGTTACTAGACCTTTATTCGGTCATATGCAGATTGTTTGTTCTCAGTCGATCTATGTGGACCTTTGGTTGGTTGCCATCCTTTAGATCAGCTTTTTGCGAGTTAGCTGGGTGTTCTTCAGCTAGTCAGCTTTATAAATATTAAGTTTTTGGTTTGAAACGTTAGATTGCCTCGAGATTTGTGCATCATTTTTGGTTGTACAATAGTGAATATGAATTTCTCTAAACATTGTTATTCATAAATCTAGAGCATTCTTTCCTCCATTTTTTAAATTTTCGCTCAAATACCAAATTCACCACAAAACTCTTATCTATATATTTTTCATTTTTATCAAATTCATAATATTTGATTGTGATATGCATAAATATATTGGTTTGATAGTTTAAAAAAAAAAAATCTCAATTCTAGTTTTGTGTATAATCAAAAGGCCCCATGCTAATCGAGATGTTCTGAATACGACACATTTCGCTAATAAAAATGAATAAGGATATCCTGAGGATAGGTTCTGGTCCAGCGATCAACCGAGATCAACTCAGAAGACAAACAAACCAGAGCTCGTATAATGGTCTAATGACCAACCCAAAGGGTGAACGAACTGAAAGACCAAATGACATTTGAGTGACCAAATGAGAAAATGGTGATGCAAAGACCAACCAAGTTATCATTTGATTGACTCAAGGATCACTTAGGAAAAAAAATCAATCGATAGGAGGACGTACCACCAGATAATTTGCAACCACACAACAGGAAACTAATATTTAAGAGGTCAGCCAATGAAAAATAATAAGAGCACATCATCCTTAGTTCTCTATCCAAACATTAAATATAGAGGTGTCGTTGGAATATATACGAAACTATAATTTCTCACATCTCTTACACATTCTTCATCTTTTCTTAGGGTGTGAAAAACATCTTTTAAATGACAATGTCTTCTAGTGAAATGTAGCAGTAATCCCTAAGAAAATATATATTTGTGCGTACTTGTGCTGATAAGCAGAGAATATAAAATATATATACAGGACTTCTGTGGGGCATTTGAAGATTACTTTCTTATAAAATTGGCTGTTGGGCTGAAAGGTTGTGATAAGCTCTAGCAAAATTTGTGTGCGTAATACGTACGTAACGTTATGTATGTCAGGGAGATTATTCAGAGAGTATTGGGGGTTATATTAGTGTTATACCCCCATGTAATTTTCCTATAAATTTTGCGCTTCTGTTTTTATATATTTGACGTATTCAGCGCTGTGTGCGTCTTATATTTCCAATTTTTTCTCGATAAACTGACACACGACTTACAGGAATGTCAATTTAGACCCATATTCAATCCATTCGATGGTTCATTTGTATTCGATCCATTAATTATTTTTCCTGGCTTTGATTAGCGTGCTTCAAAATTGGCGTTGGATTTTATTTTTCTGTATATTTCCCTGGCAGCTTTTGTTCCACTAGCTGCCTTTGCTCATCTGGTTCGTCTACGTAATATAAAACTATGCGGATTCACGGCACCCG
Organism: Phalaenopsis equestris; assembly: GCF_001263595.1. Taxonomy (NCBI): domain Eukaryota; kingdom Viridiplantae; phylum Streptophyta; class Magnoliopsida; order Asparagales; family Orchidaceae; genus Phalaenopsis; species Phalaenopsis equestris. The sequence goes on from NW_018164444.1 coordinate 738,846, forward strand.
ACCGCCCGGCCGCCCCGCCCCG
>NW_018164444.1:741725-749158 GCF_001263595.1 Phalaenopsis equestris
GATTGCTCGGGGCAATCCAGATTTACTGGCCAAGTTACTTATAGCCGGATCAGTTGATTTGTGGGAGAAAATATCCATCGATTTACCTGCTTTAGAGGCATTAGAATCACTGTAGGAATTACCATTCTGCCAAGTTTGTAATCGGGCAATGAACTCAAGACTACTGAAAGGAGCCCTTGATAGGCATTTTTACAAACATTCAGTGCGCATGAATTGTCGTCAGCAGGATTAATGACTTCTGTAGATAACTTTTACACGCCTGCAGTAGTGTTTGTCTTCTCCAAACAATTTTGCAAAGAATCTCTATTCAAATATTTTGCATCACAAGTTCCTTTCATCTCCACATCCAAAATTTGAATTTGATCAGACTCACCGGAGCCGAAGGGGCTTTGGTTCGCGGCTAAATCACCTCTGAAGGCCTGTACCGAAACAATAGCCTTCATTAAAGATCGAGAGAAAACCAGGCGGGTATTAATCACCGGGCCATCAACCTCCATTAAAGCTTCATTCGCACCAACCTGATCAAGAATCATTTCTTTATCAAGCCTATCTTTGCCCGTGAATTTCTCATTCAATCCTTCCATAATTTTTGAGTTCCTTCCATCAAGATTCCTGGAGTTACACAGCTTGAGGCACTTCCGATATCTCCGTTGGAGTCCTCATTCTGCGAAACTCGAACAAGATTCCCATGAAAGGAGTCCTCATCAAGGTTCTCGTGGATGTTCCCATCAGCCGAATGCATCCCCGACTTCATGGCCGAGCCCCCATAAAAGTTCGCGGAAGAACCCGAACCTGCTTCTAAGGACCGAACAAAGGCATCGCCACCACTAGCCCGATTTTTCCCGGACCTCCACGACCGTTAGAAATGCCACCGCCGCCCTTCGCACCTCCTCCCCCCGCATTTGGAGGAGGGGGCTCTCTCGAAGGACCTTGAAGCACAATTTCTACCTTATTCCTCTCTCTCTAAAAGGATCTTGAAGCACAATTTGCCATTTTTCAGTCTTCTAAAATATCCATCACAGCAATTCATTATGGCCGATGGCCTATCACCTATGTGATTAACAGCTATCATTGTAGTCTTTCACTACAATTATGTTATCAAATGTTGTCATTGCAACACTCTACTACTATAGTCTTTTTGGTTAACTGATGATATTGTAGCTACAAACTACAAACTATGTAGCTAACTGCTACTGCAGCTTCCAATTGTGACTTATCTAGCTAACTGCTACAGCAACCCCAACCACAACATAATTTACCAACTGCTAACTAGGTGGCTAACTGTTACTACAAAGTCCAACTATAACCTTTTGTGGCTATCTGACGTTATCGCATCCGCCAACTCAAGTCCATGTGACAAACAACTACCTTTATAGCAATCAACTATGGTTTTTGCAGCTCACTATTGTTATTATCGTCAATAACTATATTTATTGAAGCCCAATTATGCTTATTAAACTTAGATGCTTATTGTACACTTGTAATTATTAACACTGTAATTTAATCTCTCTAATACAGAAGAAGTGTGCAACAATGCACTTACGATCATATAGTAGATTACTCTGACCGAGCTAAGCCCCGTGATATTTTTCCCTTTCCATGGTTTTTCCTTATAAAAAAATATTGATATCCCCTCCTGCTATATTGTTTCATTTGTGTATGTTGGATCTTCAGACAACGCTTAGGCGTTATATTATCATTCTACCGTCGCGAATCTTTCAACACGCGCTATATTGTTTCATTTGTGTATGTTGGATCTTCAGTCAACGCTTAGACGTTATATTATCATTCTACCGTCGCGAATCTTTCGACACGCAACAACTCAATTTATGAGGCATTATAAAATTGCTATATATATATATATATTATTTATACAATTCAAATCTCTAAATTATATTAGGAAGATCACTAATATTAAGTCATCTAAGGTGAAATATAAAAATTTATATATTAGGTATAAATGTATAACCATTTCAATAGCCGTTGAAGTTGGTGAGGTATATATATATATTTGTGTGCCTGTGTGTATATGATATTGAGTTAATTTTGAGTTTTATGGAAATTATTTCATACAAGCTATTTTTGAACTGGAGGATATCAATTTCAATTTCAAATTGACTAAAATTTGAAGTCTTAAACGGCAAACATTCATTCCATCAATCCTAACGTTATCAGGAAGTTCTATACATATCACTAGTTAATTTTTTGTATCCCCCTAATCGGTTGTACGTACTGAACTTGTGTATCACTACATACTTCAGAGGAGCATTAGTGAAATTGATGTCGCATTAGAATTCAACAGAGAAGAAGAACAGACTTTGACATCAAACATTATTTGCACAGCTATTTTGCTTAAAACTTATCTTTTATAAAACATTTTAATAATATTTATATTATTGCATCTAGTAAAACTGCTAAACAAAAAGAAAAATGTTACATCACATATAAGAACACGCGACAAATAGATACAAAAGAAAGGCATGTACATCAAAAGTATAAATACATAAAAATATTGAAACATTTCGATTAAGAATGAAAAGAAGGAACAAATAATAGATAATTTAATAAATAGATGTGTGGGTGATGTAAATCAAGCTACTGAGAGATGAATTCAGCAATAAGAAAGGAGATCTTATGATAGAGACATAAAGCCTACCTAATGTGGATCTAATTTCCATACAAGGTAGCATAAGAGCATATGTTATAAGATGTAGTCGATAAAAGAAAGAGAAGAGGAAGATGAGGAAGAAGTGCATCCTTACAATTGAGAGTTGATAAACAGAGGTTTCTCCTTCTTTTAGGACTTGTTGACATGAAACAAGTCGAAAGGATGCATGTGTGTATGTATGTATAACCTCGGAGAAGCTAATGCTAAACTATAATGGATTATCCCAATGTTTAGTAATCTAAATATCAATGTAATAGTAGTCAAATAAAATCAAATTATTAGATATCATAATATATTTGATATGATGGAATAATATATCAATAAAATATAATTGCCAGTCTTATTTTTATAACGAGTTTTGAAACATTCTTCAAACAATTTGAGAAAATTTCTTTTGAGATCCACTTTTTAGATAACTCAATAAAAATAGAGAGAGTCTTGTGTACAAATATTTATGAGGGAGAATTTTTATTGTTCTCCAGAATTAAGAGACAATGTGACAAAAATTTTGTGCATTTTTTTTTTTTTGGATTGCATGATTCCTCTTTTATAAATTAAGTAATTTTATACATTTTTTTTATAGCTGAGAATCTAAAAGTAGCAACATAAGCCGTTAAATTTTGGTCGAAAACAAATGATAATAAACAAAAAAAATTGTAATAAGTGCCAAAGCTTGTACTAACTTTAATGCATCTCATTTCTCTGATTAACTTTCCCATCTTTAGAAAAAAAAAAACATAAAATGATAATTAGATAAAAATTCTTACAAGGAATTAGTTTATTCACATTCATTATGTTATATAATATTTAAATCTATAGTTTTTCATTGTGGAAATTTGAAAATGGGTGGTGATAAATAATACCTTCGAGTTTTTATATGATTTTGCCCCTACCTATTGATTTTATTAATAAAACACATTAGATCGAGTGTTCAATTTTTTTAAGAATGATTTAATAAGTAGAAACTTGCATGATGCATCATAATAGTACGGTGCTTCAAGTATGTTATAATCAACAACTATAATAATAATAATAATAATAATACTTACACTCCTCAACTCATGTCTCGTTTCACCTCTCTCATCTTTAGCAAACTACCTCGACCACTTTTTTTTTTTCTATGCTCACCTCTCTCATCTTTAGCAAACTACCTCGACCACATTTTTTTTTCTGTGCGTATTTTGCCCAATGTCACCTAAAATCATGATTTGAGGGATTGGTTAAAGTCAATCTTATAAACCATATCGCAACTAGCTCACTATTTACTCTTAAGATCTCTCATGAACCAACTCAACAATTATCCCTACACAATTAGACTTGATGCCACCTTTGATTGCAATTTGAGACATTAGCTATGGTTCATTACATAACCAACTTTTATGTCAAACATCTCTCCCGCATCCCTTAAAGCTTTGAGACTCACATCTTTACCGATGATTTTTTTTAGTTGTTATTATCATAAGACACTCAAACTTGTATTCCCTCCTTTGATCTTTTCATTATGATTTTCCTTTTTATGATTTTCTTTCAAATAAATGACAACAAATTGTGTTGTTCTATTCTTCCAATGTCCCTCCTTGCTTTTTAACTAAGAAATCCTTCCTTTTTTTATAGCTTAGTCAAAAAGGAATTTTGTATGATAATTTATTGACTCCTTCATCCTTGACAACTTCTTTCATTAGCCTTGATGAATGATGGACGACCTCATCAGTAGAGTAATAAATTAGCATCCTAGCATATTGTGAGATCCATTACACACACAAATAATAATAGTATTAATAATAAGTGGTGGAAGGATACACCACAATTTTGGCACGAAAACCTTAGATAGAGGAAAACCATAGGGCATGGCCTAGTCATAATAATCCAATAAGAAATTGTAAGTATATATGTCCACTCTTTTCTTCAAATAGAAAAGATGAAATTACAATGTCGGTGTACAATGATAGTTCATCAATAATAGTTGTAACAGGCTACAAAGACCGTAGTCGATTGATATGAAGGCGTTATTTTGCCGAAAATATTGTAGACGATGGTTGTAGGATCAGCTCATCATAAAGGTCATAGTTGAAAGTCGTGGTAATAGTTGATAATGTAGAATGTGGCGGTGGATTCACGAGCTTCAGTTGTTGGGAGATGTAGTTATGAGTCACGTAGGTCGTAGTTTGTCACATAAGTCGTAGTGGTGAGCTATGATAACATATGTAGGCCATAGAGGCTGAAGTTGAGAGCTATATGAGTTTTAGACCGCATAAGTCATACTTGGTCATGTAGGCTGTGATGACGATCTGCGATAACATCTATAGGTCATGAAGGATGGTGTTGAGAGCAGTATGAGTTGTCGACCAATTGGTCACGCAAGCCTTAGTGGTGGATTGTGATAACTTTCGTAGGTCATAGAGGACGTAGTTGGAGCTACAAGATCTGTGAACCACGTAGGTCATAATTGGTCATGTAGGCCGTAGTGGTAAGATGCAATAATGTATATAGGCCACGGAGGCCAAAGATGGGAGTTGCGTGAGCTTTGTACCACTTAGATTATAGTTGAACATGTGAGTCGTAGTGTTGGGTTGCGATAACTTTCGTAGGTCATAGAGGTCGGAGTTGGGAGCTACAAGAGTTATGAACCATGTAGATCATAGTTGGTAACATAAGTCGTAGTAGTAAGCTGCAATAATAGATGTTGGCCACAGAGACCGAAGTTAGGAGCTGCATGAGTTGTAGACCACATAGGTCGTAGTTGGTCATAGAGGTTGTAGTGGTAAGCTACAATAACAACTGTAGGCTATAGATGTCAGAGTTGGAAGATGCATGAGCTATGTGGATCATGATTAATCACGTAGATTATAGTGGTGAGATACAATAACACTCGTAAGCCTCTGAGGACAGAGTTGGAAGCTTCATGAATTGCAGGCCACGTAGGCCATTGTGACTTGCTGCAATAATATTCGAAGATTATTTTAGAGCTTCATGAGTTGTGAATTCGTGCTAATCACCTCAAGATTTGTACTAAATGTCAAAATTTATTGATGACTATTGAGCATCATTTCAATTTACTTAATATTCTTATTTGATTGAAATTTTTTTGCTATCTTTCTCATCATTATGGTTAGATATATTAATTCCTCGTAAATGCTAAAACTTTTTTTTTTTGACAAAATCAATTTGGAGATTGACCATGGAATGTTTATAATCATGTATTTAAATTTAATTAAATTAGACAAAGTTATGACTATTTATGGCACAACAATAATACTTGACTAGATGCCCATTTGTGAGTATATAAGGCTCATTGAGAGCAGTATTATTTATTATTTTTAAGTCCTTTCATGTCAATTGTCATGTCTTTAGATCTCAACTGAAACTTAAATCTAAACTCTGAACATCGAGGTAGGTAATTTTTATTTTACGAAAAATAAATGTATATTTTTAATTTATTTTATTACGAGCATTACTTTTAATACTTGTGATAGCTTTCTAAGTATTTAACAGATTGTTGGACTACTATTCACAACTATTTTCTTTAATCCTACACACGAGTCAAGATTAAAATGCACCCCATCCGAATTCAAAGAGCGACAAACTCCACTAAAATCACAACACAAATCTTCTATTCTGGCATCTCTCCACGCCCCACTGATCATCATAAAACATCAATCATACAACTCAACAGAGGAAATAACAGAACCAATAATCACCAAAAACCAATCTTCCGGTGGACTTAGTAGAACTCTCGCTGTCATCACAAGTCATTGACACCACCCGTGAGCACAGCCCCAACAAACTCCCCCTCTAAAATACATCACATAATTCCAAAGGCAGCTCTTCACATGTCTTTGTTCCATGTGAATGGATACTTCTTTTCCCATCCCCTCTCTTCCCCAATTCTCTCTCTCCATCACAAACAATGCCCGCTCACGGACAACCCTCGCCCAATAAAAAGCTCAGCTTTATACAATCTTCCCCAAACCAAGCTTTGGAGACCAAGCCATGGCGGCAAACTTCATCCTCTTCCCTCTTCTCCTTCTATTCTTAGTTCCAGTCATCCATTCAAGCTCCCTTGTTAATGTTACTGTGGTGGGCACCGTCTTCTGCGATGCTTGCTCCGAGAACACCTTCTCTAAGCACAGTTACTTCCTCCAAGGTGTGAAAAAAAACACAGTTACTTCCTCCAAGGTGTGAAGGTGTGAAAAAAAAAAAACCAATCTTTCACTTCTTTCTATCAATTTCACGAACTTTCCATATTTCTTCGCTTTCAGGGGCCACAGTGCAGATATCCTGCAAGTTCTCCACAGAGACAACATCAGGGGAGGAAATCTCCATCAACACAAAGCGCACCACAGACAAATTCGGCATCTACAAGCTTGAAATTCCCCCTGTCGATGGCTTCCAGTGCAGCGAAGGGAGAGCATTGCAATCATTCTGCAAAGCAAGCCTGGTACAGAGCCCATCACCTCTCTGCAACATACCCAGCTTAAGCTCTTCCAAGCAGCATTTAGCTTTCAAGGCTGGAGGGTTCAACTCATGCATTTATGACTTGAACGCACTCAGTTATAAACCAGCTCAAAGGGATTCTTCTTTCTGTAGTACTAAAACTAAAGTTGGTACAGGTTTAGTTACCGTTAAGCCACAAAATTCAAATTCTGCACTTTTCTTTTGGCCGCCCTTCTTCCCTTGGCCTAATTGTCCTACCTTCCCTTTCCCTTTTCCTTTCCCCTTCCCTTTCCCCTTCGGCAGCCCGCCTTCTCTCCCTTTCCCTTTCCCT
>NW_018164444.1:749168-764796 GCF_001263595.1 Phalaenopsis equestris
CCCCCCGCCGCCGGCTGTTCTTCCCTTCCCGTTTCCTCCATTGCCTTTTGTAGCTTCGCCGCCGCCACCTCAATTTCCGTTTCCCTTCCCCATCCCCTTCCCATCGCTACCGCCGTTCAACCCAATACCTACACTTTTTCCGCCACCGCTGTCACCACCTTCTTCTCCGGCGCCGGTTACTTTCCCGTTTCCTTTTCCGCCTCTGCCTCCCTTCCCGTTCCCTCACCCGCCATCTCCACCTGTAACAGCCTTTTCTTTGAGCGACCCTCAAAGGCAAAATCAGCAGCCTTAAGCTTCATATTCTGTACAAGTTTCATGTAAAATGCTACATATTGTATAACAGCCTTTTCTTTGAGCGACCCTCAAAGGCAAAATCAGCACTCTTAAGCTTCATATTCTGTACAAGTTTCATGTAGAATGCTACATATTGTTAGATATATATAAGTTCTTGTAATGCATTTATATTGCGAATTGGTTTGCAATAACTAGTAGTACCGACATTATAGAAGAAGAGCACTTTGGGAAATAAAAGAGGGGCGTGTATATATATATATATAGATATATATATATATACACACACAATATATATATATATATACCTTGCAATTCTTATGAATTTACATGTCTTTGTTCCTTTTAATAAGCATACTTGGGTTCTAAAATCTACCCTTGCTTTCTCCTTTGAAATTAGAGCGAACAAAAAATGATGAACATTTTCATTTCTGCCCCCACTTAATATTTTTTTCAATATTTAATTTATAGAATGTTTATATGGGGGTAATTATACTTATCTATTTCCATAATCATTAAATATATATCATGGAAAATTACAAGCGTCAGTGTACCACATCCCTTTTTGGTACTAACAAGAAAAAAGAAAAAGATAAAACAGTAAACAATTCTAGCGTAAAAAGCCACCAGCAACTTTAATTGTAACTTGGTAATGAATGTGACAACGAAATTACTAAAATTTGTCACATGGTTCGGTTGATGAGACATTGAACAAATAATTAAATGTAGACCACCGGAAAGTAGCTATTTACAAATCAACCATCCTCTTTCACCTATTTGTGAAATTCTTACTCCTCAAAATTCACGGCAAAACCCCAACTCATATTAGTCATTTTTATCAAATTCTCAATAGTTTGATCGTAACACGCGTGAATACGTCGGTTTGATAGTTCAAAAAAAACACATGAGCACTTAATTTATAAATATCAATATTTCGGTGGTCTGCATCTAATTATCCAAAAACGAAAATATTTGGTCAGCATCTATTATAAAAACATTGGCCAACTGTCATAAAACATCTAAAATCTAATCAAACTCATCTAACAAATAAGTAATTTATGCAATCCATGTGAGCGAAAAACTGTATGAATCTCCGGCTTTAAGCAATCCAATGAGCAGAAAAAATGCACAAATAATCGCCATTTTATCAGAGGGTAAGGACATTAATTAAAAAAACATAAAAGGGGCATTTACATACATACCACTCAATAATTGTATACATTTACATTTCTATTTACATATCTAACACATAAACATTGCCTTTTAACTTTATACCACCCAAATCTTACACATCAAATAAAAATAAAAAAAAAACCCCTATTTTAACTTTAACAAAGTGAAATATACCTTTTAATGCATATGCAAGGTGGTGCATGTAAAAATTGAATTTTACGTGTTAGATATGTAAATACATAGGTATTGAGTGGTGTGTATGTAAAACCTCAAACAGAACATATATGTGAGTACTTAACATAAGAATACCATTTCTACTCAAAAAAAAAATTGCATACCTGCTGTCAAATGGATGTGAAATTCTCTCAAATGAATAAACTTATAGTGCATTTCTCTTTTACAAAAAAGCACAAGAAATTAATACAATGATTGCTCTACACAGTTAAAGAGATTAATGGGAGCGCGACGAGCATCGTCCAATGTTCAAATTGTTATGAAAGTGATTTTCCTCATCAAATATTATGATAGGGAGATCCATCAATGGAGAAAATTAGGTACAAAGGATGCAAAATAGAATGTTCGATGATCGGTTCTAGTGTCCCAATAAATCAAAAGTTACGAAGGGCGAAAAAACAATGTTTGGTCCATGCTCAAAAAACTCGCATAACGTTGAAGAGTACTATCTAATCCAGGGATGTTTAATTAGAAATTACATCAGAGCATTTTCAATCATGAAGAACTTGTTAAAAGAACTAAAAATAGCCCTATTTATTGATTATTGGAGGGCTATCATAAACATTATCCACAATGAATAATGTACATCACTTTCTCCCATAATCAATAATATTGGACCGCACAATTAACTTTTGATCAAATAATTGCTCTTACTAGCCCCACTGAGACCTGACTCAATGGCAACCATTAAGAGTGATTTATCATATCAATGATCAAAATATATCTTGATATATGCTCAACATAGAAACATTATTTGAGGTGACGATTCAAATCTTAAACAGGTGGATATGTAAGAACTAAGTTGAAAAAGGTTGTTGCCTCTTCAATTGACCGAACAAAAATGAAAAAATATATTTTCATTTCCTCTTCCTAAGAGGAATACTTGGAGATGAATGACTGATATAAGAATGAATAACCAGAGGCATGGTAAAATGAATAAGCATTATTATTAATGTATCCCTCGAATAACATGAGTAATTAACCAAATAAACTCGAAAGAGTAAACATGTAAACATACAATACTATATAACATAAGATAAAGTTAGATGGGGAGTATTATAACTCAAATGATGAAAGTAATTATATCGACACAACCATACAAGCTATGAATTCATAAGAACAAAAACTAAGAATAAACAAGCTAGTGTCCAAATACATTGATGTTGATTACATGGATACTTATGCTAAGCGTATTATGGGGGGCTCTAAAAATTTCTGCCCCGGCCTCCCCCAAAAAGAAAATGAACAAGTATGGTGGTTTTGAGAGATTTTACCGTGAGTTTTGCAGTTAAATTTTCAGAAGGCCTTCATTTTGAGAGGACTTTAAGATCCGTGTCGAGATTTCCTATAGGAATAAGCCTCTTTAGTTAATTACCCTACTAATAATAGGAGAGCACTTTCAATTAAGGCTAGTCATTAAAAGCACTTAGTGTTCAAACTCAGAATATAATAGAAGCATTTAGGTTTTAAATTGATCAAAAATATCACAATTAGAAAAGAGCGAATGGCAGAGGAAATGATGATACGCGCGATCAGAATCGCATGATTTCATTGTCCCGGATTATGGTCCCCGGTCCACTATAAGTCAGGGAAGGAAGTCAACACAACCTGATAGAAAGATCTTTGTCGACAGTCATTGATTATTTCGTCCAAAAAAACCTTGCAAACCTAAGGTGAATGTTTGCCCAAGGGAACACATTCAAATCACCAGCTAACAAATGATCTATGCCATATCAAATAATACTTTATAGCTAACAACACAAATAAGCAAAGAAATTGGGGAATATGCGGGCTAAAGTCATGATCGTAATGTAGTGAAGATTATTGGTTAAATCATATGATGGAGTCTATTAGGTAATGGATGTGACCGTTTCTTTGTAAAGTTTTTAGGTCAAATCACATAGATAGAGGACTTAGGCCAAATTATTACCAGATGTTAAGGCTTCAAATAAAATAAAAACATAATTAATTAAATTAAAGCCCTAACTAATCCCGCTTTATGTTCTCACTGATTCGTACGGAGGTTTTAATTTTTCTCCCCACTGGGTATATTCTTGGGGAAAATTTTTTCCAAACGGAGTGCGGACGCAACTCTATGAGCAGACGCATGTAATATGCTGTCACGTGTGCTACACTAGACCCACCTTATTAAATATTTAAATGAATGAATTTTTTAACACCTGACTCGGCTCGGACCTTTTCAAATTAGAACCGTGGAAGTTATTAAAGTGGTTCACCGCTCGATGATATTGTGGGGTTATTAGGAGTTTATTGCAGCGTTATTGAAGAGGTCATTGGAGTTGTTCTGCGGGGGTTATTGAATTGTTAATGAAGGGTTATTACGACGTTATTGAAAATTATTGGAGTTGTTCTGCGGGGGTTATTAAAGAGAAACCGCGGAGGTTATTGGAGTGGTTCACCGCTCAGTGTTACGGTGGGGTTATTGAGGGATATTGCGGCGTTATTGGAGTTAATACCCTAATAACACCGAAATAATACCCCAATAACTCCAAAATAGCATTGAATTCGATAGATTTGAACTGAATCATCAACTTCAAGAATATAATATGCTATTTGAATATACCTCAATGATACTTCTTAGAAATCATTGATAAAAATTACAAAAACATATAAAAAACTTTCATCTATGTTTGAGACTTTCATTTATATTTGAAACATATAACACTTAAATAATAATATCATAATATCTACAAGACAATACCGTTAAATGAGGTGTTTTTATTTTAGTTAATGGTACTGTCTTGTAATTGTTATGATGATATTATTTAAGTGCCGTTAAATGAGGTGTTTTTATTTTAGTTAATGGTATTGTAATTGTTATGATGATATTATTTAAGTATTATTGCTGTGTTATTTAGTTGTTACTAAAAGATTTCTGTTTTAACTTTTATTGAGGTATTATTCTGTTCCAGTGTTATTATTGCGTATATTTGATGTTATTGTGGTGTTATTCCCGGTGTTATATTTTATTTATTACAAAGTACAATGGTTTGGGTAGGTGATGTGAAGGTGTGCAAAAAATTGGGAGGTGGTGCTTGGTTTGGAGGAGGCAGCGTGGTGATGTTGAGGAAGGTGATGCAGAGTTAGTGGAGTTGTGTGGTGTGTTATTCATGTTGGTGGTTGGTGGTGTGGAGGTAGTGGTATTTGGTTGAAAAAGGTGGTGTGATGTGGAGTTGGCGGTGTGGTTTAGAGGTTGTGTTGTGGTGTTGGTTTTTTTTATATGGCGGCAGTGTGCTATTGATGTTAGTTGTAGGTTGTGTGTAGGTGGCGATGTGTTGTGGAGGTAAGTGATCTGGAGGCGGTGGAGTGATGTGGTGAGCTGTTGATGTTGGTTAGCGATGGTGTGTGGTTTGGAGGTCGTGATGTGGTGTTAGTGATGTGTTGATAAATATGATGATGGTGGTTGTTGTTATATTACTTAATTTTTTATTTATCTCCCATTAATTTATGTTATTTAGTTCTTTGCGTGACAGTTGTTGTTATAGGCAAAGCAAAAGAATTCGGTACATCCGCTGCCTGGGATAAAGAGATGACACTAAATATTGTGACCTCTATGTCAAAAAGGTTGACTTAAGAAATAGGCCAACCATTTATTTTAACAAGGAATGTTGACAGAACATAATAAAAAAGCTTAAAGAAAGCACGGGGAGAGAGAGTATAATAAATGTAATTTAAGAACCAATAGGATCAATAGAAAAAGGACTGGAAAATATGGAAAGAGCTGAATTGAGGATCCACATGCTTAGATTAGGATCCTATAAAGTGAACAATCAATGCTTCTGAGAAATGGTGGACCGAGAGATTGAATGTGAGAATGTTTGAAATGTAAAATTATTTTAAAATTACAACGTTTCCATTCATCAATCTAAAAATTTATACTTGATTTGTAAGTGGTGGCGACTGCGAAAAAATTAAAATTCAGTAGCATTGACCCAGAGCTTGAAGATAAGTTGGATTGTCCGTTTGGTAGAGCGGTGGTCACAAGTGTGCAAGCAATGGCACCAAGCGAGAGAGGGCACGAAGCCTGATCTGAGCATTTAAAAGCAGTGAAATCTGTCGGGTTCAATGAAAAATCCAACACCAACCTACAAGAAGTAGAATCTACTAGTCGATCCAAACGTCTTACGGTCGAGAAAAAGAAAAAAGGTGTCGCTTTTATTAGAAGTCGGATCTCCCAATTAGTGGCTTCAGCGAGCCTAGTGGGTCACATGCAACTTCTGTTCAGTAGGCTATGAGAATTCTGAAATATACTCCAAAAATTGATAAGGACGTGTCGTTTTAATTGTTCTCCATGAGGTTGTTGAAAGATCCGACCTGGAGAGTTTTTCATGTTGATGAAAGCTGGTTGCAGGATTAATTACTGAAAATATCATTACGACAATCGAGATGCATGAATTTTTTAGTTTTATTTCATGGACTACTTTCTATTGTTTGGATTTTGGGTTTTTCTTTTCTAAATTTGAACAACTTCAGATTATTTCTAACAGTAACATATTTGTTATATGTTATATTTTTGTTAAATGTAGTTAAATCTGATTCAATGTTCTTAAAACATTACACGATAAAGATCACTGATAGAAAAAGATGCAAGAGAAAAATTATAGTTGCATTATGTTTATTGTATGAATATATTATCCCATAAGCTGAGCAACAAGATCCCAAAAAGAAGTGCTTCACGAAACAAGCTCAGATATACACAGACAAATGCAATACCATAATATCAAGTGAATAAATATGTACATGCAAAATCACTGTTATCGTGTTTAAATGTCACATAGGGCAGTTAAAAGATTATAAAGACTAACATATCTTGGTACAAAACCGACAAGAAGACGACAAAAATAAAGATATTAATCTACTACAACATCCTCCTCATTGTTAGGAAAATCAAAACTTTATGTTTTTTCTTCAAAAGACAACATCCTTGCTCAAAAAGCCTACAAAGACTAAACATTCTAATCGAGGAGTTACTCTTCATATGCTCGCCAAGATATGGTTGATATTTGCAAATTCAGCCTTCCATACATTCAAAGAAATGGACGGCTCATCTTTAAATTTTGTCAGCATCACCTCCACAAAATTCTAGTACTTCTACTGATTATTATTAGAACAATATTCTCCAAATATCAATAACTCAACAACACATAAATCCTCATCCAAAAAACATGACAACAACGCATTAAATATTCTTCAAAGACCATCATAAAAGTGTGAGAAATATCCCCCAAAAAGCACGACAACAACATGTGAAATCCCCTCTAGAAAGCGTGATAGTAACCTAGAGAATAACCTCTGGATAGCATTTAAGCAACATGAAAAATCTTCTCCATAAATCACAACAGCATTAAAGGAAATCTTCTCTATAAAATGTTACAGTAGTGCAGGCATAAATCACAACAGCATTAAAGGAAATCTTCTCTAGAAAATGTTACAGTAGTGCAGGAAGGGATATAAAATGTTACAGTAGTGCAGGAAATCCCTTCCTGCAAGGACGACGATAACATGAAATGGGAACCCCATTAATCGCACAAAAATAAGCTCGCGATCTTCACTTTTTTTTTTCTTGAAATCTCATTGATTGCACAAACAGGTCGAGGGACTCAGCCTTCTTTCTTCTGGGAAATCGTACAAACAATTTGGGGGAACTCCTCATTGATTGCACAAACAGGTCGAGGGACTCAGCCCAGCCTTCTTTCTTCTGGGAAATCGCACAAACAATTTGGGGGAACTTCATCTTTTCTCTTATGGGAGCCTTGTTGGTTGCACAAATAGGTTGGGAGACTCCACATTTTTTCTTATGTTTTTAGCCTATTTATAGGCTCAAAATAGCCAAAATCCACAAAAAAAGGTAAAAAAATGTCCAAGAAGGATCAAAATCCGAGTGTTTTCGCAGAAGCCCACTAGAATCACCCAATCGAACGACTCTCTCATGCGATCTGCATGACTTTGTACTACAGATCACGATCCGCGCGCAACGTAGACACATAGGTGTTATGTGATCGCACAACCCAGAATACGGTCCTGACTCGCTCAGTCGACACCACTACAGTTGTTGCCCTTGTCGGCTGACTTGCTCTAGTCCCATCAATTTGTCGCGCCAACACACCACACCAACTCACTAATCTAACCTGTTGTGGAAAAAATAATTTTATAACGGTAGGGATCAAACTTAGGTCACATAGAAAGAGGGGCAACACGAGATGAGGTTTTTTCCATTTTTACATATATATACATATAGTAAATACACACACGCACACACAAACACACACACACGCACACACAAACACACACACACATCATAATTAGTTTAATTCGAGTCAAATCAAGCTCATATCAATCCATTAAACTACTTTTGAAAACTTTCAGTGCATGATTGAAAGGTAAATGAATCCAAAATCTAACAAGCTTATAATCAAATTGAACATCTCAGTGAGAAGAATCCAACCAACCAACCCAAAATAACTTAATTTGGCTTCATTAAGACACTCAAATGTTCACTGAATATCAATTGATTGGAGGAATCTCTACGGATTGTCTGATATAGTGGCCTGAATTCCTTCCTTTATTTTAGAGAAGCCTCTCCCAGATTTTATAAATAGAGTCTCACTTTCCACTTGAGAGGAGACCTAATTTTGAGCCTAAAGAAGGACCGGAAGAAGCTGAAGCATAGTGTTGTTTCTATATTGAAGGATCTGAAAAATGCTTCTCACTCGTGTAGCTGTCAACCACTGCTCACCAGCTTCCATCGACCATCATCGACTACCTCATGCTCCTTGCCGTAGAATCCCTTGCAGAGTCACGTGTGTTGCAGAATCACAACATATATTGTAGAATAGTAAAGTATCTGACGGAACAATTTGCCATCCAATACACAGTGCAATGACACGCTCCCTCTGAATACGACGTAATAATGTGTCACGCATATGATGCAGCAACACCTAATGATGATCTAACAACACAACCCACATATGATGCAACGACACCTCTCGAAGACGGTATAATAACCCATCCAACACAATAACGCACCCCGCATACAGTGCATTGACACACTCCAGCGACAATGTAATAATGTAACACATACGATGCAACGACTCATTCCAAAAACGATGTAACGACACGTCCCACATACATTGCAATCACACCCTGATTACGGAGTAACAACACAAACCACATATGACTTTGACACTACCAAAATACGATGTAACAACGCAAACCACATACAGTGCAACAACGCATTTTGAAGATTATGTAAAAATGCACCCAAAAATAATGACTTTCTCCAAACTCCTAAAGTTATCTCCTCTCTACAACCTATGTGGCTAACTACAACATGTGTGGCTTAAAGTTCCTACAACTCCCGACTTCGGCCATTGCAACTTAAAAACTTCATCACATTTCACCAATACGAACTACGTAACCAACTACCTCTTACATAGTTCACAGTTTGTGTAGCTCCCAACTTTAATCTCTATGGTCTAAAAATGTCATCACAGTAATTACAGTTTGCAATTCTGACCTTTGTTGTTTATTAAAATTATCACAGCTTATGAAGCTTCCAACTAAAAGCTATGGGGTCTACAAATATTATAACAACTCATGTTGCTTCTAACTCTGGCTCTTGTAGTCTGCATACATCATTGCATCTCACCACCATAGCTAATGTAACCAACTATGACCTATGTAGGTAAAAACTCATATAGCTCCCAACTTTAGTCTTTACAGCCTACAGATGACATCATAACTTGCTACTATAACTTATGCGACCAACTACGACCTACATATGTTGTTACAGCTTGTGCAGCTCCCAACGTCGGCCTTGGCGACCTACATATGTTGTCACAACTAGTGCACCTCTCCACTCCGACTCACGAATACTATCACAACTCATACAACCGAGTTCTACAACCTAAAAATAATATCACAGCTTATGTAACTCCCAATTTCGACCTATGTGACCAATAGATTTCATCACAATATATGCAACTCGCAGACTTCGACCACTACAGCCTACGAACCTCATCACAACTCACAATTTTAACCTATGTAACCAACTACTATATATATAAATATGACTTCTAACTCCAATCCATGTGACTTATGGACGTTATCACAACTTAACACTATAACAACTGTGACTAACTAAGACCCACATGACTTACAGCTTGAGCAGCTCTCAACTCCTGTCTCTGCGGCCTACAGGTATCATCATAGCTCACCCCAATGACATACCTAATCATAACCTATGCAATCAACAATTCATAGCTCTGGCATTTACGACCTACCAGTGTTATTATAATTCACCACAGCTTTACCAACTACAAACTACATAACTCACAACCTCTGCAACTTTCTACAACAGTCCCTATGGTCAATCAACACTCCTAAAACAACTATCAACAATTCATACGACTAACTACTATCAAACTTTTAAATATAATATATGCTACAAATTAGTGCTACAAGCATCAACTACAACATTTATAACAAAGTACTCTCTCCATGACAATCGAATGCACACCGCTGGCAACAAACCATCACAAAAAATATATTTACAATCAATACAACTAAACTACAATTACTATTGAGCAACCACTTCTATTCTCCACATTTTCATTTTTTATTTTTTTTTTTTTTTTTTTCCTAATTTGAATAGTAAAAATTTTTTCAAGTGGGGTAAGCCTACCTTCTAAAACGGGCCCTTCCAAAAGGGGCCTCGAGTCTCAAACTAATTATTTTTTAGACTCAATGGGAGAATAATAGATAGTACATGCATCTAGATTGAGGATAATATGAGATTACGTGTGTGCAGGATAACTTGGACCAAGATCTAAAGACAATGATATTTTTTAGTTGAGAGTTTATAAAACCACATCGTGACGACTAGTTGGGCTTAACCAATACACACATTGTATATCCTTCAAATTGTCATATTTTTAATGGATAATTTACAACCTCAAGATTGCAAAAACGAAATATCTTAACTCGTTAACTTGCTTATCATGAGTAAAAATAACTCCATTCCTTCGGCCCAATTACATATATAATAAAACGGTAGAAGCATTGCAATACAGATGAGAAAGCAAAAAACACAATAACTTATTACTACTTGGACGATGAAAGCGCAGAGCAAGCAGTAGCGCCCCTCCTCTTCTTCCGTCGATCCATGCGATGATGGACGACGCGCTCCAGTTGCTCAACCCTATCGACCAGACCCTTCATTAATCTGCATTGTTCGGAGCTCGTTGCGCAAAGCTGAGCCACCATTTCCTTCAGTCTCTCGTTCTCCACCACCATTCTCTCCACCATCTCCCTTATTTCTCCTCCTCCTTCCCTCTTGACTTCCACCATCGATGCTACTTCCTCATCTTTTGTGATCTCCTCCTCCAACTCTGGTGATTGTGATTCGTATTCGCCATTTTCAATTCTGATCAAATTACTTTTTCTCTTCGGGGATTCTATCGCCGCCTGAATCTCCACTTCTGATACGGCCTCAGCTTCCTTCGTATCGTATTCGCCATTTTCAATTCTGATCAAATTACTTTTTCTCTTCGGGGATTCTATCGCCGCCTGAATCTCCACTTCTGATACGGCCTCAGCTTCCTTCGTATCGTATTCGCCATTTTCAATTCTGATCAAATTACTTTTTCTCTTCGGGGATTCTATCGCCGCCTGAATCTCCACTTCTGATACGGCCTCAGCTTCCTTCGTATCGTATTCGCCATTTTCAATTCTGATCAAATTACTTTTTCTCTTCGGGGATTCTATCGCCGCCTGAATCTCCACTTCTGATACGGCCTCAGCTTCCTTCGTATCGTATTCGCCATTTTCAATTCTGATCAAATTACTTTTTCTCTTCGGGGATTCTATCGCCGCCTGAATCTCCACTTCTGATACGGCCTCAGCTTCCTTCGTATCGTATTCGCCATTTTCAATTCTGATCAAATTACTTTTTCTCTTCGGGGATTCTATCGCCGCCTGAATCTCCACTTCTGATACGGCCTCAGCTTCCTTCGTATCGTATTCGCCATTTTCAATTCTGATCAAATTACTTTTTCTCTTCGGGGATTCTATCGCCGCCTGAATCTCCACTTCTGATACGGCCTCAGCTTCCTTCGTATCGTATTCGCCATTTTCAATTCTGATCAAATTACTTTTTCTCTTCGGGGATTCTATCGCCGCCTGAATCTCCACTTCTGATACGGCCTCAGCTTCCTTCGTATCGTATTCGCCATTTTCAATTCTGATCAAATTACTTTTTCTCTTCGGGGATTCTATCGCCGCCTGAATCTCCACTTCTGATACGGCCTCAGCTTCCTTCGTATCGTATTCGCCATTTTCAATTCTGATCAAATTACTTTTTCTCTTCGGGGATTCTATCGCCGCCTGAATCTCCACTTCTGATACGGCCTCAGCTTCCTTCGTATCGTATTCGCCATTTTCAATTCTGATCAAATTACTTTTTCTCTTCGGGGATTCTATCGCCGCCTGAATCTCCACTTCTGATACGGCCTCAGCTTCCTTCGTATCGTATTCGCCATTTTCAATTCTGATCAAATTACTTTTTCTCTTCGGGGATTCTATCGCCGCCTGAATCTCCACTTCTGATACGGCCTCAGCTTCCTTGGGATGCTACGTCTTTCTTCTGGAAGCCTCGCGATGTTTCTCCCGCTTGCTGGAGAAGTTTACTAGGTCGTTTCCCTATCTGCGTAATTAATTTAAAATATAGGGAAAGGAAATTTGCATATGTACCTCACAATTCATATGTATTTACATATCTGCCATATTAATTTTAATATTTATATTTATAAATGTTATTAAATATATATTTTACTTTGTAAAAATTAATTTTATTAATATTTTTTTGTTGTGATGTTAAGTGTTAAGGATTCAAATGGTATGCATATAACAAAGTTTAGATAGATGTATAAGCATATAAGAATTTTGTAGTATGTATATAAATGTCAAAATTATGTCATGCATATAACAAAGTTTAGATAGATGTATAAGCATCTATCTAAGAATTTTGTAGTATGTATATAAATGTCGAAATTATGTCATCTATTTGATAGGCGACTAAAATTATTCTAAATTATATGCCATGTTTGTGCTCGTAATTTGATTTTAACAAGTGGATTTGTTTTTTATATAACTAAACACTTATAATTAGAAGATTTTTTGCATTAAAAATTATATATGCATTTGTGTAAGAATGGGTAACGTATTGAGTCTGTCATATCCTCTTGTATTCAGAAAGCAGCTCACCCCGATAATATAGGACATGATAAAATTAAATAAAACTATCTTGTATTCTCAAAAAATAAAAAAACTTGCATGTAATTAAAAAGAGAAATATAAATTTCATTAATACTAAAAAGTTCAAGATATAACTGGACTGAAAAAAATAAACTAGCTGAAACAAAATATAAATAATAACATGAAACAAATATAATAGTAAAGGTAAATATTGAAAAAAAACTAAGTTGGGAAAAACTAAAATTGAAGAGCTTGTTCCGATGGTGACAGTGCTATTGGTGGTTGAATAAAATTTGTTATGTAAAAATATTAAAAAGTAAAATTGACAAACAACACAGAAAATAAAAATTATCTATTAAATCATAAATAACAAGAAAAACATGGCAGTAATATGGATAATAAGATCACTAAGTGCATGTATATAATATTGTAAAGTGACAAGAAAGTGATCAACATCAAATATGCAAAACATAACAACACATGCAATTATTTTCAATAAAGTCACTCATTATTAAACTTTCATTCATATTTATATGTAGTCGGTTTTAACAGGTACCCTGAAACCAAAAAGGTCAATATCAACCTAAGAAACCAGATAATTTCTTGTAGAGTCGTCACTTTATGGACATGTTAGCCCGTCTAACCAAAATCATAACACACAAACATGTTAAATTGTTTCCACATATATAATATGTTAGAACAATAATATGTCATGCAGACTTGTGATATGACATATACAATTTCATATAAGTAATGTACATAAAAAGAAAATGTCATAAGTGTAGGATTATTTCAAATATATAGGAAATGCAACAATAGAGTAAGATATTAAATTCATTATGAGTAATAATTGAAGCCTATAACAAGTATAAATTGAAGTAATAATGGTATGACTGGCAATCCTATAGAATAACTACAAATCTACTACAATTAACAAAGATTAACACCCCCTAACTAGCTATGACGGTTTTAGAATTCTTTGCCCGCTTGTCTTCTCTGCTAGCTCCAATCACGGTTGTATTGCAAGCGTTCGGGGTAAGGGTGAGAGGCGATAGTTTTGGTCGAACAAAGAGAGTGATAGGAGAGTAAAATCGAGACGAGGCAGTCAAACCTGCCCTTATAGAACAAAGGGATTGACAGAACGGGAAGTCAGTAAGGTGAGGCAAGAAGAAGAAAAGGAAAGATCGCACATATGAAAAGACCACGACAATGAAGGAAATAAATCATTCAGGTAGAAGAAAAGAAAAAAAAAATTGATTCTTACAAAATCGAAATAACATAACGAATTTTGAAACGTTGAATTCAAACGGTATGTATATATATATATATATATATATAAATGAAGGCAGAGTAATTACATACAAAGCACTCAAAATTTCTATTTATAAATTTGTTCTTCTTGCAACCATTTTTAAAATTGTCACAAAAATATGAAAAATCATAATAAATCCCTAATTCAAAATTTTCATTGTTATCAAATTCCCTAATGATTTATCACGCATAAACGCATCCATAATTTAAAAAAAAAAAAATCTGTGTTATATTTTTGAATAACAAAGTTGAGTGATGTGAATGTAATTATTCAGTTTTTTTTTTCTTTTTTAATTTTTGCTAACATGCATCTTAAAACTATTAAATTTATTTTAAAATAAATATATTATAAAAATTAATTAATCATTCTTATATTACAGTAATCTTAGGATTAATTTAATAATTTTACAGCTCATTTGATGAAACATTAGTTTATGTAATCTGATCCTTTTTTTTTTATTCATTCAAACTTGGAAGAGCAGCATCATTAAAAAATCTCTGAGCATTCAAGACACATCATAAGTTTAAAGGCTTATAAAAATCTTATTTCATACAATAATGACAGACTTAAGAAAAAATCAACTAAGTGTTGAGATTAAGGGTTTTATTATTACGCTGACCACTAACATAGCTGTGCTTAATCCCCCCACCCCCCCAAAAAAAAAAATCATCTCTAGCAACAACCAGCGCTAGATCATTGACATCATCTTTGCTAAAGGCCTAAGTAGACCCTATTATTTAAGGTGTTATATGTCGTAAATTTACGGCGGTAGAGTAATATATTAATGGCTTAGTGTTATATCAACATCTAACACACCTATTTAAAATGAAATTTATAAAGAAGACAACAAAACTTTTGACATGAAAAACACAAAATGACAAAAATCACATAGTCTAACCTAGTTGAAAATATTCTACTATATGAATGAAGGTTACAAGTTTTTATTGAACTTTAACTGAGCATGAGCAATGCTACATAAGCCACGTGACTTCTGCTAGGGGGAATGGTGTAATACAACAGAAAAGTGAGGGTGTGATGATGACGTCGGTTTGGAAACAACAATGGTTGTGATCCGACGATGGTGGCTACTAGATGCTAGTGGCGGTGCCTGTAGTGACGGTCGTGATGGTGACAATTGGTCAATGGTGGTCTAATGACAACAATGGTGGTGGCAACGATTGAGAAGTGGTGATCTAGCGATGAGCGCTACCAAGCAGTAGAGGACCAACAGCAGCGACAATGACAACACTGGCTCGACAACTGTGGCGGTACTTTCAGCAGCGGCGATAACCAGGCGGCCCGACATCTGTGGAGCTTGATAGCGGTAGTCCAGCTGTGGTGGAG
>NW_018164444.1:764896-803965 GCF_001263595.1 Phalaenopsis equestris
TTAAATATGCAAGATACTTTAATAATACTATAAGTATTCACTCGGATCAAATGACCCATTATATGAGCCAATAATAAACAACATGAACCACATTAAAATAAAATGTGAACACTAACATCGATCGAGGTAAAGAATCTTAAAAATTACTATGAGAAATTGATGTCTATCCCTCAAAAAAATAGAACTTATCCCAAAAAAAAGGCATGAAAGGCATCAATAAAGCAAGTCTGAATCATGCCCATCAAGGCTGTTGCAAAATTTGCGGTTCAGTAGAGCAGCACATAAAAGATGAGTTAAAGTGGTTGTGTCTAGGAGATCTTGATAAACTTGTGGAGGATAAACTATAATAATATGATGATGAGTACTGCATGAATGGCATCAAATTAACTTATCTGATATGTTTTGAATTTTGTGGTAGAATAACTCCATTGTACTTTGATGATAGTTATTATTGTGTAGACTCATCTAAAAATTGAAGATTTTGAGTTTGATGCTCGTCTATCTTTGTTAGAAGATCCTTCGAAATCAAATTTACGTACTTTTCACCAACTTACTTATATTTTCTTCTTGTGAATGATTACTTATCAATAATAAAAGATATATTTTGTTATTATGTGGAGCGTAATTTAATTAATTAATTGTCCACTCAGAGCCCTGTGTTTCCCAAATCAAGCTTCACTGCATTGTAGAGCCTCTTTGGAGTGCTACTATCGTGTCACCCCATAGTTAGTAACCGACTTCAGATCATTTTCACTTGATGCTTTAGTTTTGCTGATGGAGGAGTATGGAATTTCAAATTCTCTTCTACAAGGAATTGATTATGAGTGTTCTTGTGTGTCCAAGAGTGTAAACATGCTCGAGTATTGTGTAATTTGTATGATGCCCCTTATTTTCTTTACAGTAGATTTCTTGGTATGTTTTTTTTCCCCATTTCAAAATGTTTTCATTTTAACTCTTGTGATTTCTGTGTTTTCGTATTTTGTGTGCTTCTGCTCAAAGGCTTTTTCGAATCTCTCAAATTTGTTTCCGTGATTTATTCACGGTCCTCACCCCAACATACTTATCATTTGTTGAAAATATTTCTAGCATACAACACAAAACTATTTGGTGCTTCAAAATCTGTGATGATATAGTGGCAGTTTTGTCTTAGTTTTGCACGAAAATCCCATATAAACATAAAACAATTACAAAAGATAATTTTTTTACGTGAAAAACTCGAAAGAGGAAACAAGATGAGACCTACGATAATTTTTTTCAAGTGAAAAACTCGAAAGAGGAAACAAGATGAGACCTAGCCTAAATAAAATGATCTAATACATCTGATGAAATTTACACAATTTTGCTCCTTATTATTGAACAAATTGTGTTACAAATTCTGAATCTCTTGTTAATGCAATGGTGAATGCTACAGAAATAATGAGAGGATGATGAAGATGTTTAAGAGACGACAATCAAATAATATCAATCTACAACTGAGTTACAATGATCGTGTGATTGTAGCTAGATAACAATGGACAGAAGAAAATATTCAGGCAAAAACTGTCAAATGATGACAAAATAACATGAAAAATTCTTCATATCTCCAAACTCCATATTTATAGATTCAATTAAATCTTTCATGTGACACATTGGAAATATATTTATAGTTATTTAAAGTTATATTTAAATAATTTTGGCAAAAAAAAATTAATTATTTCATATAACGGTCCGTGCTAATTTCCTCGATTTTAGATCATTAAACAGCTGATATTACCAAAAGAAACAATGCCAACATTCAAAATCCTTGACATGTAAAAAAATGGAAAATTACAAACCAAACACACAATTCTTAAATATCTACACATATAACACCCAAAATTTACACTTGTTAAACAACTTGGTGAACAAAACTCACTTCTCAAAGAAATAGTCATCGTGGTATTTTCGATGTAATGTTAAAAAACTTGTGCGCTATGCAATGTAAATATGAATGTTGAGGTGTTATGTAAATACATTTGAGAATTGGAGGGTATATGTGTAAAAGAAAAAGGGTTAAGATTTCAAGCTCATGTCCAAAACCACATTTACAGCAACAAAAAAGAGCACAAAATTACAATAATGGAAGATAGAGGCTGAAGAAAGTTATGGTCTCCGGCTGGAGGATTTGAAGCAGAAGCAACGGACAACTTTGTCATCAGGAATCATACCACCCCCTTTGCTTGTATTAATTGCCTCCAGAAGCCCCACAACCTCATCCATCTCAGGCCTCTTATCAGGACATGGATCCCAGCATTTTTTCATTATGTTTGCCAGCGCGCTGGGGCAACATCTGGGGATCTGTGGCCTCATA
The DNA here is from genome assembly GCF_001263595.1 of Phalaenopsis equestris. Classification (NCBI taxonomy): domain Eukaryota; kingdom Viridiplantae; phylum Streptophyta; class Magnoliopsida; order Asparagales; family Orchidaceae; genus Phalaenopsis; species Phalaenopsis equestris. The sequence continues at coordinate 767,226 of NW_018164444.1, forward strand.
TTCTGTCAAACATTTCGCGCATAAGTTTATGACACCAAGATGTTATAAGGGTAAATATCAAATTTTGGGCATTAGATACGTAAATACATGAGAATTGTATGTTTTGTGTGTAAAATTTCCAATTTTTCTAATATGAAACAGTAAAGATGAGCTAATTAAGGTTATCATCACTGTTTAGAAGATGCACATTTTCATGCATAAATTTATGACACCAAGATGTTATACGAGTAAATATCAAACTTTTGGCGTTTGATATGTAAATACATTAAGAATTGTATGGTATGTATGTAAATTTTCCAATTTTCTTAATATGAAGCAATAAAGGTGAGCTAACTAAGGTTATCCTGTTTAGGAAATACACATTTTCATGCATAAGCTTATGACACCAAAATATTATAAGTGTAAAAATCAAACTTTAGGCATTAGATATGACAATCCTGTTTAGGAAATACACATTTTCATGCATACGCTTATGACACCAAAATATTATGAGTGTAAAAATCAAACTTTAGGCATTAGATATGACATTAAGAATTGTATGGTATGTATGTAAATTTTTCAATTTACTTAATATGAAATAGTAAAGACAAGCTAACTAAGGTTATCATCACTGTTTAGAAAATCGGACCTGGCCGATCAGTTAAAACAGTCCAACCATGAACTAGTTCATTAACCGATTCGAGCCACAGTTAAAATCCATTTAGCTAAGAGCGAGATAGAAATACAAAGAACCAGCATGCTTACTTTTAATCAGACGGTTACAACTTAATCTTATATTTCATAAAATGGTTTTTTTTTAATGTTTTTTTACCACATTTTTGCATCGTTATTGCATCATTTTGGAAATATTTAAATAATTTTAATATTAAACCATTGGTTATACTTGCTGATTTGCAATGAAAACTAACCTGTCGAACAACAGCAAAGGAGATTTCAGAAAAGCTAAGGTTCCAGTATGGCATGTCACAGCAATATATCTCCCATAAGCATATGCCGAAGCTATATACATCACATTTCCTGTTGTAAGGCTTACCATCAAGGACCTGCACATTAGATAATAGTTCAGAGACTTTTAGATACTTCAAGATGCTACGTGTATATGCATGTGGGTGTGTGTGCACGCGCGCGGGCGGGCGTGCGTGTGTAAGTAGCAAAATGATCCCCCGATTATTTGCAAAGGTGACAAAACGGTTCCAAACTATGTGAAAGACCAATTTAGTCCCCGAACTACTTAAGCATAAACTAAAGCAGTCCCAAGTCTTTTTAAATGGAACTTAAAATATTCCTGTTTAAGAAAATATTACTTACGGAGACTCCATATACATGCAAACTTTATGTACAGCTTTATTGTACACAGTTATATAACATTTGTATAATATTGTACAACATTGCTATATAAGGAGTTTGCATGCATACGAACTTCGAACGTAAAAATTTTCCTGATTTGAGGACCGTTTTGGCTGCCTAATAAGAGTAAAGGGATAAATGATACTTAAAATAGTCATCGGAGGACCATTTTGGCTCCATAAATGATACTTAAAATAGTCATCGGAGGACCATTTTGGCTCCATACTATATATGCACAACTCTCTAACCTCTGGAGCCATATAACCAAGGGTACCAGTTTCACCAGTCATATCCTTGGGGTTTTGTGCCTCAACACGAGCAACACCAAAATCAGCAATTTTAAGGTTTACGTTTCTATCGAGCAACATATTTTCAGTTTTGACATCACGATGAACAATCTTGTGTGAATGCAAATAACTCAATCTGCAAGAAAATTACAGTATATTCCTAATTTAGTAATAATAGTATCAGACATTAGGCACAGTTGACACTAATAAAAATATAATGTACTCACCCCCTTGATAGATCTAATGCCAATTTGATCACAGTATTGTAAGCAAGCTTCTTCCTGCTGTTTCTTATTAGGAACTGCTTCAGTGTCCCGCCGGGAAGATACTCGACAACAACACAGCATGATCGAGCTGGAAGAGGTTTGTGGCTTGCAGGATTCTTCTGTGGAATTTTGAGCTCGTTTGTTCCCATTGATGCCCCGATAAACTGAAAAATAGCAATGAGTGTTTTAAGAGCAGCAACAGGAAATCAAAACTAAAAAAAATATCACAAAAAAAAGGAGAAAAAGAGCTGTATATGGTAAGGAAGCTAACCTTGGTTACATTTGGATGGTCAAGTTTGTGCCACACTGCAACCTCCTTCTGGAATGATTCCCGGAGAGCAACAGTTTCAGCATCTCTAGCAAATCCATCTTCTCCCCAGTCCATAAGCTTCACTATAGCACAGAAAAGACAAATCATGAACGTTATTATTGAAATTTAAGTATCATTTTTACTCAAGTAATGTTTAGTTTGAAAGTTCATGGCATTTTTTCGTAGTTATGGTCTTTAATGACAAATTGCAATGCCATTATGCTATGTTTATTCTATCACCCTTATTGTCATTTCTGTCAAGGATAAAATAGTAATTTGTCGCTGAGATGCTTCTCATTATCCTAATATTAGTAGGGTTATAACGTTCACAAATTTTATGCATAAAATAATGTTGGTAGCTAGTTGGTGTAAAAATACAGTTTTTCCTACTAGAGTTGTTAAATATCGCCGATTTCTTGTAGCTCAAACTCTTAATCATTGAGATATAATTAATTTTAGTCGCAGAAGTATCACAGTTTTGTCCCATTAATACAAATTCCAAGAAGTCAAACATCCTAAGAGCGTTATAATATAAACCTTACAATTACATCCTGATAGTTAGGATATCGGTATATCGGCAATTTGGTGAGCATAGAGCAAACAAGATGTAGATACCTAAATGGCTGCTCTATTTGTAATGTTACTTTCCATGAAACTTGAAAAAGATTTCTTTTTTAATGAGAGATCACTAAATTATTAGTTGTTGACTAATTATAAACAATAATGTAATAATCTGTTGTGTGCATGTTGCAAATCTTAGAGGAAAATAGTAAATCAAGCTAGAATCATGACTTTTCTTCCTTAACTTATTATAATGAAGCACTTTGATAAAACATACAGTTTGCATATTCTAGTGCTGTTATTCCGAATCAATTTCTTTTAGAAAGGATATAATTGATTCGATGGTCAGAATATAATTAATTTCAAATTTGTTTCTGATTTTTTATCCATTTCTTTTTTATTTTGTGTACTTTCCGAACAAAAATATGCACTTTGTATGAGTATTAGTTAGGTTTAAATTTGCATTATTCAATGTTTTCTGATCATATTTTAAATCTATTTTATGTTGTCTTTGCCTTCTGCATGAATGACTTTGAATTTATCTGAACTCTTACAAAGTTAATGCTTAAGTGTGCCTTGCTTTTCGGCTAACATTGCAAAATAATAAGTATATGTAATGGCTATAACTTTAAACCATCAAGATATTGTTTTCTTTGGCCATGCAAACCTTGTAGTTTCATCTAGTTGATACAACATTTAAGAGGCCACCTATCCTACGAGTGCTCCAACGTGAGCAAACTTAAGAGCTCCTAACAAAACTCCAACTGTTATACAAAAAGATATCCCCATGCATAAGAGTCTACTTGACCGTATGTACAAAACTGGCAACCTATACTTTAAAATCTTACCATCTCCTACACGTAAAAATTGACATCCTTGTCAATGACCTCACTTAAAGTCCAAAAACATCCACCATGCAATTTGAATTCTAGAGATATCCTTCCATAAACTCAAAAGATGGTTTCCACCTTAAAACACATTGTTCAAATGAGTTCAAAAGATCGCTCTTATGATAAAGCACTTAATGTTTCATGACACTTAGTTCAAATCTTCCAACTATGTATTGCTCTGATTCCACTTGTATTATGCACAAAATATAGTCCACTTTGATTTCACAAGTAGACAATTTCGTCCCTTATGTGCAAGTCCACGAAATTAAACTCTAATTTAACTTTCGAGTTCCTGACATGAATCCAAGAGACAAAATTGAGTGCTTATGACAAAACTCCAACCATGAAACATTCTTGTGATGAATGGAGCCTACTCCAAGAGTGCTCCAGCATGTATTTATTTTAACTTTGGAGTTTCTGACAAAACTCCAACCATTGCACCAAAACGCATTGAATGTTTAAAGTTCTACTTCTATGTATTTAGGGAATTTAATAGAATTATGTCATCAGTTGATGCAAATTTGATGTATTAATCTTATATTCAAGCAGAAGGTTGTATACAAATTTCAATCTTTTGATTGTTTATAAGTTTGCTTGCTCTCTTATTTGTTATTAAAAGAGTTATACTTTAATGGGAGGTGTTTTATCAAAGTTATTTGATAGAAAACAGGTTATTAATCTTGCTTATTTATGTTATGGAGATATTAGGAATATATTTGAATAGAAATTAAAAATTCAAATAGGAAATAAGAATGTGTATCACTACATGCATATTTTTTACTTGTAAATATTTTTTAATATCTTGATGAGTTTATTGCATCATTATATACATATTAATATATATTTTAAGACTTATCATGTCATCACTATTCAACCTCCAATCTTTAAATTATGAACCTATCCCTCAAACAATTCGATGATCAACTCGGTTATTCAAGCATTACATTGAACAGAAAAAAGAAACAAGAAAAACAAAGCATGATACATGCCACCAAGATGAAAATAAAAAAGATCATAACCAGAAACTTAGGGGCCATTAGGAATCACTGCCGTCTTTGTTTATGCTTTTTATCATTTTTTTTTATTTTATTTTGCTTATGTTCTTGTTTAAATTAAAATAGGTTTGATTGAACTAATTATTTTAAAAAACACTCAAAATATTTTTTTAGATGTTTTGAGTGTTTTTAAAAAATAAGTTGATTTATTAAAAATAATAATAATAATAATAATAATAATTATACCAATCAAATATATTTTCAGAAAAAAAAAACTAAAATTAAAAACAAAAATAGGAAACAAAAGTGATGCCAAACAGACCCTTGGTAAATAGAACCATATTATATAACAATTGAGACCATGCGATTTATAAAAACTAAGTAAAATAAAGTTAAATAGCCACAAGGTCCTGCTTCTATCAATGGTGAAAACACGAAAAAACATTTTTGAATTGCATGTGCATCAATGATTAAGCATATATAAAACGATCATGGAGTTCATCACAAGCATAAGAAACAAATAAACGTTTATAGAACTTAGCAACCAACAAGTTATGTTATATCTATGAGATTACAAAGATGAGAATCAATACCTGCGACGTCGCGGCCATCGTAAACTCCTTTGTAAACTATACCATAAGTCCCTCTTGCAAGTTCATACTTTAACTCAAGCTTAGACAGATCAATCTCCCAATCATTCCCCGGAAAACCAACCTTATTATTGCACCAAGCATTGTTCAGCTGCTTTGCCAGCTGAATATCCAAGCTTTTAAGATCAATCTTATCTGCCCTAAAAAACATATCTTTCCTCCCAATGCTACCTAGGGCTCTTAATTTAGACCGCAACCCCCCCTCCTTCACCTCAATTTCAGTTCCCATCAACCCAGCTTTCTCCTCTCTAGTTGAATTCATCTTCAATGGCTATAAACCAAGCAAAAGAGCTCCAACAAAATCGATTTCAATCAAACAAAAAGACAGAAATGAAGTAAGAAAAGCTGTCAATTTCTGAAATTTCCTTCGCTGCTAGCTCGCAATTGATAACTATGAAAGTAAATCAACCCTAAATCACTTAATTTTAGAGAATCCCTCAATGAAATCAACGAACAGATGAACCCTAAAAAAATGAAAGATTTTGAGCTACGATTTGAGGAATCGAACAATCCGTCGACAATAAATGCCTACAAAAATTGATTTTTTTTTTGAATTATCAAATCAAAGAATACATACAAACTGTAGCATGCAGTGCTAGTAGAACGGCTATAAGTAGCACAGCCATCAGCAGCTCAAATGAACGATTTAAGAATTAAGTAATCCAGGCAAGAACTCTTCAATCTGAGTAACCCTAGGCGATAAAATCGAGAAGAAGCGGCCACAAAATAAAATAAAATAATTAAAAAAAAACATTTTTTGCTGCCATGACTGACTGGAATTGCTCAAAAAGGGAACCGAGATTCCTCCGTGTGGAGCGGGAAAAGGAAAGGAGGAGGGAGAGATGATATGAGCTGCAACGTGGAGAAAAGAGAAAGACGAGAGTTTTGTGAACGGGGAAGCCGCCAAGCGAGAACATTCTTGCCAGAACAGATCAAGCAGATCTCTGCCGTGGTTTATTGCTGGCAAAATTTAAAAATTTTATTTTGGGATAATTAATTACATAGAGACCACCTGAAAGATTGGAAAAAGTCAAAATATAACTTTTTTATTTCTTCTATGCTATACAGGCGTTACTATTCAGACACCTGACTTATTTTTACTTACGGTGCATTTATTTTTGGGTTATTTTCAGATTATTTCTAGGTTATTTTTAACCCAAAAATAACCCAAAAATAATGACCGCTGCGGGTTATTTCTGGGTTATTTCTAGATTATTAAAAAAAAACTCAGCAATAACCATAAAATAACTCAGAAATACTCTGCGATGCACGTAGAGCAACGTCAGGAGTCTGCACAGAAAAACTTTTGGTTGTACGGACACATATTTAGTCTCGAAGATGTCATATTTTTTCAAAATGTTGTTATTTACAAATCAAGCACTCTTATACATTCAATTTTCAAATTCTCACTCAAATATATCAAAGTTCATCATAAAACCGTGACCCTTATTTTTTATTTTTATCAAATTCTCAATAATCTGATCACACGTGTAAATGCATTAGTTCGGCAGCTCAAGAAATCAACTAGTTGCTTGATTTATAAATTGCAATATTTATGTTCTTTATGTAATTATCCTAATAAATTTTAAAATAATAATTTTTTAAATTTTATTATTTTGACAAGAACTTGCTTTCTTAGATACAATAAATAATATTTTAATTTAAGAATATAAATTTAAATATTTTGAATAATATTATAAATAAAAAAATTGAAGATGTTATAATTTCTCTCTTTTTAATTTAAATATCTTTTTTTTTTCCTCCAATCAAAATAAAAACTGTTAAAATTGTATAATATTTAAATTGATTGGTTCTTCAACAATCGAACTTGTTCACCAATTCTTCATTTCAACATCGGTTCTCACCGGTTCAATTCTAGTTCAATGCAGGAATGATTTTAAGCTTAGACTGAACAGGTTGAAAGCCCGATTCGCATTTGAACTGATCAAACCAGCCGGTTTGATCTTGTTCTCAAAACCATGCCCTCAACTTACATGTTAAAATTGTATAATATTTAAATTGATTGGTTCTTCAACAATCGAACTTGTTCACCAATTCTTCATTTCAACATCGGTTCTCACCGGTTCAATTAGAGTTCAATGCAGGAATGATTTTAAGCTTAGACTGAACAGGTTGAAAGCCCGATTCGCATTTGAACTGATCAAACCAGCCGGTTTGATCTTGTTTTCAAAACCATGCCCTCAACTTCCATCTAGGCAATGATCAAGTAACAGTCCCGCTAAATTAATTAATGAGCTTAAGCAAAAGTGATCATAAATGCTATATGGCCTCTCATATAGGGAAATATTTTCATATGGAATGCGCACACAGAGCTGCGTGCCTAATAACCCCTCAATAACCTTCGCTTCATGTTATTAGGGGATTATTGAGATTTTAGTGCAAATGCATTCTATGATGTGAATTCAAATTGGGTGTTAATGTTACATATAAATAAAATATAAAAAATGTAACAAATTTTTTTTTTTATATTTATATATTTAAAATAGTAATATTATTATTTATTTATAGAACGTTCAAATCTCTAAATCACTTTTAAATATTATTATTATCAAATTTTAAAAAAATTTTCATCTATATAATTTGATATAATTAAGAGGCTACAGTGATGCAAAAATAAATTTAGTAATATGGGTGATTTAATATTTTTCATATATCAAGAACTTGAAAATGTTATTTTTAATAGTTATACATATATAGTTGTGCACTACACCCGTTCAAATCCTCGACCGAACGGGATTCAAATTTGCACATGGGATTGGTTGGGGAGTCCACCCATTGACCAATCCTTTTATTATATATATATGTATATAAAGGAAATCGATATTTGGCAAAGAAATAATGATTTCCCATGCGCTAGGCCCCATGATGAGAGTCCGCCCATATGACTAAATATTCGAGAACCTAGCGCCACTGGAGATTGAACCCGTGACCTGAGAGGACTTGCAGTGAATCCCGACAACCAACAGGCCACGGCTAGCGGCGCACGCACACACACACGTAGATATATATATATATATATATATATAGATTTAATTTTAGAACAACATAAATCTTTTGCATCTACATAGTCCAACACCTACAGTTTAATATTAACATACAAAGCACTTAAATTTATAACATCACATCAAAAAAATATCACTATTACTACTTAGAAGTGCAATACATCTTTTGTTTATAACAATAAAATACAATAAATGTAGGTATGAAAGTTTAGTGATCAGATATGTAAATACATGAGAATTGTGTAACATGTATGCGAATTTCCTCATTTCCTTGCATGAATGCAACAACTCATCCAGAATGAGAGTATTTTCAAAGTAAAACCGATGCTATTCTAAAGCTCAGAGAAGATGCTTGGGACGTGGATTTAATAAACGTAGTTGAGGAATAGTAAGAGATTTGGGATGTGGATTTAATAAACGTAGTTGCGGAATGGTAAGAGAACGATAATATGGATGGTCCTATGTAACGATAATATGGATGGTCCAATGCATTACATAGACGATGCTCGGTGACTATCCAGCCAAACATTGAATTGGCGAGAGGGGATCCGCCACGTGTTCCTAAGCAAGATACAAATACAAACACTTATAAAACAATGAGAACACACCGCTGGAAAATATAAAAAAGAGATTAAAATATCCGAACACAATAGCAATAGCAAGTCTGTAAAACCAAAAAAATAACATATAAATAGTCCTTTAAACAAAAAAAAAAGAGGAAAAAAACCCCTCATTCTAATTCAAATTTAGGCCACACAAGAACCGACAACAACAATAGGTAAGAAATCCTTGTTTCGACCCCAAATCGAGCGATCTCGCTCTGCTTGGGTTATGTGGGAGATTATTGTAGATTAAACGGGATCCCATCCTGCAATAGCGGGAAAGGTGGGCTCCAAAGCAAGGATGCCTGGATCAATGGTGACAGACAAAAAGAATGCCCAAGTGACATGTTTATGGCTAGTTTTCCTTTAATTTTCTTCTTTTTAAGGGTAGGGGTTTAGGAAACTCTTTACAAGGTCCACATTTTAAAACAAGGAAACAGTTGATTAATTAAAAAATCTAAGAAAACAACCATCCAAATAACTCAAGTTAGAGTTCTCAGGTGAATTCATGATGCATCTTCGTGGATCTATGTCAATAAACCTCGATGCGTCGGCCCACAATTATAATCAGTCTTCATATATTATAGTGTCAATTAGACAATCATAATCTTCTCCGATCTTTATATTTGAAACCCAATGTAACCTCAGCATCTAAAAATTTAATATGATGTGAAAGCAAACCATTTAAACATATACCAGTCAATTCCAATTCTTTTTTCATATATAATATCTAAACATTGTTTTTTACATGTATGCTACTGATACGCCTCGAAACCAAAATCAGCGAACAAACCACAATGAAACGACAATAGATAGGTGGAAGAAACATAAACACGGGTTGCTCTTACGAAAATTAAAGGAAAATAAGAAAAATACAAGCATGATCTACTTTCTAGAGGTAGATCGTCTCTCTCACACCCTAGACATCGTTAGGAATACCACAAAAAGAAAGAAAAGAACAGTCAAACAAAAACATGCACGAAAAATTAAATCCTAGGTTCTTCCCTTTAAAAGAATCCTCCCAATGACATTTGAAAAATTTCCTTTCCCACTTTCCCTCCAAACCTTCTTTAATTTCTCCAAGCCTCTTGTGGTCCCTACATGCTCTTTTCCCTTTTTTTGCCGCAGCAAGGTTATGCCCCTTTGCTTCCCCTCGCGAACACGACCGGTCAGGCGGGCCGGTGCTTTGGCTTTTGACCGGTCCCCGGGGGATGGGGTGGGAATGCGGTAGGGGTCGTAAAAGCTACCCAAGTCTTTCATATCACAATAAATATATCACTATTTAAAAATTAAGATGCATATTTTCTTGCATAGGTAAAGATGGTATGCATGTAAAAATTAAATTTTAGATATTAAATATGTAAATAAATAGTAATTGAGTGAAATGTATGTAAATCTTCCAAAAAAATAAATTCAATATGAAAAATAAAATGGAAATTCTGTAATAAACACACAAATAATACCTGGAAAACGGATTTCCAATCTTACTAATTAAAAACATAAATATGAATGAATGTCCTGGTTTGTGATCAGTGGTTCGCTGTCTTCTGAGAAGTTACCTGCAGTTGACCAAAAGTTATTTCAGCGATATAGACTATTTCAGACATCCCTTGCCTTTAGATCAATAATATGGATTGCTACCTCAAATAGTCATTACAAAAAAAATTAAAAATCAAAGTTTGATGAAGTTGATTGAATAGGTTGGAAGATCATTAAAAAACAACAATAATTTCCTGTCTAGCAAATTATGATGAAATATTTTGGAAGATATTGAAAATCAACAAAGTTTTCAGGACTAACAAAACATGGTGAAATAAGCAAAGTTGATGTTTTAAACATGCTAAGACAAATTTTAATTGTCCATATAATTCAAATTTATCAATAAAAAAAGAAAAGAAATTCCGCCACTTGCTTAAGGATAAAGATTTAGAGTTACTAACAAAAGAGATGGTGCTAAACATTATGTACAAACGTTGAAATAATTACATAAATATTTCATTATATAAAAAATAAACATTGAACAAAAAAGGAAAAAAAAAACTGCATAAATATGAAGCTAGCAATAAAAAAATTAAATAAGAAGCATACCAAAGTTGATGACTTAAGCAGCTCTCTGATTGCCATTGTGGCATAACATGAAGCAGGGAGAGTAAAGCCTAACTTCAAGGCCACCTTCGGTGCAGAAAATTTACACTTCACTGTTGCATTTGCCCCATTTTGAACCTTGGACACAAAACCATCAGACCCAACACATTTTGTGGCCAGCAGATCGTCTAACGCGAAATCCGAACCTGTATTAATACAACGCGTGTTTGTCACCAAATCAGTGGGTTTTGGTCCAGAAATAAAATCTAGATCTGTTTTTGCCAAGGACTCATTGTTATCCACATAAGTTAGCAATTCCCTGTAATCATTCACAACAAAGGCTTGATCAGATTATTCCATGATAATACTTCGGAAGTTCAGAATATTCCACTCACCAATTATAATCTATAGGACGCTGGAAAACACGCCGGTAGTCTCCCGTCATGCTTGTAATAGAGAACTCCCTTTAGAATTAGGACACATAAGATTAGTTTAAAAGGAATATAAAATTTTGGGAGCAGAACTGATTTGTCATTCGTGCATGTTACATGTTACTATGATAAATGCGCTTTTTTTTTGTGGGGGGTGGGGGCTGGGGGGCATTGACTTTTGATTAAATAGCATGGAGTGACAAAAATAAAGCAGCAACTTACTTGACACCATGAACACTTTCTGTCAAGCTGATACCATCCTGAGTCCAAAAAAAAAATAATATTAAAAGAAATAAAATTTCAAATTTTTTAAAAGAATGAAAACCGTGAAGAGAGATGTCTCTTATTCAATTCATTGACAGAATCTGCGCGATATAATATTGAAATTGCTCTTGACTATAATCCGTGGAATGCAAGTCAAACCAGACGAATTGCCTTGCATTTAAATTCTTAACGGCTAGTTTTTCTTTTTTCAGTATTAAATTTGAGAAACTAAAAAGCAAAAATACTCAAATATAGAAGTCATTAACACCCCACCCTGCTGCAGCTGAGACATATATTAAGGTATTCCAGGAACAAGGAAAGTTTTCACTCACTAAATTTTCATTGAAAAAGTTTAAATTCTGTTTTATATGTCATTATCATTTTTTACTACCAAAATGGGCCGTTGCAGCATATATTATGAAGTCGTGACCACAGAAAACTGGCGTGTAACCCAGTGGTATTGACAATTACCTCCAAAGGTAAGTAAGGCATGGGATTCATAATGACAAATACTCATAGACTAATTTTCATTTTCTACTGCTATAAACAGTATCAAGTCCCAAGTCATCATGTCTGCAACCCTTTTTCTGACCTAACACACATTTCTCCTATTTCAATTTCCAATAGCTTGTCATCTTAATTTCTTTTCCTAAATCATTATATTGCGTCCATCTATCGACCTAGCATTTTTTTTCCTCTTTCTTCCTCTCTAACTTTGCAACTCTCAATTCAAAGGCAGGTTTGACATCCAACATCTAATTATATTCCAACCTCCAAGTATATTACGCCATAAGTGTGTCGATATAAATAACCAATAGCACCAAACAAAAAGATGGATACATGAAGTCAACTCAAACGCATTTATAGCAACAAATAGTAATAGAATATGATTTCTAAATAAGAAATATAAAAAAGAACAAAGGTCCTTATCCAAACTATTTCAAATTGGCTTTATTAATCTCCACAAAAAAAAAAAAAAACCTTTCAGGAGGATGTACCTTGGTGTATGTTTTTTGCTGATGATATCCTTCTAGTGGATAAAACGAGAGAAAAAACCTAGGAAAAACATGAATTATGGAAGTCTACATTGGAGTCCTTCGTTTAAGTAGAACTAAAACAGAATACATGGAATGTAATTTTAGTAGTAATAGCTCTAGTGACAGAGGTGTGACTTTGGGTGATCAAATTATTAAAAGGTGTGAACGATTTAAATATCTTGAGTCCATTGTTCAAAGCGATGGTGATATAAATGGGGATGTTAATAGTAGAATTCAAGTTGGTTGGTTGAAGTGGAGGAATGCTTCGGGCCTTTTGTGTAATAGAAAAGTACCTCTTAGACTGAAAGGAAAATTTTATAGGACAGTGGTCAGACCTGCAATGCTCTATGGCGCTGAATGTTGGCCTTTAAAAGAGAAGCATAATAATAAGTTAAGTATTGCCGAGATGAGAATGATAAGGTGGATAGGTGGCTTTACACTTAGAGACAAAATGCGAAATGAATATATTCGTGATAGGGTTGGTGTAGCTCCTGTGACGGACAAAATTAAAGAAAGTCGTCTTAGATGATTTGGTCACATTAAACACACATTAAACCACATTAAACATCGACCATCTGATGATCCGATTAGGACAGTAGATGTTTTAGATTCAACTTGTGTTAAAAAATGCAGAGGTAAACCTAGGAAGACTTAGGCTTATTGTATAAAAAAGGATCTTATTTATTAGAACTAAATGAAAATATGACACTAAATAGGATGCAATGGAGAAAAAGGATTCATGTAGCCGACCCCACGTAGCGGGATTAAGGCTTTGTTATTGTTGTTGTTGTTAGACATTGCATTTTCTTAAGTGCTAATCCTAGTGTTACCTCAAATTTGTGCAAGTCTTTTAGCTTAAGAATATAAAAATATAATAAAATAAAATCAATAAGATCACTTGGATACCATAAATTAAAACACTTAACCCCAAGTTGTCTTTTAGTCTAATGATTGTTGTTCTATCAGAAAGTCAAAGTTAAACATGCTCGTCTTGGAAAAGTTGAAAGACGACTTCTAGACTAAAGCAAACAATAACTAAATGGAGAAAATTTTGAGATGCGACGACTTCCATCACACAATTATACGAGGCAGAAAATGAAACCATCATGCAATAGAAAGTGCTATGCAATGGAAGACACCTCCTGAACCTATTTGGCCCCAAGTTCAACATGGAGTAGAGACCTCTGAAGCCCTATATGCTTTTTTACAAGGCGACCAAAAATGACATCAATTCATAACTGTGGGAGATTAAAGATCTATTCTTTACAATAAAGCAATCCTTTGAAATAATGAGACACCTTTTGGTGTGTATCTATTGGTATTTCGCTAGGAAAATCAAAGTTAAGCATGCTCTTGATGGAGCATTTTTTCGATGGATGGCCTTCATAGAAAGAAGAAGAAGCCCCGCCTGTTCAGTTAAAGCAGACAACATCTTGGCATGATAGTTCAAAGTATCGCATCACTCTAAAAAATTTATCCCAAGATATCAGGACTAGCCATTAAGTCCATTGGTTAGGCCAAGCTAAAATGGTTAGAAATGTTCACCCTGGCTAACCTATAGATTGAAATGTCAACCTAGTGCAAGTACACTCCTATTTAATGCTCGTTTCAGTGACCTGCATATCTTATATGTTAGGAAAACTTGCATACATATCACACAATTCCAATGTATTTACATATCAAACACCTAAACTTCAACTTTTACATATATGCCACCTTATCTACGCATGAAAAGGTATATTTCACACTCTAGAAGTGAAAATAGTGGTATTTTTTATATTATATGAAAGATTTGGGTGGTATAAATGTAAAAACTTTAGGTGTTAAATATGTAAATACATATGAATTGGGTGATATGTATGTAAATGCCCCTGTATGTTAACAAACACTTAGAAGATCTGATTAAGCCTAATATCATATTTAAAATAGGCTTAAAGGTGTATTGAGTACTATAATTGAATGGACTGCATACACTTACAAATATGGAGAATATGGCATAATTGAAGAAATAAATTAGATAAATGTGATACTCTTTGATTAAATGGACTGCATACAAAAGCCAGAGAACAAATTTGAAATTTTCCTGCACTTTTAAACTACTATGAATAAAACTTTGAACATGACCGCTTACCTCTTTAGATATATCAAGATAAATTTCAGCTATATCATTGTTTGGATAGATAGTCCTTGATCTGTAATCAAGATAAACTACTGAATATAATGACCATCAAGTAGGAAATTTAAAAGAAAAGGCTCAAAGGTGTATTGAGTACTATAAGAACTCACATACCCAGGTAAAGGAAGTACAACGTCTTCAAACGTATAATCTCCACTAATCAGATCCTCAGAATTTATAGTCTGAAACAACAAACAGCTGCACTCTCAAAAAAATATTATGCACTACATCAATCTATTAAACAAAATACTAGTTTTAACTATAGTATACAGCATATGACTTGCTAGAAGATAATTTCCAACAGATTACAGTTATATGCATAAATAATTCTCCTAATTTTGAAGTTCAAAGTAAAAAAAAAAAAAGTTGATGTGTGTATAGAGTATTTATAATAAGGAAGATTTACATGTATAACACTCAATTCTTATATATTTACATACCTATCACCTAAACATCAGCATTTACATATGTGATATCATAAGTATGCATAAAAAGGTGTATTTCACTTTTTAAAAGTCAAAATAGTAGTAATTTTTATGTGATATGAAAGGTTGAGTGGTATAAATGTAAGAAGTGAGTTCAGATGTTAGATTAATGACCTTTAGAATAAATCACAATCCCATTAAAAAAACTAAACATACCTTTACAAGCCGAACCTTTTCCTCAGGAAGTGCGGCATCAGATATATCAGGTAAACTATTAGTGTGCTCTCCATCACTACCTTCGTATGAAGGCTCAATGCTCTCAAAAGAAGCTACCTTCTTAAAATTATCACTCTTGCAAAAGACCAGATCTCCAAGCACAACCTGTGCAATACCTATTATTCAAGTGACATTTGAGTGAATGAGAACATAAATACTTCAAATGAGTACTCATCACAAATATTGGGAACCGGAAAACTAAAATCTGAGACATAATGTGAATCGTTCCTATCAGGAGCTTAGCATATTGCAGAATATTACCACTGTATAATATGGTCATAGCTACATAACTCAACATCTGGATGTAGCGAGTAAATTAAAAACGGTATAAAGATCTAGGGGCGTTTACATACATAGCATACAATCCATATGTATTTACATATGTAAACTTTTATATTTACACACAGCCCTAAAATGTTTAATATTATCATATGAAAACTATCACTATTACCACTAATTAAAAATGAAATATCCTTTTCATGCATATGTTTAACACATCAAAATGCTACGCAAATATAAAAATTTATGTGTGAGATATGGAAATAGATAAGAATTGTGTGCTACATATGTAAATTTCACAAAGATCTATTATATAACGTTCATGACCATAATATTTCCTGTAACTTTTAACTCTTTGAGCATGTAACAGAAGCCAAGTAGCGTGTACAATAACAATTACCACAAAGATATCAGAAGTTACTGTTGCATCATTTAAATGAATGAATGCACACAAAACTCAAAATTTTCATCCAAAGATTTACCCCAGAATTACAGATGGATCACGTAAAAGTAAAGACCTAAAAAAGCTAATCTGATCCATTAAGAGATTATACAACAAATGCTTCTGAACTGAAACAGGCCATTATTGTCTACAATCACATTAAACTACTATTCAAATTCCATTGATAAAACTTTCATTCTGCAAAATGCAACGAGAAATGCTAAATTTTAAAATCAAGGTGATCTTAATTTAATGCCCCAAAATGTATTGGACACTTGCATTATTATCCTAGCATGACTAAGTCTTTAGGTTTTGATCCAAGATAAAACAGTTACAAATGAGATCCAAAAATGCAACTAGTCCAAATAAAAAAAGTACCATAGCATCAGTGAGCTACTTGACGCACAGTCTTTGGGTTGCAATAAAACACCTAAGAAATATGAAGCTCTTCATGTTACAAATGAGATCCAACAATGCAACTACTCCAAATAAAAAAAATACCATAGCATCAGTGAGCTACTTAACGCATACAGTCTTTGGATTGCAATAAAACACCTAAGAAATATGAAGCTCTTCAGCTTGATTTGTGTGTGGAGGTGACAAATCACAGCTTCTAAAACTAGATTCTAGATTGACAGAATTGGTTACAATAATCATGTTATAGATGGGCAAGAAGTAGAAAACATGTAAACTTCTGCAAAAAGAACCATTTTATGAAACTTAAACGGCTAAATTTTAATCCAATCAGGCACTTACAAAGTGACATTTCCTGTCGAGTCCTAATTTCTTTTTAATGAACTCATTCTTGCTTCTATAAACAATTCAACGAGTGAGCAGTATATAAATGCAACTGCTTTATAATGTAGCAATGACATATAATTCATTTGTAAAACCTTACAGGGGATAATAACAATATAAATTCAATCTAACTAATCAAATAACAATCTAAGTTAAAACTAGCACTAAACATAATAGGCAACTCAAATGCATATTACAATTGTAAAAGTAAAACAAAGATGAAATAACATAAGATAATCTGCCTCATACCATGTTTTCTTACTCGCATACTGGCAGCATGATTCCACAAATAACTTTGGTAACTATGCACATACCTGAGAAATAGCACAAACAATAAAAAAATTCACAAAAATTAGTCTCATGTTAATTATAAATATTATAATATTTTAGAGAAATGAAAAACAATATGTGCATTTCTGATCCTTGGATTCCAATTCTCGGCAATAGATAACATACATTAATCTAAGTGTCCTAGGTATTCCCAGCAGAGCTTGCAAGTAGTTGCCCGGACATTTCTTTAAACACTTTAACTATTAAAAGAAAAAAAAAATTAGGAATCAAAGAAGAAAGAGAAAAAACAATGTAGGCATTAAATATCATTTAAAAACACTCTCGCATCTCTTACATAAAAAATTAGATTCAAAATTATGGAAGATCACAGGAACAAAAATAAGAAATGAATGAAGGTCCTTCTAGCTAGGCCAATGATAGCTTTCGGGCACTAATTAAATATATGTAGCCAAGCCTGGGTAAAACAAGGCTTTACTTCTTGATGAACTAGATGCAAGTACTAAGCATTGTGAACTTGACACTAGACCAACAAATAAGAGCTTAAGCAATGTCATGATTGTGAAAATTAAACCAAACCAAGCAATTGAACTGGTCGAACAATTAGTTGGCCCTAAAATAGATTCAGCTCTAACCAAAAAACTTAATTTGTGGGAAACCGGGATCAACCCGTAAAAAAGACTCAATTTCCTGATATATATTATAAATATGCATATTATTACAAACTTATCATTATTCAAGATTGTAATTGATAATGTGGATTTGACTATCTTTTTCCCATACAAGACATGAATAAAATATAAATATATCCTAGGAGGTCATTTTAAACTTTGTCACTGGCAACCTCAAATCCGATAAAATTCATCTCTTCTTACTCGCATACTGGCAATATTGAAACTATAGATGCATCCTCTAAAGATTGTGCAAGTCGGGTCATTCGAGGCAACTATTAGAGGTTGCAGATCAAGTAACTTCAATTCACCCTGAGGAGTCTTCTAATCTTCCCCCTACAGTAGAAAAGTCTAACTTAAAGCTTCTAACAAAATAATTGCCGAGAAGGCTTCATCCACAGCCATTACAGAGGGATAAAACACAAAAAATTTGATTGGCTCCTGAAGCATTATCATTAAGGTTCCTGTGAGTGAACTATTAGGTATTACTCAAATGGCTGAAACTAGCAAGGCCATTCCTAAAGGGACGGTGAGTCAGGGATCTTATACTCTTAACTCACAATGATTTTCTATGTTAAACAAATATATGAATGAACTTCATGCTAGATATTTTCAAAAGAAGTTGTCAATGCTCCATCTTTCTATTAATTTTTGAGTTCCAAGAGCCCTCATACCCATGAAATTACTTCAACAAGGCATTCTATTGAGCATGTTCCAGTTGTGGAGGAACACTTCTAAAATTTCAACAAAAACAAAGTCATTGGAAGCTCACTACCTTAGATAATACAAGTTAGCAATGAAACTAATAAAGACCAGTCATGTAAAGTTATCTAATAAAGTCATTGGCAAGGGAGAGTGTAATATTCAAGCTGAACCCAAAGGGAGTTATGAAGTGAAGAACTTTGCTCCAATGCCCCCAACAAAAGTAGTAAAGATTACAATCTCCGCCATCAACTTAGATCTTCTTGTCAAGCCCAATTCTTTGAGAGATATTACAACTTAAATCAAGTCTATGATGAGGTCAGGAAAGCTCAAACAAATGATAGTGGAAAAAATTCTTCCAATTTTTTGTGGTCAAGAATACCTCTGATGAAGCCGCTTAGAAGACGTCCTGGGAAAATTGACAATTTAAAAATTGAAGTTGTATAGATGAAAAAATTGTAGAACATTCTTGGATAATTCAGTTTCTTGAAAGATACAAATTCATTTTGTGCCAATTGATTCGATGCAGTGCTTAGAAGACGTCCTAGGAAAATTGACAATTTAAAAATTGAAGTTGTACAGATGAAAAAATTGTAGAACATTCTCGGATAATTCAGTTTCTTGAATAATACAAATTCATTTTGTGCCAATTGATTCGATGCAGTGTTGTTTCTAGACAGACCATTCTACATTCAGCTTTCTACTTTGTCTTTGGTGGTGGGACTTGTGAGAAGTCTTGAGGAGTGTTTCAAGTATTCCACATGAGAGCTACATTTTTCATGAACCTTAAGAGAAATAAATCCCATAATAAGTTTACATGTCAAATTTATTTTCCATATTCCTTTTATCAATTTGTTATTTGCTAATTTAAATTAAATAAATGTTTTTTTTGCATCACTCTTTCAATTAGCAATGAATAAACAAAGTATTGAGTTTAGAAATCACTTCAAAACTATGTCAATTTTATTTAAACTTAGACATTGTCTAGGAATTAGAGAGAGTCGTCTTAGATGGTTTGGTCACATTAAATGTCGACCATCTAATGATCCGATTAGGAGAGTAGATGTTTTAGATTTAACTTATGTTAAAAAATGCAGAGGTAGACCTAGGAAGTTGTGGGCTTATGGCATAAAAAAGGATCTTATTTATTAGAACTAAATGAAAATATGACACTAAATAGGATGCAATGGAGAAAAAGGATTCATGTAGCCGACCCCACGTAGCGGGATTAAGGCTTTGTTATTGTTGTTGTTGTTAGACATTGTCTAGGAAGACAATTTTTCCTACAAAATCACCCTCCATTGAGAAACTAAAATTCATTCAAAAGTCAGCTTTTACTTTGAAGTTGTCCTTCATTAAGAAGTTCCTTTACAATAGATATGATTGATCAATAAATTTGAGTAGTGTTTCAATATCCTATAATGATGAGAAAATATTCAAAACAATCATGGAATTTTTTAATTATATTTTGATTTAAAAGTAATACAATAGCGTGATACAAAGAAGCGAACACAATATTGCTCTTGGAAATTACATACATAGCACTCGAAACATTTTCATTTTAAAACATGCATCCTCTTTCATCCATTTTTCAAAATTTTCACTCAAATATCAAAATTCACAATAAAACCTCAACCCATAATTTTCATTTTTATCTAATTCCTAATGGTTTGATTTTGACACATGTAAATGCATCGGTTTAGTAGTTCCAAAATTCAACAAAAAGATCAACTCAACTAGAATATAAGAATTTCATTAAACAGCTATATCATATCCACTTTAAATCTTCATGAAGAAGCAACTTCAAGTAAGCTACAAATCTTCATGGAAATACTACATTAAGATCACGCCAATTCATGCAACATCAACTTGCGTAGTTTTTACTCCATAAATGCTTATAGATAGAAGAGTTTGATATTTGGTTTTGCACTAGGATTTTCACTTTTTGACAAAGTAGTGATGGTAAATGTTGTAGATTAGTGTCATAATAATTCATTTGATTCAAATCTCGCATCCCGAAGCTGTAATCGCGTTTCTAAAATTATCACTGATAACCTTGTTATTGATTTTGCAACTTCTTGGGTGACATTTTAACCCAAAAAGTTGCTAAAAATTCCACAAAACCAGTAATGCTATAGGGATGATGAAGTAGCAGATATGTGGTTGTAATACTAACCATTAATATGGTTATTGTGAATTTCCAGCAACTCAGCTAATATTTTCGATTGCTGAAATCTGAGCACATGTCTTAACAAACCTACTCATAGCCCCCAAGTCAATGCAACTTAGATTGGTTAAGTGTTTTACTTCAAGCAACTCGTGTTTAAAATAAATGGTAAAGTTCGAGTGTTTTAACTTAGATTGGTTGAGTGTTTTACGTCAAGCAACTCGTGTTTAAAATAAATGGTAAAGTTCGTTGATAACTCATCGTTCTTTTGTTTTATGTTAAGAAGAATTTAAGAATCCTACAATGGTTTATGGGCACTAAAAATTGCATGATGAACTGTTTCTTGAAATTAGAATAAGAAATAATACTCTTCACAAAAAATATTGAAACCATCTTAGTGGTGCCTCATTAAAATAGTGAAAATGATCGACACATGAGTGAATCATTGATACTCTAAAAAGAAGTAGTTCGCTCAAAATAAGCCATGTGAATAATGTAAGAATCAAAGTAGGTGATTTAGGGCTTCAATAAAGATTATAGCTTCGCAAGCTCAACAAAATAGGCATTTGATGCTTGAGGTTGATATTTATAAAATGACAAGGCGAGGTAGTCTCTATAGCTTTAATAAGACATGTCTTTTCGTCAATCTTCAGAGTAGAAACAAGTGCTCTGAAACTAAGTTTCATGTGTGATTAAAAGAATAAAAAAAATTCAAACTCAAGAGGCATCTTGAAATGGTGCTAAAAATTTGCTAAACAATTCCCAGATTAACCTCTTTAATTGAGCCTCCATCTGCTTCAACTATCAAGGAGTGACAACTTATTGCTTCACATGAAAAGATTTCACCTTTGGATTAGGACACTCAATAGTATGGCTTCTTACCCTAATGCATCTTCCATGCTTACCATGCTTAAAGAATGCAAGGCTTATTATGATTATAGGAAAATCACAAATCCAACAAATACAACAACAATAACAATCCATTATCCCACTAAGTAAATAAATATTTTTCTCTATTGCATCCTACTAAGTGTCATATTTTCATTTAATTCTAATAAATTAAGATAACTTTTTATACAATTTGCCCTAAGTCTTTCTAGGTCTACCTCTGCTTTCTTAATATAAGTCGAATCTAAAACATCCACTCTCCTAACCGCGTCATCAGATGGTAGACGGTTTAACGTGATCAAACCATTTAAGACGACTCTCTTTAATTTTTTCCGCCACTGGAGCTCCGAATATAATCATTTGAATTTTTTTCTTTAAGTATAAAGCCATTCATTCACCTAAGCATTCTCATCTCGGCAATACTTAACGTAGTTTTATGCTTCTCTTTTAAAGACCAATATTATACGCCAAAGAGCATTGTATGTCTCACCGCCATCTTATAAAATTTTCCTTTCAATCGAAGCGGTACTTTTTTATCACACAATTTATCACACAATAGGCCCTATCACACAATAGGCCCAAAACATTCCTCCACTTTAACCAATCAACTTGAATTCTACAAATAATATTCTCATCTATATCACCATCACTTTAGATAATAGACCCGAGATATCTAAAGCGTTCAAACATTTTAATAATTTGATCACCCATAGTTACAACTTTGTCAGTACAGCTACTACTACAAAAATTACATTCCATGTATTCAGTTTTAGTTCAACTCCAACGAAAGCCTTTAAACTCCAAAGTAGACCCAAGTTTTTCCAGAGCTTTTTCTCGAGCATTATCCACAAGAAGGTATCATCAGCATAAAGCATACACCAAGGTACATCCTCCTGTTAATGTCCAGTAAGAGCATGCATAACTAAAGCAAAAAGATGTGAGTTAAAGTCGATCCCATATGTAGCCCAACAAATATAAGAAAATATTTCGTCAATCCACCTTTTGTTCGAACACAAGTGACAGCTCTAGTAAACATATCTTTAATGACTTGAATAAATCCACAAATCCAACAAATAAAATAATAAATAAAGCAAAAACTATAACTTTGATACTTTATATAATTTGGAAAAAAGAAGAAGAAAAAGAGATATATAGAAGTGCTAAGACAAAAAAAGTGATATTTAAGAATCCTAATCAAATTAGTTGTATTAGAAATGAAGATTTTAAAATTGTGTTTAAGCCTGAAGTTATCCAAGAAAGTTCTATTTTAAAAAAAAATTAAATGAGAGCTTAAAAAAAAGACAATAATTTAAAGAACAAAATGAACCATATGAAAAGAGATAGTGTAGATTGATCCAAGAAATGAAGCAAATTTACATTTGAGTAAGATGCACTATAATCGCTTTAAGTTTACTTATAGAAGCATTAGTTAGTGTGTGATGCTTATATAATATTGTTTAAGGAAATATGATTATGCTGTGAGAGCAAATTACAAATGCATTAGTTAATGTGTGATACTTATATCATATTGTATAATCTCTTGATGTTGACTCTTTCTGTGATGGTATTTATGTGGAATATTATATGATTTATTATGGTGTTTTTTTTTTTCATTTTATCAGCATCTATTTTATCTCACTTGGATGGCCTTCTAAGCAAACCTGGTGTAATATAAGTTTTCTTTGTTTGTTTTTTTTTTTTTTTTTGGGGTTTATGATTTTTTTTTTTTTTATTTTTTTTTATTAATATCCCTCTTTTGGAGGGTATTTATGTTGATATACTTTTGTGACATACATAAGCTCGGTATTACGTGATTTAAAGATAACTAAAGTTCCATTTCTTTAAGGCCTTTTGTCTTCTTATAAGACGGATTATTCGTTACTTTGAATTTGTTCTGAGACTTAACGAGTTTATAAATTTTTATCTATGTATTTTTGTTGTTCTCATTAGTTAATTTTTTTTTATATAATTTTATCGTTGTATTATTAATGAAAGCTAATTTTATATTTATGGTTTTCAACTTTTAAGAAATATGCGCACAAGAACTTCTGGTCTTTCTAGAATCTTGTACTGCAACTGTTGATTGTAATGTTGTCTACTTACACCATGGAGAAAAAATAGCTATGGGAGAATTTTATCGATGTCCAAGAAATAGATCATAATAGAACTGTGGCTTCTTTACGTGGGCTAATCAGTTTGATGATTCTATTTCAGATAGTGACCAGGCGTAGAAAGTATCTTGGGAGAAGCTATCCTATAGAACTGATCGTCTGGATTTCAAAATTAATATTTAGAAAATATTACTTATTGTTTTTGTATTTTTATTTATTATTTTGATTGTTGTTTTAACTTGTTGTTAAGTGAAATGTTTCTTTTAAATGTAAAATATGAACCTGTGAGTTTTTGAGGATTTTAAATGTAATTTATACTTTCATTTATGAGCTATTAAGACTGGAACTGTTATCTTACAAACATTACAAGGGTAAAATTGTCTTGTTTTAATAAACATGTACTACACAACTAAACTAAAAAGAAAGAGACAATTTTCCCGCAGCAGCTTCCTCGCACAGCTGATGCACCACAATTTCTTCAAACAACTGCAACTGCAACTAATAGACCCTAAGAAACGAGATGGAAAGGAGTAAACTATAACCTACAAGGTTCAAAGACAAATGATTTATAAAATTACTTGAATGCAGTACTCAATAAGAAAGAATAAAGAAAATGACACAAAAATTTGAAAATTTCAAAAATAGGAACCCTAACTATTCTCTTTAACAAATATTATAAATAATGCATTAATAAACTTTCTAATCATACTTTACTTCTAACTTCCAGTTTTAGGTAGTTAAGTGTAAGTGACGCGGGCACTATGTTTTGAATTTGTTCTGAGACTTAACAATTTTATAAATCTTTATCTATGTATTTTTGTTGTTCTTATTGGTTAATTTTTTTTATATAATTTTATCGTTGTATTATTAATGCAAGCTAATTTTATATTTATGGTTTTCAACTTTTAAGAAATATGCGCACAAGAACTTCTGGTCTTTCTAGAATCTTGTACTGCAACTGTTGATTGTAGTGTTGTCTACTTACACCATGGAGAGAAAATAGCTATGGGAGAAAATTTTATCGATGTCCAAGAAATAGATCATAATAGAACTGTGGCTTCTTTACGTGGGCTAATCAGTTTGATGATTCTATTTCAGATAATAACCAGACGTAGAAAGTATCTTGGGAGAAGCTATCCTATAGAACTGATCGTCTGGATTTCAAAATTAATATTTAGAAAATATTACTTATTGTTTTTTGTATTTTTATTTATTATTTTGATTGTTGTTTTAACTTGTTGTTAAGTGAAATGTTTCTTTTAAATGTAAAATATGAACCTGTGAGTTTTTGAGGATTTTAAATGTAATTTATACTTTCATTTATGAGCTATTAAGACTGGAATTGTTATCTTACAAACAATACAAGGGCAAAATTGTCTTGTTTTAATAAACATATACTACACAACTAAACTAAAAAAAAGAGATAATTTTCCCGCAGCAGCTTCCTCGCACAACTGATGCACCACAACTTCTTCAAACAACTGCAATTGCCACTAACAGACCCTAAGAAACGAGATGGAAAGGAGTAAACTATAACCTACAAGGTTCAAAGACAAATGATTTATAAAATTACTTGAATGCAGTACTCAATAAGAAAGAATAAAGAAAATGACACAAAAATTTGAAAATTTCAAAAATAGGAACCCTAACTATTCTATTATAAATAATGTATCAATAAACTTTCTAATCATATTTTACTTCTAACTTCCAGTTTAGGTAGTTAAGTGTAAGTGACGCGGGCACTATGGCGCCCTTACGAGAGCGCTAAAATAACGTCCCAAAGCAGGGTGATCCCACAAGACCAGAAACCCATAACGCGTAATGGAAGCCGTAATCCATCGTTTAGTTTGCGGGAAGACCGTAGACTGCAATCTTTCGCTAACCGGAGGCTGTCTCACGAGTATTCTGCACCGCCTCTTCTGCACCGTCTCTTCTAAGCGTTCTTTTCGGGATTCTTCTGCCATCCTTTTATGTTGTAGCCAACAAATTGTTGTCCAAAGTAGGTAAAGTCAGCTCTAAGTGTGTTTACTTTCAGTTCTCATGTGTAGAGTCTATTTCCCCTTCGTGGGTTGTATCCGAAGAGGTGGTGATGCTCCGACCCTATCCCCTCCTCGGCGGTGATAGTATCTTCCACTTTTATCCTCCCAATCATATTTCTTTCACTCCCCTTAGCCGACTAACACTTCAAGCTTCTCCTAGACCACCACATGATCCGTTGCTATCAGCACAACCGCTAGTCATCCCAACCCACCTCGCCGATCTCTACCACTCATTAAAATACATTTAGAAGTGTTGTTGGTGTCATTTTGTGCTTGTGTTGCTATTTTCTATTCGCGTCATTTTGTGATCCTATTTTAATATTAATGAAAGTTTGGATTTTGTGTGTCCACTATTTCTCTTACTAGTTCTGGTATTAGTAAGTGCAAGCCAAAAGTAAAAAAACTGTTTAAGAAAATGAAGATCTAAGAAAATGAGGGTCATAATGGTAAAATACTTTTGCACAAACTTTGCCAGTCCCATCAAGTGGATATCCATATAAAAAATAGCAAGACTTTTCAAACTAAACACATGCAAGTTTAGATGTGCCAAACAAAAGCTAAAATAGAAATCACAATCCCAAACCGGATGATATGTTGGCCCTTAGCCCCTAAAGCTCGGTCAGTTTAACCTTGTAACTTTTATCACTGACCTATTAACACTTCTACAAAATATCATACTCAACATTCTAAAGGATATAACCAGAATGAAAAAGATTTCAATGAGCTATAAAAAAAAAATCAGGGAACCTTAAGAAGATAACTTAAAAACAGAAAAGGAAAACTCTGGCCTTCTTCATAAGATATTCATGGAAATTTCACATCTACCCTAGATTATCTTGAATTACCCCACTGTAAGGTATTGAATAAAAACATTGATAAGATGAGGAACATGTGCAAGGTAAAAATGGTAAAACAAGTTATGAAAACAAGAACCAACACATCCATGCGATGGAAACAACTTACAATGGCCCTCTCAGCAACCAAATGATGAGGTAATTGTCTTAACATCAAATCAACATCACCAATTTGCTTGTACTTCTCGCGTGCCTCTTTAATGGCAGATCTTTGTTTGAAAATTTTTAAATAAAGGAAAGCAATTTTTAAAATTAAAAATAAATTTAATCAAGAAAACCTCCTTAATGGTGTACTCGTTAAATAAGGACACCATAAGTATGCCATAAGGATATCCCCATCCCTTGGATCAAGAATCAAATCTACCGCAGTCTTCCACTCTCCGCGAAGGAGTGTGGCTCCAATCAGATGAGTTGGAACAGAACCACTCCCAAACCGCTGAAATAATTCAAAGTTGAGCATAATGATCAGACTTAATAAGTCAATCTATATAACAATGTTTCAATGCAAAGGATGAACATATTTAACATAATTTTTTTCTCTTGCTACAAAAAGTGTACCACCTGCAAACCATAATAATTGATGAAACCACTCCTTTTTAAGCCTTCAGCAGCTGCTTTTATGGCATCTTCTGAATCTGCAACAACATCTCTACAACAGAAAAGCTTAGTGGAAGGCAACTCATATATATATATATATATATAGAGAGAGAGAGAGAGAGAGAGAGTGAGAATATAAAGCTTGTTTTATGAATAGCAGAATAAAAAGAACACGAAGTACCTCAAAGTAATTGTGAATCTGTTCCCCAGTAACTGACCAAGAAGAAGTCCTTTCTTCACATAACTTGGCAAAACCAATAGTGTCATATTGACAAGCAGGCAAGCAGCGGTGACAATAAGCTAGCATTGTTGTACATCAACAATCAAAAAGAAAAAGAAAAAAATGGCAAGCAGTACTTACCAAAAGTTTCCAAGTTTAATGCCAAACAATCTGCAATTTAGAGCAGCTAACCTTTTTGGATGCAGCTTAAATACAGTCACCTAGAAAGAATGGCATTCAGATGCATGTCTTGAAAGTTTTTGAATCTAGCAGTGAAATGCGGAGAACAAAATCCAATCTTTTCTGAATCTTTCGAATTTATATATTTTTTCTTCTGGAGATAAATCCATTTTGTTATAGGTATAGTTAATGGGTTCATTAACAGTGAAATTTCAATTTAAGCATTTTTTCCATAGCCAAAGAAATTAGAAAACAACCTCACAGAAAACTGAGTTTTTAGAAGATCACAACAAACACAATTTAAAAAGTTTGTGGCCGATATGAGTTATGCAAACTGTAATTCAAATAAAATAAGAACCTATTGAAAGGTGAAAGGATCCAGGGAAAAAATGTACACTGTCATTTCTTATTAAAACCTAGAGTTCAATCAAATCATAAATCCAAGAGAACTTCAGCACAAATCTTAAAATGAAATAAATGCACAGACTATCCAAAGCCAGTGGGCGATGCACTCGAATAAATCAATTTCTTTCAACAAAATCAGGCTATTAGGTAATAGTGTAACGAAGGCAGTCAGAGTTCCCATAATAAAACATAACTAACATGCATGGTTGCCATCATTATGAATCATTAATAGCCAGGATTGAAAACATTTTCTTCTGTTGGTGAAAATCAAATACCACTTCCAAATATCATAATATATATAAATACTTTTCAATAAAAAAAAGATTGTAATGTACCCTTTGAGTTGTTATGGCCCGTTTATCTTTTGTTCCAGCAAAGCCAAAAGAGCGTTGCTACCAATCACAATCAACAAAAAAAACTAATTAATGAGTTTTATTTTGCAGTCTATAATAAAAGATTAAAAGACATCTTTGTAAATAAACTATAAAAACAACAAACAATATGGTACAAACACAAAAAAAATATAATCTACCTGGATACCTAGCATCTTTCCAATAATCCCCAAGGCCTCGTGGGTCTCTTTATTCTCTTTGTAAAGATGAAACCTAAACAAAGATGACCAAAAATCAAATAGGTCATATGTTGCAGCATTACAAAAAAAATCCTAGTATATAGCAGGTGGGGATATGAAAAAACCATGCAAGGATCATAAAAAGAATAATATTGTAATTAATGAGCAAGTCATGAAAATACTAAATTTCTCCTAATCTTCTGAACAAATGTAAGATGACAAATCTTCTTAATCAACAGTTTAATCTAACCAAATCTATTCCCATAAGTTTGCATTAAGATAAGGTGATGGAAATTGAAAAGAGAAGAAATGTGAAATGAAGCATTAGTGGCTGCCAATTTAAGAAGAGAGAGATCTTCATTTATTTAAGGAATCCTAAGGCCGCCAACAATAATAACCAAGCTTAGTTCTTAGAAATAATTAGAAATAACCTTTGTGAATTTCATATAAACAAAGAAAATGTTTCTAAAATATTTATTAACTCAAAACAGGTAAAGACTCTTAGAGATAAACAATAAATTGACACACCAACTGAGCGTTTACCTTTTAGGAAGGTTGGCATAATACCTCCTACATTTTTTGTTGGAAAAAAAAATGAAATAGTGAAAAAGAAAGTTGGGAAAATGGAGAGTTAGGATTCAATCTGCAGGCAAATTGAAGCAAAGTGAAGTTCTACACAATTGAAATCCTAAAAGCATCCCCCTTCCTTACTTTGCATTGCATTAATTGCCGCATTCCATCATCAAAATGCAGCAAAATCAACACCAACTCAAAAAAATTTACCTTAGGAACTTCCCTTGCTCCTCAGACCAATTATCTGCACCTCTACCGTCAAAGGGTATGTCATTTCTCCTTCCTGAATCCTCCATATCTTTCCTCTTCTTCCCTCTTCTACCCTTTACACCTTTGCCAGAGAAGAATCTAATCCTTACACATTTGGAATTGGCATCCTCTCCATCAACTGTATCTGTTACAAGCGATTTGAAATTCTTCTTGATGAAATTATGAACCTCCTGATACGCCCCAAAGAAAAAAAAAATCACTACTTTCAACTTCTATGAAAATCAATAAGGGCTCATTTGGTTGCCTAAAATTTAAAAATATGTTTTGAAAAAACAGTGAAACCATCATTTTATTTGATGTATTTTGAAATATAATAACTCCAATTCCATGCAAAACGAGTGAAAACAATCTCATCAATACCCAAAACATGTTTTTATTTACAAATTAAAATTTAAAAAATTGGTCGTAAAATAAGAACATCAATAACTCACTGTACGGTGAGACTTATCGCTATCTGGAGCTAGAACAATAGGAGGCAACTCTTCATTCACAGTAGCCGCAGCTTTTTGAAGAAATTCTTTCAATAACTCAGCATTGGCTTCACCAGCAAGGGTTCGAAACAATTCAATTTCATCTATGTAGCTCTTATGAGCTAAAGAAGTACTATTTTCTTCCTCCTCTTCAGAGCACTGAAATAAAAACACCATTTTTGCTAAAGATTGGACTGTTTTGATACAAACCAAATGTAATATTGAATTTAGCTGATAACAAGTTATCAAGTTTCGCTTGATTGGGCAGTTAGAAAACCTTCTTGAGCTCTCATTCTTTAAGCAAGTGAATGAAGTACAGCTTTGTAAAAACATTGTTGAAGACATGCAAATATAGTTCAGATAAAAAAAACACACCTTTTTTAGAACCTTTTAATAGGATTTATCACCAGATTTATTAAATAAAACAGAATGCTAAAATGCATGAGATCCGTGAATTTATGAATTTGTGGATTTAAGGGGCTATCTAACAGCAGATTTAACCCAGAATTTAAGCAGTATTTAAGCGGAATCCTACCAAACGGTCATTTTGGACAAAGTAAATCCCTGGATGCTATAAATTTTAGATTCCATGAATTTCGGCAGTAAATCTCGGATTTACAAAATCCCACAAACCGGTAATCTAACTTTGTGTACTTGGATATAAGAATATACATGATTTAGTAAATCCCTTGCCAGACAATTTTTCAGAGTTAACCCATTCAGGACTTAGGAAATCTAGATTCCTAATAACTTAAATCTCATATATTGCCACACACCACCTAAAGATCCCGATATTTGCCTCGGATCCAGCTTAAATCAGGATTTACTAAATCCAGAGATAGAGTGGATTTAACAAATTTTCAATTTACAGATTTACTAAATCCTACTTGCAGCCAAACACCCCAAAATGACTCCTCTCAAACAACAGAGACCATAAGTTCAAAAAAATTATGGAGCTGATGGTAATCGTCTTAAATTTTTTGTAATAAAAGAACATAACATAGAACAAATTTTCAGCTCGTTTACACCCTTAAACCCCAGTAGGAAAAAAAACAATTACCCCGGGCGGCAGATCAAATGAGGTTATGTGAACAATGCTCCCGTCGAGATCCACCTCATTAACAATGAAATCCGAATACCTAATTCCATGAAATGTGAGGAGACTGATTAAAAAAAAAGAAATTTTAGTGATTCAGCTGAGATTGTGGGAAGAGGACTCACCTCTGCTTCATAATAGCCTTGAAGCCGGGTAGAGTAGAGGAGTAGCAGTAGATTCCGACGTCCGACTCATCCAGAGATTTCGCCATGGCGACCATTGCAACGGTGGCTGAGGAAGGTTTTCGAGGGGAGGGAGGTTTGGGGAGGGGGAGAAGAGCCAGAACAGATATGGAGAATATGGCTGGCCTCATTTTGCCGGGCTGGGCTGAACGCTGCTATATGGTACTGTGCTGGTATTCATATTATAATACACTAATACTATCATAACATGCTGTTAATTTGGGTTCTAATTTGGGTTCAACTTATCTGAATTAGATTTGGGCTCGTCATAAGACCACTCAGAAGCGGGGAAAAAATTTGCGTGCGATATACGTACGCAAAGTTGCGTGCGATATTGGGTTATATCGAGGGTACAAGAAGGTTATATTCATAGTATAACTCTTTGTAACCTCCCTGTAACTTCCTGTAACCTATATGTACCTTAAAATAAGTTTCGCGATTCTGTTATCATATATTAAGAGGTTACACGTAAATTACAGGGAGGTTACACGGAGGTTACAAGGGCTTATACCGTTGATGTAACCCCCTTCTACCCTCGGCATACTCCAATATCGCACGCAGCGCTGCGTACGTCTATCGCAAAAAAAATTTGCGTGCGATATACGTACGCAGCGCTGCATACGATATTGGGTTATACCGAGGGTACAAGAAGTTTATATTCATGGTATAACTCCTTGTAACCTCCCTGTAACTTCTTGCAACCTATATGTACCTTAAAATAAGTTTCGCGCTTCTGTTATCATATATTAAGATGTTACACGTAAATTACAGGGAGGTTACACGGAGGTTACAAGGGCTTATACCGTTGATGTAACCCCCTTATACCCTCGATATACTCCAATATCGCACGCAGCGCTGCGTACGTCTATCGCACGCAATTTTTTTCCCAGAAGCGGACTTGGCTATAAAAAAAAATAAAATTTTTACTGATTTGGCCCGGCCCGAACCCACTTTCCCGACACACTCAAAACTAGCCTCAATAAAAAAAATAAATTGCAAAATTTATTGGAAAATATGAATTGAGCAATGATAATTTTAATCTAAAGATTTGAGTGCCGTGTATGCAAATATAAAATTTTATGCGTTAGATATGTAAATACATGAGAATTATGAGATATGTTTGGATTTATTTAAGATTTTAATGCATGTGTCACTCTAGATAGATTTGTGTTATAGAGAAATAGACAAATTTCTCAGTTTTGCTATGAATTTCAGATAGATTTGCATGTTTTTTTTTAATATGTTAGTCTTTTTGAATTTGTTAATTTTCGTATTGTTTCAGAATAAAAAGAAAATAAATTCAATGAAGCATCTTTATTGAATTTATAGAGAGCAAGTGCTTCTCCTTCCTCGGCCTCCTTCCTCTGGCAAGTCCTACTCGTCCTCAAAGGGGCACTGATCGATGCTCTCCATCAGTGAAGGACACTGTACAGGTAAACATCCCTCTGTAAAAATCCCAGCTTTCTCCACCTGCCTCCCACCCCCGTTCGGATGCTTCAGCTCTACTTTTTGGCAAAGTGGGAAAACCATAACTTACATGAAGTTGTTACAACATTTTTTGGCTATGTACAAATATGTCGATGTTGATCTCATGTTCTTTTATCAAAAGCTTAGAATTCGTTTGAGTCGCCAGTGCGAAGGCGTTATTGCACCACACCGTAGTTTTGTCTGTTTGAATAAACTGTATTTTGACATATTTTTCAAAAAATTGTCGTTGAAATCTATATTTTTCCATTGATCTTAGCCAGGTGAGGTGGCTACTTTCTATCTACGATTTGACTTTTTTCAAAAAAAAAAAAACAAAAATCACTGTAATTTTTTGAACATCAGATTTTTTTTCAGCAGCTTCAATTATTTTTTTATTAAGTTATAAGTGGCCCAAAAGCTCTTAATTTGGATTATAATGAGATACTTCTCATAAAACCTTTTATGTGATACAAGTTTTTTTATCTAGTAAATAAATGCAAATAGACTTTATTACAATTTTTCATGGTAAAATCATTTAGTTAATTTGTAAATATCAATGTATGGGATGGCCTCCTTCCGCTTTAAAAAATGAACGGAATCCGAACGCAAAATTTACCCAAAATCCAATCCTTCCCCAAAACCCTCCAATATCCCCCCAAATCCATCGGCGAAACCCTAAAGAATCTTCTCTCTCAGCTCGACCGGTGCTGCTCTTCCCCCTCTTCTCTTCTCCAACTCCATGCCAAAATCCTCAAATCCCACTTCTCCCACAACCCCTTCCTCCTCACTCGCCTCGCTCGCGCCCACCTCGTCTTCCAAAACCTCGCTTTCGCCCGCAGAATTCTCTTCAATTTCCCCAAGAAAGCTCCGCTTTTCTTATGGAATGAAACAATCAAAGCGTTTTCGAGGGGCGGATTCTTCCGGGAATCCATTGATTTGTACGGTTCGATGGTCTCGCGAGGCGTTCGTCCGAATGAGTTCACATTCACGTTTGTTCTGCCTGCTTGTGCTGGGTTGAGGAGCATTGATGAAGGTCGCAGAGTTCACGAGGATGTGGAAAGGATGGGGATGGAGTCTAATTTGTTCGTGGGGACGGCGATCATTGATATGTATGGCAAGTGCCGGCAGATTGGGCCTGCGCGGGAGGTGTTTGATAGAATGCCGCAGAGAAGTACTGCGGCTTTTAATGCTATGATTGCTGGGTGAGATGAATTTAAACTCGTTGTTGCGCAGATAGCTTGTTTCTTTTCACACGCACACATGTTGCCCAAAAAGCTTGTTTATTTTCACACATATTAAATATTGAAATTTTACATATTTAATGCTTAAACTTCATTATTCACATGTATAACACTCAAAACATCAAAATAAAATAAAAAATAGCACACATCTTTACAATTGTTGTCATTGGGCCACCTGATCCCAATCAAACTTTTTTAAGTCGGTCCCTTCTGGCGAATGTTCAATGATGTCTTATCTTAGTGTCTGTCTTAGGATGACTGTAATTTTTGAGAAAGTTGTGGTGAGAATTATAAATATTTAATTTTTGAGAAAGTTGTGGTGAGAATTATAAATATATATTTTTTTTCTAAAAAATTACACAGTAGTTTTCTTACGTTAGGTTAAAAAAAATAACTTTCCACTAGTCATCGCACTTTAACGAATTAGGTTGAAAAAAATAACTTTCCACTTTAGAAAATGTCTATAAAGTGACAATAAAACAGATCCCAAACAGATGTTAGGTTAAAAAAAATAACTTTCCACTTTAGAAATTTCTATAAAGTGACAATAAAACAGATCCCAAACAGATCTATGGCGACGGTCTGAAACACAAAGCAAGCAAAAAGCTGTCCCAAACAAACCCTTTAGTCTGTTATTTCATGATCCTAGTCAGCATGCTCTTTATGATCCTTGTCAACATCTTCCTGATCTCAGTCGGTCTTGTTCCTGGTTCTATTCCGACTTTTCCTGATCTTGGTTGGCCTCTTCGCCTAATCATATTATTCATTGCTGATCCAAGCTGACCCGAGTTGTTCTCTATCCTATCTCGATTGATCTCTTCTGTTGACCATCTAATGAGATTCTTTAACAAAGTTAACGAGGTGCTATATGATGTAATCAATATAAGTTTATATTTTAATATGAAAATCTTATTATTTCGAGTGATATGCATCTAAATCCTGCTTAATTATATCCTAGGAATTATAGCTCTATTCTTAAGATTTCTTGTCTTAGGATTAAATGAAGCACCTTTATCTCAAGTTTCTTTTTTTGATGTGCAGCCATGTAAACACACTGGAATTGTGTGCAATGGATGTAAATCTTTTGTTTTTTTTTCCCATTTTATTATCATTATAGGTATGTATTATGTGGAAAATACGAGCAAGCAATGTCGACCTTCGAGCAGATGAGAAAATCAGAAGTACAATATGATGCAGTGACTATGGTGAGTGTCCTCCAAGCTTGTTCCTCTATAGGAGCCTTGCAACAAGGAAGATGGATACATGAAAATTTGATTAAAAAACATCTGGAGATAAACTCACATTTAGGTGCCGCCCTTATAACTATGTATGCGCGATCCGGCAGCATAAAAGAATCGAAAATGGTGTTCAACGGAATGCGGGAGAGAGATCTGGTATGTTGGACTGCCATCATTTGTGGATATGGAATGCATGGGCTTGCAGAGGATGCAGAAATGCTATTTAACCAGATGGTGGAAGCTGGTGTTGAGCCTGATAGTATCAGTTTTGTGGGCATTTTGTCTGGTTTCAGCCATAAGGGGATGGTTGATGAGGGCCAGAAATACTTCAAGAAGATGACTAAAGACTATTGTATTGTGCCTACATTAGAGCATTGTGGTTGTATGGTTGATTTGCTTGGCAGAGCAGGTAGACTGGAAGAGGCCGAGAGGTTTGTTAAAACGATGCGCGTGAAACCCGATGCCGGCGTCTGGGGTGGGTTGTTGAATGCGTGCAAGATCTACGGCAATGTCGACATGGGCGAGCGACTCACGGATGAAATATTAAAGCTGGATCCCGGTAATGCTGGTTGGTATGTTCTCATGTCCAACATCTATGCGGCCGCGAGGCATTGGAATGGTGTCGCGAAGATGCGGCGGTTGATGAGGGAGAGGAAGGTTTCGAAGCTTCCAGGGTGGAGTTCGACGGAGGTTGGAGGTGCAATTCATTATTTCGCCTCGTTCGATAAACAACATCCTATGATGGAGCTAATATACAAGTTTTTGAAGGACCTTGAGGAGAAGATGCGAGAGGAGGGTTATGTTGCGGAAACCAAATGTGTGTTGGTGAACTTGAATGAGGAAGAGAAGGAAGAGATGCTTTGTGGGCACAGTGAAAGATTGGCGATTGCCTTCGGAATTTTGAGCGCGAAGGACGGGGAGGTGTTAAGGGTGATGAAAAACTTGAGAGTGTGTGTGGATTGTCATTCCGCAACTAAGTTTATATCGAAGATTACTAAGAGGACAATCATAGTTCGAGATGCGAAAAGGTTCCATCATTTTGAAAATGGGGCCTGCTCTTGCGGAGATTATTGGTGACTCATATGCTCAATCCTTGTATATTATGTATGTCATTTGATGTATTTATGTCCTTTGTTTCTCTATGATGTTGGCCTAGAGGTCCAAGGAGAGATATACAAGAGTTTCATGTCTTTAGTTTGTAGGTGGAATTTTCCTTAGAATCCATATGGGATATCAAATTTTGATTGTTTATACAACTTGTAAGTTGCTTCTCTCTCTCCTTTCCCAAACCTTATATATTGACAATGACTTGTATTTTATCAACCTAAAACTCTCTACAATGCATTAGTCACCTTAGAAACAGTTT